>NC_047163.1:12163499-12763499 GCF_009819705.1 Hippoglossus hippoglossus | reverse complement strand
GAGACAAATAGTTAACGCACCTGAACACACAATATAAAAGCACACAGTAAACTTTAAGGATCTAGAAAACAAAAAACAAGTGCTCAAGAGATGTTGTGCAGATGGGGCTGTCATTTTTTGCCGGGGCGTACAGGTGTTGTACAAGAATGTGTGTACACTTGTATCCAATGTCTTCCTCTGAAGCACAAACAACTATTGTTCGATCTGTAGATACTTGTTGTTGTTACAGTGTCAACCCTCCTGCAGCTCTGACTTACATCTGCACTTCCAGCAAACTGAGAGAGAGAAACATCGTAGTGCTAAAGCAATGCACCTGACCGATCCCTAATCATCATTATTCATTCTCCACACACACTAGTGAAGATCATGAAATGGAGTCTTACTCAGCATTTAAGTATGACACTACATTTAGAGACGTGAAGAAACTTACACTTATATCCACTACATTAAGTGTTTAAATCACCTCATTTGCATGTTTTAAACTGTGGAAGGTAAAACAGACATGTTGGTTCTGTGATCATGACCACTACACCGTCCTTTACACATTATGACCGTTGCACTACTTGAATTCAGGTGAGGAACTCAACATGTGGGAGTGTGAAAGACAGAAGAATTTAAAATCCACATGAAAGCAAATCTTAAAGCTGTGTGAGCACAGTGATGATGCAAAACAGTAACCAAAGTTGCAATATAGTGAAAATAAGGCTGCTCTTCAAAGATACAGTGTCAGGAATGATCTCAGGTGGGCCTATCGCCCATTAAAGTTTAACAGCAATTTGATGGCAAGGTATAAAAATTCTTCTTTCTCACTAAGCTGTTGTGGAAGTTTGCAGTTTAGCAATAAATGGCTCCACATTATGATGACAGCAGAGTAAAGTGGAATCATCCCTATGGGGGCAGTAATTTGAAGTTCTAATTAAATGATGATCTGAGATATATGTGTTAATTGCAGGTGGAGAAGTCCAACCTGCAATAATCTCTTTGCATAAATAAAGAGTCAAAGTGATCACTGCCCTCTGGTTATATAAAAACAGCCGGTGTTACTTTAAGTAGACAAATAACTATCATACTGCTGGGCCAGTTCGTTTGTTAGTAAGATATGGCAATATGTTGACATGTCATTACAGTATGTGCAGAAAAAAATAATCTCCATCAGCCCTATGCAACAGTCAATTTATAAATTATTCATATAAGTCTACAAGGATGATTCATATAATGCAATGAGAGGACACATTTACGAGAGAAGAGGAGAGGAGAGGACAGGATTAGAGATGGCAGGGAGATCAGGAGCAGCTGATCAAGAGCATCCTCCCATTTTGCCCAGCTCGCTTGTTGCCAGTCACACCACAGGCAGTGACTTGAGGAGGTAAACATTGCAAATCAGTAGCTATTTCATTGAGGGGAAATACAGAGATCTTACCCAGCAGTGCCCAGGATCCTCATACTATCCTTCTACACAACAACCATACTTCAAAAATATTCTGTAATTCTTTTTTTAAATCATGCATCATGACGAATAGGTCAGTGGATGAACCGACCCGGTGCAGTCCTTATCTTGCATGATGTTTTTAAATTGTGATTCCTGATCACTTTTTCAATCGCACGAGTTTGAATTATCTGAGTTTGCAGTGTCTTCGTAATGCTGACTTTGCACATATCAAATACAGCATATTAAGCACATTTATTCTTTTGCATACTGTAATGGTTAAGCATAAATTTTTCTAGCATTGAGCATAAAGAAGACGGCAGAAATCCTTTAGGGGATTTCATATATTTTTTTGTCAATGTAGAATTATTTTTGATAAAGTTATATTTTTCCTAAACACTATAAATTCTACCACTTTTAACAGCAGGAATCAACACTAATGCTATACATACACACACATCTCACATTGCAATTAGGGTTAGCAACCAAAACTCAATTCCAAACTAGACTGAATCAGAAATGGTCTCTGAACGTGATAACCCATCTAATACTTGGATCACGACAAATTAAAGCCTTAATAAGCAGCAGCCTGTTTATTATTCTCTGACTGTAAAGAGAGTTCATTGGATATCACATACTCTCTCTCTCTAGCTCTCTGCCATTTTCCTTTAGTGACTGTTCAACAAACACAAACATGCAGATGCCAATGCAATACCACATGCCCCCCCCCCAACAGTCTGTGTGTAACTGCTCTCGAGGGATCTTTATTATTTAAGATGTTTTCCATGTTTCATTGTTTACTTATCATTTGACCGCACATTTTTACCATATTGGAATCAAAACAGGGAATAATTAGGAGAACTGGACCCAGAATCAACAAAACTCAAACAATGAATAAACAATTTAAACATTAACAATTAAAACTGTTCTGTATATATCAAAATGCCAGCTGGAAATGCACTCTAAACCTGTGCTGGATGCAGTGTTAAATAATAAATAAATGTGCTAAAATGTTAAAATATTCATGCATCAACAGTTTGAACTTTTAAACAGAGGTGATATATAAAATAACAATTGATGGCATTATCATAACTTGACAAATAGAAGAGGGATGCAAGTCAACTCAATAATAATAATACATTGTTAAAGCCACTGAAAAATGAGACCGTAAGACCTGATGAGCATAATATATTTATTTTGTGGGCATATGCATGGTGTAGCTGTAAATATACATGCTATAGAACAACATGTGTAATTATAGCTGCGAGCATCAATATGCGGCTTGTGACCTCTTTGCACTAAACGGGTGGAAGCAGCTTAATTGGCATGATTTAAATCAATGATCACCAATTAAGATTTACCAGGTTTGAGAAAACAAAGTCACCTCTGCTAGGTAAATCATAAAGTACTCTGGGTTTTGAGGTACTCATTTTTGTTTTTCATTAGAGGCGCCACTTAGGGGACAATCGAAAAATATATATATATATTATAATATATGCTGAGCCCCACTATTTTTGAAGATGATTTGGTTGATGTATTTTAACTGATCTTGCTTATATTTCTGTTATATTCATTGCACTGTTTGCATTAGGCTAATACATTTGATCCCACTCTGTGATCTTTGATGGATTTAAAAAAAAAAAAAATCAATAATGCAGGTCATGAACCTCCCCCAGTCAACTTTCCCAGTTTAATCTAAATTGGATTAAAGCTGTCACGCTATCGCTGTAGCAGTTGGACTGGCAGATGGATGACAGCCACCGATTACAGTAAACATGCTCGCTACAGGGCTGCAATCAGCTATGATGAATTATTGTGATCAAACCTACAATTGTGTCTGATTGGAGTAGTGTTTTGAATTTCCTGAAGTGATTCCTTGCAGGGTAACCTCACAAGTGGCCTGTGGAGAGGTAGAGATGCTTCATGAAATGACTCTGTTATTACATGAAGCGGAAGAGGAGAACTAAAATGAAGAGACAATTAATGGAAAAGGGCAGAGCTAAAATAAAGATGAATGGATGTGGAACAAATGCTCATCTGATCGATCCCTCCTCAAGAGTCTCCCACTCCCAGCGTGCTCCACTGCGTAACTGGTGTATCACAAATGTCCTATCTGCTACCTACAATATATCATTGTATACGCACACAGGTCAAACTTGTGTGCGGTTGACCCTAACCTGTGTGTAGTTGTGTTTGTGTGTATCACACTCTGTTCTGAATGATTTAGACCTAGAGAATGCTCCAGGGGGACAATCACACTGAAAAAGACTGCAACATGCACCAAGGGCAACGGGGAAGAGAAGCAGAAACAGGTAGTGCCGCCTGGAAATTTGCTCAATGGCAGAGTCGTGTAGCTACAGCTCCCAGTTGGCAAAACTCATTGAAGGGGAAACAAACTTGATTTCAAAATCAATGTCCCTCCAAATTGTAACAGCTTGTCACTTTGGTTGAACAGCTGTAAGGGTCAAACTGCACGGTACGCTCAGGTGTTTCATTTCTGTAATAAGTTCAGATAAACACACAAAAACTAATAGGGTGTACAGACACTTGTAATGCACTGCTTTTGTTTTCATTATCATTTCTGTTTTGAACGTTTTCTTATTTAAGAGGGAGCATGCACCGAGCTTGTGTCATCTGCATGCCGAAGTGTCCTTGGGCAAGATACTGAACCTCGAATTGCCCCTCATAGAAAAAAAGTGCTGCCCATGGATGCGCTGTATGAATGTGTGTGTGAATGGGTGAGTGGCAATAACCTGTAAAGCGCTTTGACAGGTCATCAAGACTAGAAAGGAGCTACATAAATACAGACCATTTACCATGTTTCCATGAACTTGAACAGACCAGTGTGCCGAAGAAGGAGCTGAGCCGCAAGGCAAAGCTCTGAATTTACCACTCGATCTATAAACCTCACCTATGATCACAAGCGCTGGGTAGTGGCCAAAAGAACGAGATCTCAAATAAAAGTGGTCTAAATGAGTTTTATCCATTTGGTGCCTGAGCTCAGCCTGAGAGATAAGTTTACTTGACACTTGAAGACTCCTGGGAAGACCTAGAACTGGCTGGAGGAACTATAAATCCCATTCTGCCTTTGAAACAACTCGTATTCTCCAGGAAGAGATGGAAAGCGTGGCTAGAGAGAGGGACGTCTGTAATACCGAACTTGGCCGGCTACCTCAGCAACCCAAGCCCCGACAAGCGGAAGACGAACGGATGGACAGACAGATGGATGTTTTGTTTTTTTCTTGCAATTATTATTCAATAATTATGTTGACTGCGACCACATTTCAAGCATCAAGTTGATGTTCTTATATAGGACTTATAAATGGTTGCAGGCTGCAGATAAAAACATTGTGTTTTGCAGAAAGTGAACCTCCAGCCTTTAAGATGTGGCTCAGAAACCTTTCGAAAATGATGTTCCAGTGGAAACACTATACTCCCCCTAGCCCATAGCTTTTCAAGGAAATTACATTCATACCAACAGGTATATTACAGATAGCTGCACACAGGCAGGTGTATGGAGAGCTTTATTAAACCTTTATGTTCTTTATCCACTGCTGAAATTGGATCTTTTTTGTAAGCAAGCCTTACTCCAAATTTACACCTGGTAAACTGCTAAGTACGAGCACAGGCTGTAGTCTCTGAGTAACATCTGAGCAGTCCAGGAAGTTAAAAGCCTCACTCACGGACACATGCTGTGTTGAAAATGAGGAAGGGGCATTAATAATGCTTATTAAAAGTCCCCGGAGAAACAAAGATTAAAAGAAGGCTCTATCAATAGTGCTCTCTTTTCCCTGTAAAATGGGAAATAATGTGTCCCCACATGGGAGGGAAGTATAATGAAAGGGAATAATATGCAACTGAAAGGCTCTTTTAAAATCGGCAGCTTATTTAAACTGAGAAGGAGAATATGAGGCACACGAATTGTGTCATTGTATGGTGTAGTTTATCATTGTAACATGCATTAACAGTCCTCACTATCACTTTAATGGGATGAGATTTAAAGGGGACATAGCATGCCCATTTTACCACAAGTTGATATGGTTCCTTGGGGTCTTAATGAAATGTCTGTAACATACTTTGGTCAAAATACCACAAGGATCATATAAAACAGCACCCTTTTTACCCTGTATAAAACAGCCCTCCACAGAGCGACCTGTTTTGAGTGCCTGTTCCTTTAAATGCTAATGAGCCAGCTCCCCCCTCTCCTCCCATGATTTTAAACGATATAAATTACATATTTTATATGATATAAATTATCAAATATGCATCCCATACTTTGTATTCCCCTTGTTGTCCTGGAGTTTTAATTTTCCCAATCACATAATTAAATGTCCCCCTCTGCCCATCCACTACAAGCGGCGCTTCCGCGTCCGGTGTACCCCGGCGTAACTACTGTAACCCGGCGTAACTACTGTAACCCGGCGTACAGTAGAGCTGAACACTGCGGAGGTCTTCCACACAGCTGGCAGTGTGGAAGACCGCTGCGAGGCAGCGCAGCGCCGTTCTCCAGCGCGCAGCCGCCTGGCTGTTCACACGGGACGAGCATTTCTCCGCGCTGGTCAGCCCCATAGACTGTATATATAAGGTCAGCCCGCGATTCTGCTTTCTCCGCTTGTTGTTGTACCCGTTGAATGTCGGGGTTCGGGGGTTACAGTAGCGCTGAACACTGCGGAAGTCCTCCACACTGCTGGCTGTGTGGCGCTGACACAAATTCCAGCTCACGCACGGGAGAGCGAGCGGTCGCGCCCGAGCAGCTGCTGCAGCCTCCCGGTCCCAACGATCCAGACAAATGCCACATGTGAGTGAATCGCGGGCTGACCAGCGGAGAAATGCTCGTCCTGTGTGAACAGCCCGGCTGCGTGCTTGGGAACGGCGCTGCGCTGCCTCGCAGCCTCGCTGTCTCCGGTGTAAACCCGGAAGTAATGAGTGTGGGGGGACGGGGGGTGGGGTGGGCCAAGACCATGTAGGGAGACTTCCAGTTCCTTGTTACGAAACAATACCCAGGAAGCGCAATCGAGTCGCTCAAGCATGACGTTTCTGACTTAGAGGAACTATAACAAAACGCGCGAGTGTTTTTTCCCCAGAGGTTTTGGGTTGGTAGACATGCCAGATACCCACATTAACCTGTAGAAGCACTAACAAAGTGGAATTTGCATGCTATGTCCCCTTTAAACAAGTCAATGTGAATGTATTTCAGAATCTGCAAATAACAAACAGAGGTTGAGAGGCTACATTTACATTGAGGGCAGTATTCTGACTATGGACCTTATTCTGAATAAAATATTTTGAGAATGATGTTTACATGACTTGCTGATAGAATATTCCATTCATAGTCCTGTTTACATGTTCCAGGACATAGTCTAATACACCCTACCTCTGATGATCCTGCAACCTTTTTGAAAAATATTTCCATTGCGATGTTTGCTCCATTCAAAAATTTCAACATATCCATTTCCCCATTCAAATATGTAGCATTAACTGCGGTCACCCCAAAAGCGTGACTTCTTAGAAGTGCCAGCCATTTTTGTTCATAGTCAAACCCAGGGCATGCTGTGAAAACTCAAATAATACGCATATACTGCATTTATACGTATACATGACTACATAATGCTACTAGGGTCGTAAAATCAGCATTTCATTTGATTATTGCTTATTATGAGTATGACCTCCTTCGGATCAGAAAATGCTGTTAACAAGGCAGTGAGTTGTTCAGACTAAAAAATCTGAATGTATAATCTATATAATATATGTAGTGTTCATGATTTTGGGTGAGGGGGTGTGGCAGCTGGTATCTCCCAGTTCAGCGGATGGCCAGTCTGAGCATGTGGAGGTGGAGGGACATTGAGTTCTCCCTTCAATAGCTCCTCCTTTTCTAATGTGCACCACACTCTGGACCTTTAAAACTGCCGATTTGCGATGATGACATTTATGACGTACTCCATTTCTTAGGCTTACACTCTGAATGCATACACAGACATACACTAATATTCCATTCTAATCAGCAGGACACAGCTACAGCAGGCCCATTAACTGAACTGCAGCTGGAGGCAAATGCACAAATGGCCATCTATACAATCAAAGCATACACATGGAGAGGAAAGGCATGTATATTTCTAATGCATGCTATTCGGTCTGTGCATTGGTACATTGGTGTTTTTTATGTAGTTAGATAATGTCTGGAATGCACTTTCATCCGTCTTGCTACTAAGAAGTCCATCTCTCTCAGTCTGTCTGAATCTAGCCGTGTGTGTCCTGAAAGGCCCCGACCCCCTCTGTGTTCTTCTCGTAATGAGGTACAAGGCAGACCTCCTCCTAATGCCACAATTATCGGCTGTTGGGTTGTTTTCTTTGCTGAATAAATCCATTAAGGGCACACTGCTATTACCCCGGCACTTCCACCATGAGGTACACATCAAAATTACACCCAATAATATCACGCAGCTGACAGGCCACCCTGCTCACACTCAACCACAGCCTGGCTGAAACTGTTCGGTTCATATTTAGAATGTGGTGCTCGTTTGTTTTTGACTGAATTCAAAACATTCTCATGGAGATGTTACAAGATGACTGAAACATTCAGAATATTCTTGTAAACCCTAATACAGTGGAAACCGCTTATAGTAATCACGGATAGAATGATCAACGGTTTATATGGATCAAAAAGCTTGGGACAATGCTGTTGAAATAATATGCTTATATTATATAAGTATTCCACTTACAATGATCATTTTGAGTCTTTTTCCTACAGTTTTGGATCTTAAAAAGTTATGTTTTACAGTTTTTACTGGCTCTTGTGTATGTGTGTGAGTGCGTGTGTCGGTGTGTGTGTGTTTCTGTCAGCGCACACGCAAGAGAGAAGTGAGCAGTGGTGTCAGTGTGTTGTGTGTGCGTGTGCATACGCGAGTGCACTGTGTTGCGTGGGACTATCATACAGAAGCTACGCAACGCAGTTATAGTAATCAGCCACTTTTTGTGATCAGTTTGGCCCCCGGGACAAACGTGATCACTAAAAGTGGTTTCCACCGTTTTCCAAACACATTCATGTAGCCCTCATCAGACCTGTGCACGTCGTCGAATATTGTAGAGCAAAACAAAAGACAATTATCATCACAGAAACACAGTCTTCAGCAACATCTCCTCCAGTTCGGTGCTGGTTTTTACTCTTTGTATTAAGACACAGAGATGACCAATCATCATGAACTAATGAGCAGAGATGCAGGAAATCCATTTGCCAACAGCTGCATGAAAGTGATAAAGGACGGTGGTGATGGGATCAAGAAGGTTTCAGATGGAGATTCTGCTGCCGATTAATTACTTCAATAAGTTTAAACCATGATGCCGATGTGGGTCAAGTATCTTATTTAATTAACTGAAGACTGTTTGTCTTGGCACTTGGACCAACAACTAATTACTCTGTAGCTGCAGCCGAAGCTATAATGACACAAGTCAGTGGCAGAATGCCTGATTCTTTTTATAAGATACTGCCCCGCTGATCCCTACTGTAAATTCATATTTAAATAAAGTGCAGCGGAAGAGGGAAATGCGAAGGTTTAGTTTGTGGATCGTTTGGAGAAAAAAAAACCATATACTCATCTACTTTAAGGACCTTGGATTGTGCCTTAATTTGTTCAATTAATCAATTGGAGTTGACAAGAGAAGTCAATAAAATGCACCCCTTGGATGTGTGTGGGCTTTACAGTCTATGGTGTTGGCAGAGCAGAACAATATCCACAAAGAATATGAGATATCAGCAGAAGCCGCTGCTGCCAGTTCCGCTGAATGACCCCTGGGGATCCATTATCTGACACCTTCCAGATGTAGACATGTTTTGTGACTATATACCATAGGTTAAATGTCTCATGCAATATCAGTCAATTTAATACCCAACACTATATTGAATCCACTCAGTGCGCCACCCATCACTGACTGAAATGGAAGATGGAAACCAGCCCAAGCAGTAAGTACAGTGCATCCACAGTTGCGGGGAGGTATCTATGGTGTGTAGGAATCATAATAACCAGCCATGCTAGTCATCCATCATTGAAGCCTGGCTAGAAAACAATCAACGATTTAGCCCGCCTCTGTGGCAGTGCACAGCTGGTGAGAGGAATGGCTTGTACCTGCAGGGTGGTGGATAATGGAGGTGAGCATCACAGACAGCAAACAGTGCTCCAGCAACAGTATCTGTCCCGAACCCAACCAACTCTGAAATCACTCAGGAACCCTGTACACATCAATAAAGGCTTTGTGAAGGCCAACTTTGTTCATACAAATGCAGTGGAAGTGGTCCTGAGGGCTGCTTAAGATTCAGATCAAAATCAGTGGCCCCTATTTTTGCAACAACAGATGCATTGGACTAGCTTGTGTGCAGAAGGACAGTGAATTTCTATAAGCACACTTATTTTCCTTGGTATATAGACAAGATACAAAACCACAAGGGCTGGGCGAATTGAAAAATAATTGGATGGTGTGGTTAGTCATTTTCTCAGAACGTCACAATACCCGTCTGCTGCCTCTGACTGTATACAGCAAACACATAATAAAAACACCTCACCTTTCGGAGAGCAGTGAAATCGTTTTCTTCTGTGAAAAATGTCCAGGACATGCAGAGTGGCAAGTCAACGATTTGTGGCAAAGACCAAGGGCATGTGTGAGGTGAAAGGTTTAAGGGGCAGGGATTGGTAAGTGATGAAATACACTGGTAAAATGTCACCATGACATAAATCTGAAAAGCATCATTTTGAAATAATAATGAAATGAAGTTCTTGTGTCACACATCCTGGAGTAACCATGAGATTTTGAGAAAATAATTAAAATGATTTGCTTACATCAACAGGAAAATGGGTGTGTGAATGTTTCTATTTGAAATGAATCTGAAAATCCTCTTATTCTATCTGCCTTCCAAAGTCGTTTGAGACCTTGGTCAGCCATGACTTGAATAATATTAACGGCTTGTGTGGGGAACACAGTTAAAATAGAGTTCCCTACACGAACAGTTATAAGCAAGAGTGGCCTGAAGCGAGAAAACTCATTAACCAAAAGGGCAAAATAAGGTGCATTAAGCTTGGCAGTATACAAATGCAAGAAAAGAATGATGTTTCCACCTTGACGAATGAATTCACTTAAAACGGTCAAAGTTACAGTTTCCACAGTTAGTTGCAAATGATTCTCTTCATTGAAAATGCTGTGATGGAGCAACATTAGTCCTTTGGGAGCCTGGTTGTGTTCCATCTGGGTCAGCGCTGAGGACTGCAGGCACAGGGTTTTTGTTTTTCGTACCAAACGAGACAACAAAAACCTTTTAGCATCCCACATTAACATCACATCAGTTTTTCAATTTACAAAAAAAGAGCAAATCAAACACAGAAAGAAAGGGGGTTGCAAAGAACTAGAAAAGCAAGGAATAGAAGGTTATAATGACAGGGCTCCCAGGAGGCTCATTATCTTTCAAAAATGACCCCTATTACCATCTAAAAAGAAATCATTTCAGATCACGGCAATGTTTCATCTGCGGTTAAGATGTTATATTTAGACATTTAGAAAGATATGTGTCTGAAGATAGTGAGTCATGACTGAAATCTGGCTTTTGAGGTTGAAAAACCAACCTTGACTGTTGGTAAACAAGACTAGAGACACCTTTTTTCTGGAGGGTACAGACTTTGTATGCTTCGACTTTCACTTTGGCTTCCATCCTTATGTGTGTGTGTGTGTGTGTGTGTGTGTGTGTGTGTGTGTGTGTGTGTGTGTGTGTGTGTGTATAACAACACCAGACTACTTCTGTCATCATTTGCACGACCACAGGAGGTCACTTGTCAGGAAAAGTAAAACTCCAGCAGTTTAACTATTTGAACAAAACAACCAATGCTGTCATGTTTGTTTTGCCACTTGCTCCAAGTGCTCAGGCAGTTCCACCGGTGCAACAGAATCCAGATGACATCTACAGGAAAAACACTATTTCCTGGCAGAAGGGGGGGGGGGGGGGGGTGCTAAATGTCAATGAGATATAATATCAAGTAAGAGACATCTCAAACAACAAGAAAAAAAACATATAACAAAATCTTTTTTTTAAGTGAATTGAAATTTGAAAAAGGTATTTTGCTTGTTGTCTGCACGATGCCTCCTGAGCGTATTAATTACGCAGCGTGTAATGGCAGAGGGAGGAGTTCAAAGATAAAGCACTCGAGCAGGAACTTCCCTGTTTACCCTGATCTCCAGTGTAACCTTGATATTTATATTCCTACAGTAAAAAAGACTGGGAGCATAAATGCATTCAATAACTATTCATAAAGCAGCCGGGGAGGGTAGAGATTGAGCAAACACAAGAAAACAGAGCTTTTAAGTCTGCAAAGGGCTTTCACCTCCCAGTTACCTTTCTTCCTCTCTTTCCTTTTTTTTGGTTTCTTTTAGTTCTTACTCCTACAGAACAAGACACATGCGGATACACACTGGATGGGACTTTTCTGAAATATTATGTAAATGAGAAATTGTGAGGGAGCCCATCGAATTAAATCCACTCAAAGGTGTGTTTTGCTTTTTGTTATTTCTCTTGGATATTTGAAAGATGTATATGTAAATGCTAGAATGCCATTTCGGCGATCATCTGCTAAATGGGTAAACTTTAAGCACGCACCTTAAACCTAAGTTTTAGGAATGCACTTAAGAGCAAGATGTTGTGACAGCACAGCTACTTTGGGGCCAATCATGCAGCCAAGTGTGATGTGGACCAATATTTCCTTTTTAACACTTGGAAATATTTTTGTAAAAGAAATTTAGCATTTATTACTGTTTCTGTTTTGAACGCTAAACCTTAGCACACATAGCAAAGCAAAATTCAAACCCCCTGTGAAATGGATGTCAGGGTATAATGTGTCCGGTTAAGACAACTATGAAGTGAATTGTCGCAGGTGTTGAAAGGTGCTCACAGTAGACACTGAATTCAGGTGTTTTCAGTTATTTCATGGTTGATTAGACGTCTGCTTGGGTTGAGTGAGGTGATGTACTACCGGACCGGTGCATCCGAGTACACACCCACTGCGTGCAGAGAGGAGAGGGCCAAGTCAGACTTTCAAACTTCATCTGGTGTAACAGCGTCCCCTCTATCTGCCGTTACCTGGAAGATGAATGATAGATAATGAGTTTTCTGATGAAAACTCAGTAGCACTCACTGTGCAATTTCGGTGCACTCCTTTACCATATCTCCCACAATTTGTCTTACTGAACAGATTTGCCACTTCGTACTTACTACAAGGTCTCCTATTGTACTGCAGCTTCTGTGTAGTGTCTCTGATGTAAGTCACTTTGAATTTAAGTGTCTGCCAAATGACTAAATGTAAACTGTAAATGATAGACGGAATAAGTGTAAACACAGCTAAACCATGAAGCACAAACAGACTTCTGATTCTGATCACGTCTCTCTGGTCAATGAAGCATGACTTTTTAAAGGGTCTACGTAGTTTACAGCAATAGACTGTAGTGGCTATGTAGAGGGTTTTTGTGTAGGTGCAGTACAGTGATCCATTTCATGAGGAAATGTGATCTATGGTCGCTATAGTTTGTTGACATCAAAACAGGATTACTCTGCTTAATTCCTGCTCTGTGTGAGCTGTAGTCAATGATGTTGAGTAACGCTCGTGTAGGAGAGAGGAGAAATGTCACCATATTCTATAGAGCACTATTTTGGGAAAAAAAACATTGCCACAAAGGAGGGCATACTGAATGAGTCCAGTTAACAATAATACAACTCCCTTCCATTTCATCATTTAGGACTATTCAATCTCACCTTGGAATATAACCACCATTTTTTGGGGTATTACCACGATGTCTGAAAAAACCTGAGTCTGCAATAAACATGCTTTTAAATAGATTAATAAAGGCACATTGACGTAGCCTTGATCCAGCCGCATGAATAGCTGATTTCCAATAATGGAACTTGTACAAATGTCTTTTAGCCTTTGTCTGCCTCTCTATCAATTATATTTTAAATTATTAGTCTTAGTCATGACAGAGATCTATGATACACTTGGTAACACTACCAAATCCAATTACATGCAAACAGCAGGGATTCATTCATGGTTGTATAGTCAAGCTGCCTGGATTCACGTTGAAACAAATGTATGCTCCCCTTAACCCATGTGCGCACAAAGACAATTCAATAAAAAGTGTGGACGTGTAGGTTGATTTATTACGTTTTGTGCTTTTATGTTTTAACCTGAATCAAGCCAACAACCTTCTTAATATCATTGGATTTTTTTGTCATTGTATTAGGAGGCTTTTGCAGTGATTGTAACAATTCCATTTAATAAAAAATAAGGGCCTATTGTCTGCACTTGGCTGAGAATAGATATTATGTGTCTCAAGAGGCTATACTCCACAAAATTTGCATTTCCATGTCTGCCTTTTATTACTTCTTGAAAAGGGCAAATGTTCACGGTGAAAGGTCCTGAGGATAAATATGACCATGCATTAAATAGGAGGCACTGTTGCCTGCACTGCTCTGACACCACCATGCCTTTTACTCTGTAGCTGACTCAATTCAAGTTTACATCTGCATGCCTGTACCACAATTATTCCTCCTGGAAGCACAAAAGGTCATGTCTTTTTCATATAGCGTAGGAGCTTGTGGGTAGGTAAGTGCAGGGCAGAGGCATCTTGATAAATCCGCCCTGGGGGTGTTAGGGAGTAAGTGAGGGGAAACACTGTGGGGGTTGAGCAGGGTTCAGGGTAAGTTGAGAAGGGAAACGTGGCAAGGGGGAAAGGGAGGGGAATGAACAAAGTAGGTGGGTAAGGGGGTGAGTAAATGAGACTTGTGAGGAGATCAGATGGATCAGGCCAGTCTAAGCTCGCGTGTGTTGGTGGCAAGATGAAACAAGACGGAAGGATGGAATGGATCAATGACAATTTAAGGATGTAGAGGGGATGACAAAGGGGGAGCAGGAGTTAAGGGAAATGGAAGAGAAGGAGAGGATGCAGGATGCCTAGCCTTACCTTGCCTTAACTGCCAAGCCTTGTTGATCAAAGAAAGATTTTGCACAAACGTCTAGATATACACACTCAAGCGAACAAGACCTGTGCGGAGACAAAGCTATGATAGGCATCTTCTAGGCTCTCTTCCAGCTCACTTACTCTACCTTCATCACCATTCACATGTAACTGAGCTTGACTACACAGCCTAGCTCAGATCGGGGACTCACTATAATTGATACTCTGAAGGTGAAGTGAACGGTGACATAGCAGCAAGGAGAGTGAGTAGTTTCTGTTGCCACCTGAATGAACAGTCAGCATATCGCCTTCAGGGTCAACATTATACATCAGATTGATGATTTAGTAAGGACTTCAGAAACAGTGACGATATAAATGGGCACGATTGAATTTAAGTTATTTCGATCCCACTGCCCTGATTAGGATCCCATTAGTACCAGTGTGTCTGGTACTGCCGGCACAAGTCGGGCAGCTATTCAGGTGATTAGCCATGTTTAATTTTTGATGTTATCAGTAATAAGGACCAGCCTCCACTGTTCCGAATACAGCAGAGGTTACATTGCATTATGTTGCGGGCTAAAATGGTGTACTGCCCAATAAAACTACATATTATGTCATCTGATCCTGACCTAGTGGCGAGGTGGGTCAGATGGCGATCAGGCTTCTGGAAATGGGAACGCCTGGCTGAGGTTCCTGCCTGGTCTTCAACTTTCACCTCTGCAAAAACGTCTAATGCATCCCAGGGGACAGAGAATTGGAGTGTGCCATGTTCAGAGCCTGCATTGCGGATGCAATAGTTCGAGGATGGGGTCAAATAGGTGTCTCTGGCAATCTGAAGGAGCCTATAAAACTGAATAGAGGCCTTTTGGGCATGTTTGGGGCAGAGGTACTCCTGAAGAAGTAAATGGGTGCTGGAGGACCCAAAGGGCTGTGGCAGGAGTGACAAAAGAGAATGACTTGGCCTCAAGAAGGTTCTGGTAAACCATCAGACAAGTCAGGGAGGGAAAGCAGAGCTTGGTTAAGGCAAATTGGGGGAGAATAACTTCTGACTCTAACAGAGGATATCATTGGGTAGAGGAAGGAACACTCGCAGGGACTCCTGCAGCCATTTATTTCCTCCGAAGACGAGGCAGGGTTTGAAAATGTTTGGACTGTTTTTCTTACATCGCCGCCACTGAGACCTGACCCTGGATAATGGTAGGAAATTAACGGATGGATGGATGGATTCTAAAACACTTTTAGAGTGCGAAAGCCCCCTTTTTTTCACACTGATTCAACTGCAATATCTGCCGTGCATTTGTAACTCTCCCTTTCACCTCAAATTATATTTTGCTTCCCTCTCTATGCTCCCGATGCAACAATTTCTTAATGCCACCTTTCCATTATCTTGCCACAATGGTCTAATCCTTGCCTGCAAATCCTTAGTGTGGCCATGGCAACCCCAGGAATAACTCATGGGGGAGCGTTAGGGGAGCTGCTTTTTCTGGTATCAGAGTACCCTGAGTTACACCTCCTCTTGAGCAATTATGGCTTGAGTTACTAGCTGTTACCTCTCAGGAAGAAATTGACACGTTGACGTCACTGGGGAGCAGAGGTAGCAGTAACTAGCCTCTACATGGGAGTTTAGTAACACTAAGTCTCTACTGGTTGAAGTTTGTCTATTAAAAAAAGTATTGGGAGACAATGTCCATTTATGATGGAGACAGTTCCGTTGTTCCGGCCTTGTATTTGTGTGATGTGTGTTCATGGGGTGTGCTTGTGAGGAGGGAACAGATAGAAAGATGCAAGCAAATGTGTCTTGTTACGCCTGTAGCAATTGTTTATAGATGCTGGAGTAACATCTGGGTGCACCACAGTCTTACAGTGTACATGCTCCTGAGGCAAACAGGATCATTAACGCTGAAAGTACCATCTCTCTCCGCAAACCCAATCCTGGCCCTTTGTCAAGAAACTGATGATGATGCACTTGGTTCAACAGTAGTTCGTTCTCCCCGCACTCATCTTTTCCAAGGAAACACTATATTCATGTAAACCATGCTGTGGTTCTCATTTTGGAAGGTAATATGTTCGGTCATATTCTCTTTAACCCTGATAAGCAGCAGTATTTCACAGCCAATCTAGCCTAAAAGAGAAAATAATTGAATTTCTTGATTTTTTTCCGACCATGATAATCTAATACAAGAATCCCAAAGTGATTCATGGGTCATTGTGGACAACAAATGCACCTCAGCAAACATACACTTTTCAAGATGGTTCCCCTTAGGTTTTATAGGTAGATTTCATTAACTTAAATTGACAAGTAAGCACACAGCACTTAAAGTATTCTGAAAAACAGAAACTAAGCCATCTTAGTGTTTTGAAATGGGCTACGTTATTCTGATCACAATGTCTACATAACAAATGGCTGTAAATAATGAAACGTAACACTTATTCTTTCAGTCACTACCCTGAGCTCATGATTATAGGTTAGCAACAAAACCAGTAGCTCTAAGTGACTCAGTGGGTGTTGGACAGCCAGTTGGGTTATTCATTTTCATTGATAATAGAGATGAGTCTGATCAGTGTGTATATAAATATGTATGTATGTATGTATGTATGTGCATATTTTGTCAGATGTGTAAATTCCTCTTATGGTAGATAATAGTGTGTATGAAGGAGTTAATGTCCTGCATTACATGGTGCATGGTAACAGGCCAATATGGCAAACCTGGATTAAGCAATCATCAAACACACAGAAATCTACATCTTGATTAAGCACCATTGATAATGGAAGGAAGGATTAGGAACTTTAATCCTAAAGGCAGGATGAAGAAATCCAGTCCTGCCTAGATTTACCAGTGCTTTTAAACCTGTTAAAAAGCAAAAATAAGGACAGACCTTCCGGGCAAGTACCGATGTACAAATCATCCGTGTCAATGCAGACACGTACTTCACCAGTAATTTACTAGTTTCTCATGTTATCACTAATCAAGTATTGATGGAGTTACTTAAAACATATGTAAAGTGACTACATTTAATTAAGCAGAAATACGTACACATCCAAGCAACAATTAAAACCAGACATACCTGCCATTAAATCTATTAAGGGATATTTTTACGCTTTGTGGTTTAAGTATGTTGGGAAAAGGGCATTAATTATTTCAGAGAAACATACAGAAAACTACTGAGTCAGTATCAAGTTATTATCACTGAATATTTCTGAAACCCTAAATCAATCACCTGTCTGAACATAACAGATCCCAATTTAACCCCCATCTCACGATAAAAAACCCTTTCCTGCAGGTGACAATTTTCACAGCATGAAACTAAAGCCTGTCAAATGTACAGCTGTAATTTCCAATTCAATCCGTTAAGTATGGTTATAAAAATTGGATAAACAGCGGAAATGGGCGCTTTGCATATTATTATTGATCTGAGCCCAAGATTATATCATTTTTCTGTATGTGCAGTCATGAGTGTGCACACACAGATGCAAATGTTTAAACATAAACGCCCATTCAAAAAAATACACGCGTGCTTCTACATGTGCGCACACACACCCCGATACATATTACGAAATTTCACAGCTCGCCTGTGTAGAATTTCTTTCTGATTAAATTTCATTTACTCCAACTGGGGTTTCATCACCCAATAACAACCAGAGAAGCTGAATCACTGATACAAACTTACACCAGGCGCCGGGAGAATATCAAAGCCATCCACCTATCCTCTTTTATTTCTCCCCGTACGTCTTCTCACTTCTTTCCTCTCTTCTCCCTTTTCTTTACACATACCTATATCCTCACCTCCATCCTTCCTCTCTTCTCTCAGGTTTTTTTATTCCCCTGAATCGCTTCCTCTCTTCTCGTTCACATTCCTCACCCGGCATAGCGGTGTCATGTAAGACACACTGCCTGGCCTAGCAGAACGACAACAGCCCAGAGAGGAAACTACAACATCCTTGACACTCTACATTGACAGAACATCACTGGCCAACAGCCTCCAAAGGCCGATAAACCACTTGTGCCCGAGGTATAAAACATTGTAATAGATAGTGGCGCTCCGTGTTTACATAAAGACGTGGACTCTAAAATTGAAGTATATATTTTTCTAGATTAAACTCTTAATCAATTAATTGAAAAAAAAGAACCTACAGTGCAATCGATCGTCATGTGCCGAGTTGTCATTTATGTTATGATTGGTTGCCGACCTTATGATGACGGCTCTTATATCCAAACTTGACCTTGCCAACACCAAGGAGACCAATAACTCAACAATACCCCTGCCTGCCCCCCCCCCCGGACGATCTGACCACAACCTGGTTTATCTCGTGCCTGTGCACAGACCTCTCATGCGCAGGCAACCAGCTGTGACCCGCACAGTGAAGAGGTGGCCCCATGACGCCCATGAGGCTCTGAAGTACTGCTTCGAGTCAACTATGAGGGAAGAGCTCTGTGGGGGTCATGGAGAGGACATCAAAAGCCTCAAACACTGCATGACGGACTAGATTAACTTCTGTGTGGAGAACACCGTACCCACCAGGATTGTATGGTTTATTTCTCGAATAACAAACCTCAAGGAGAAAAAGGGGGGGTTTTTAGGTCAGGAAATAAGCAGGAGTATAGAACGCTGTAGAGAAGGAGTTGAGGAGGAATATCAGGCAGGGGAAGAACAGCTACAGGAAGAAGATGGAGGACCAGCAGCAGCAGAACAACGTCAGCGGTGTCTGGAGACGCCTGAAAATCATCTCTGGCCACAAGAAAACTGACTCCCAGGGGACCATATGTTGGCAAATAATCTGAACCTGTTCTTCAACAAGTATCATCAGTCACCTGCCCCTTCCCCCAACCTGCCAGCCTTCTTGCAATCCCCTTTCCCACAGCACTCAGCTCACAGTTAACCCCCACGACCTTCCCCACCAGCCCACTGGAGTGATCATGAAACTGCACTTTACAAGAGGGGTCAGAGCAGATTGTATCATCTACTGTATCTACTGTGCAATATTCATTTCTGCCCGTGCAAATCAAGGCTAATGTGCAATTTGTTATATTGTGTTTACACTGTATTTACTTGCATTTAAAAGTACAACATGTTTACTTATTATTAACTTATTGACTGCGCTCAAACTGCAAATGTCCCTGTTGTGGGTCTAATAAAGAATTAACTTATCTTATCTTATATGACCCTGTCAGAGGGGAAATGCCAAGAGGACACAGGAAGTTGGGGGGGGGGGGGGGGGGGGGGGGGGAGGAGATATGTTTAACAGAAAGTTGGACAGTGAACTAAAATCCAACCACGGTTTGTGACACGGGAACAGGACCAGAGTGGGCTGAGGAGCGAGTGGAGTAATTACGGGGAGCGAGGTTGAGGTTATCGGAAATTTCCGTTAAAGCCTGCATCCTTCCTTGTTGTTGGCAACGATGTCATTGGGTCTATGTTGTGACCTCTTAGTAACTACTGTAGTACAGCCATAAAGCTCGGTGGTAATTAAATCCCCTAGAGCTGATAACAAATCATTTCGCCAGGGCTGCCTGTGCTGTGACACGATAATGAAAATCCCTTGTTACAGCTCTGTCAAAACTTATTACAAAAATACTGTACATGAGCACCAGTACTTAAAAAAGCCTGTGTTCAATTTTTTTTTTTATATAAAAAGTGAATATCTCATTTCGGATGATTGGCTTAACTGAACTGAATGGGCTCGCCTGTGGCCCACAGTCTTTCTCTATAAGACAGGGCTGCTGTGGGCTTATACATTTGTGTTTAAAGATAACTGCTTCGTCTGAGTCACCATAAATATAATGGAAATTGAATGACTGGTCTGAGCACTGCTGCCCACTTCCAAACAGCGTGTAGTTACTCATATAAACAGCCCACAAAGCCAGCAATGTTCAAGATGTTAGAATAACAATGGTCGGTGGCCAGGCGCCAGCTGGTCTTGACCATGGCTTTTCGAAACATGAGGCAGCAGGACATACACATGCTGGGAGAACACACACGCACAGACACAATCAACACAACTGAAGACACAAAAAAAACAACAACAACAACAACAACAGCCCCACACTGTGCTGTCAAAAAGACAGTGAAGATTGCTCACTACTTTTTCTTACATTCTTTTTACAATTCCTGCACAAGCCTTCACACAGCGCTTGCGTACACAACACCAGTATTTTTTTATTTATTTCTTTTCAAGGAAAGTTACTGTTTACTTGGAATTCTGGGTGTTTTGCAACCATGACTTTGGCTTCACAGCTGCTTCTCAAAATCCTTACTGGGATTTCCCTGCATGGTTGGTGCTTCATTTTGTTTATGGTTAGGTGTTTTGTGCAAGGAGACCACAGCGCCAGTTAGTAATGAGGAATGTTTGTGTACTTAACATCTATAAACCTCTCCTTAAAGCTAAGCCTTGGTTTTTAGTTTAAAGTCTTTCACATTATCAACTTTGACGCGAATAAATAAATAGCAAATAGTAAATAGCAAATAATTCTGAGGCTAGTTTCTACAGATTAAAGAACCACTGCAACAGCTGAAACCAATAAGAGTTTTTTCAGTCAACAAATACACTTTATATCAGACTATATTGTTTTGAAATTGTCGCCTGTCTTCTACTACTACTACTGCTTATGAATGTGCCTTCTACAACGTATATTATGATTGGACAATTCCACCTCAGACTGGAAAAACAAAAGCCGACTCAGCAAAATTCCGCTCCTGATGTGAAAGCTTGCATTGGCTGGTTAGAGGCTCAGAAAATATTAATAGCATGAAATAAATGTGTACAATAAAACATGTGTACTGTGCAAAGGCCCCAAGTCCCAATAATAGCTTCCACAATTCACAATAAGAGGTATTGTCTGCACTTTCTGAAACTAAGTGTATTGTATGGTTTGTGGCCAGTGTGTCAGAGCATGTATGAGCTTCCTATTTCCCAATGCTGCTCCGCCTAGAAGACATCAGGCTGCTAGATGAGCATTTCATCATAGGGTTCACACGTATACAACAAGAAACAAGAAACTTAAAATTTCTCGCCATGCTTCCGATACAAAAAATGCCTGTCTAAATACAAAGAGAAAAACAATGGCAGAAATGTTTTTGTGTGGTTGCAGCACAAGCAATTGATTTCAATTCTGCTTCTCCAATTGTTTTAGTGACTATAATGCCACACTTTCTTAAGCCTTCTAATTTGCATTTTTCCTTTACAGAACAATGAAAGGCCACAATGTATCAGAGCGATATCCTCCACCATAAAAAGACTTCATACACTCCTGCTTTAGAGACGCTGTGACAGTTGTAAAATTGAGCATTAAAGTAATTGGAGGTTACATTATTTTTCTAAGGAAAAACTCCGGGAAGAAGTTGCTAGGCAACTGCTAATGCCACATCGGTGATTCATTTTAAATTCACTTTTGTTCTATCAGTACCAAAGCAGCAATGTCATCCATGCTATTCCACCTTTAGTACAGAAATAAATGATGAAACTTTGAAGTTAATATCGAGGGTAACGAGTGGTCATTTTCCATTTAATACATTCAAATGACATTATATCCTGTACTGAATATGACCCTGCCGGAGGATAACGTTTGAATGATGGGCCCATGTGCCATTTGTCTTAAGGCAAACAGGATATCCCTCTCTGGGTCAATTTGCTTGTCATCCTGTTTCCCACCAATCATTTTTGATCGTTTTAAATTTTGAAGACCCCTATTGAGTAGTTACGTGACAGGACTCAAACCCACACACATGCTGCACAGACCCATGTACACACACACACACACACACACACACACACACACACACACACACACACACACACACACACACACACACACACACACACACACACTCACACACCAGCCTGACACCAGCCTGACACAAGGCAGAGACTGATTGGAGGCAAGATGGACAAAGTGAAAAAGATGGCAAAGAGAAATATTAATCATTGGATTTGACATGTTTTCCCACCACCTGTCAGCCTAATGTTTGTCAGGGTTTAGAAGAGATGACAAGGCAAGGAGGGTCATGAAGGAGGCAAGCGGCTCATTATATGTGATACGCATAGGTGGGCTGCACGCACGCACACACACACACACGCACGCACACACACACACACACACACCCACCCCTACATTAGAGATGAATACAAGAAACACTCTAACCTCCCAGAATACATGTGTACAAATCCTCCAGGGACCAGAAGCCTTTAGAAACTGCACATTGAGTCTCTTGGAGCCTTTATACGCAGTCAATACCCAAAAGTCCTTGACCCTAAAACCCAGTTGGGAAAGTATGACATTTAGTGCAGTTATTATAAAAACACTAACAAAAGAGCCATAGACGACAAAGAACTGTGCATATGTGTTCATAAAACTATGATGCAATAAGAAGCGCCACAGTAAAGTGATGATGATACCAATCAAATGTCCTGAAGGTATCATGTTAACAGTTGCAAGATGTGTTAAGTTGTGCGATGATTAATTTGTGACACAATTCTTTGATTGACAATGCTAATGTTTTCTGTAAAGAAAACCAAATAGTTGATAGATGAACCAAAGTATTGGACACATTACATTTTTGATCTGATGAAAGGGTTTGATGAAAAGTCGGGGACTCACAGAAACTACAAAAATAACATTTGTTGTTTAAATCTTCAACTTCAGATCTGAACAGCAGACTTACCAGAATTAAAAGATGGAAACAGAAGCATAAACACAAATTACGGACCAAAGTCCCTGATTGTGATAATCATCCCCTTTTCTGTAATATTGGAAGTGAAAAAACCGAGAGGAATAGTTGATGTGTTTGATGAGTCCTGTGGTCAAAAAGACGTATTCCCTAGAATGCACGTTTTGAGTTTTTCCATGTAAACAGGCTAACATTGTTATGAAAGGCTCTATACTGTGTCTTCTTGCTTATTGTGCACATAATTTGGCTGCAGACTGGAGTGGATTTTTCCAAAAGCTAAATGTTTTGCCAATGAAGACAGGCCTTTATAGTTGGACTAAAACTGGAGCAAGAGGAGAGAAAAATAAAGGAATCAATAGGAGCCAAGGGACCAAGTGTGTTTTGTGTTTCGTTTTGTTCTGGGCATAAATGTACATGTGTGGTGCAGCCTCGGAAAATGTGTAAGCTGCATTGTGGCCCCTTGCCCCGTTTTGATCTGTCCCTTCCTACGAGATTTCAGACAAACAGGCCTTAGCCTTCTAGCTAATGCAGTTTAAGCCAAGATGAGTTGTGTGGGTGCCACCTACTCACTGCAGCTTTCTGTCTCTTAGTTCTCTCTGCCTCACTTCCACACCTCCTCACAGTCACTATTCCTGCCTTGCTTGAATATTAGGTATGTGTTTTGGCTATGAGGAATTTTTATCTCCATCCTGAATCATGGTCCTAGGACATTAAAGAACCCTCTGATTTTATACATCCATTGTTAAGTAGCCATTTTACCCAAGCTTTGAATAGATTAAGGATTATATGCAGTTGAATGGCTGTGGATTCAGTGGTTAAAATGACTGCGATTTGGGGATCATTTTTTAAGAGTGACTTTGCACCTGCCAAGTAGAAGCTCCCCGGTTCCTGTTGGCATAAAGGTCCCAAGAGACCAGAAGCAGATGCTGGCGTGGGTTCTTTTTTCGAGGCTGCAGGCAGGTACGAACCAGTCACCTTGAAATGACTGGTCAGCTTTTGGGGATTTTATTCTGTAGCTTACCACACACAGTATTCTGCAACATGTACTTATTTCATCACTCTGAAACTGTGTCACTTGGCATCTTTTATGATGCTAGTCTGTCAAGGCTCAGAAATCATGAGGTGAAATGAGATGTCAATTGACACAGACTTGAGGATGGTGGACCTGTTTGGAGAAAATAGATTGAGGGGTTTGGGAGTCCATCAGCTATATATACTGTAGACGTGGCACTGTTAAACCACTACGAGTGTTTCGAGTTATCTTAGCTTAACATTTTGCAGGAAATAATGAGTTAGCATAGCTAATATGTGGCAGACTTTGTTAATTGCAAATATGTAAATCAGATACTACATCATTTTATTGGGTATACTTCTCAAATAGAGGCTTTTTGCCGCTGCAACATGACTGATAACTATTGCCAATTAGTGCTCGATTTACCACTGGTGCAGTGTAAGCCGTCTGTATGTCCAAGTAATTTGTCTATAATAAGACCAAAGAGGGAACTCTAGGGTTACAGGCAAAAAACATACTAGAGCACGACTGGGCTGGAAGAGGAGACAGAGGGCTGAGGCTCGCTGTGCTCTACATTTTAATTGAGAACAAGTTAAGCTGCTGATTTAATCTGTGTCCCCTGTCTGCAATAAGAGGTAGCCATGTGTAAAACGCTTGTATCTTTACCATTAACGTAGCTCGCTTCCTTTTGTAGATAGTGTTTACCAAGATTGGATTTAGGCCTCTGTGTATATCAGTGTGTCTGTATGCATACGTCTGTTTTCCCATTTCCCAAGTCTCAAGTGGTGAACTTGCTTTGTCTACCGGCGTCTTTTCCCCCCAGAGGTACAGTACCGTCACATCGTAGCGTAGGAGGCGACAGGGGGATTTACAGCAGCTGCAGCCCCTTTAGTAGATATCACTTTACAGAAAAAAAATGAGCAGTGACTTGACGAAATACTTCCCTGCAAGATACTTTTCTTTTGAAGAACAAAACCAGTGGATAGATGGTGTTTCACTCTCTCAGGGACTTGCGATATTATGTCACAGAGAAAGACCATATAAGGTAGGGAGGTGTTGTTGCTGTAGCATTTGTAGAAAAATGGTATCTGTGTGTGGGCTGTGGCCCTGTGGAATAATATATTGTATTGTCATTAACAATACCAATGTTTTGCAATTAAAATCCAATTCATCACTGTGAGTAGGCGAGCTCATTCATAATACAATCCTTGGCAATGAGTTCCACTGTGTATATTATATTTATCAGTAATTTTGACAACATCAAAAGCTGTGCCAAGAAAGGGACAGAGAGCTGGGATAATGAGATCTCAATGTCTAGGCCAAATGGCCTGTCCAACAGCCCTGACTGTCACTCAGCTCCTAAAATAAGCATTAAAGGTTCATGTCAAAGTGTGTGTGTGCGTCTGTGTGTGTGCGTGTGTGTGTGTGTAGGTGGAGAGAGAGAGAGCGAGCAACAGAGGAAAACAGAGGTGTGTGCTTTTGAGGATAAATCTGTTAAATTGTCTGTGTTAGAATGGGAGATGATCAATTTAAGCAAAGGTTTGCACAGAGGGAGGGAACCAGACCCAATTCTGGCTCAGGTGCATATTGAGTCTATATGAAAATCAGTGAAGTGCTGGGAGAGGCTGCCCTGTGAACATTTTTCAAGAAACTGTAAAAAAAAAAAAAAAAAGATGCAGCTGTGGCTTTTTCTGAACATATCAGGCCGTCTTTTCATCTGAATTCAACACATTCATAACACGTCAAGGTTGTAACTGGTGAAGCCAAATATGGGCCATAACATAACCCTGACTGATGTTCCATAATAACTTGAGTAAAACAAATATAGCACAAATATAACCTAAATGCTCATCTCAAAGATCTTGAGCAACATGCTATCAGTTTAAAACCAAGTAAAAGTTCAATTCATTCCCTGAAACATGACTGTTCACAATGTTTTCAAGAAAATGTCAAATTCTTCTGTATAAAAATGTCTTTCTTGTTTAATAGTGTCCAAATGTCTTCCTGAATACCCCCCGAAACCTCTGCAAATCAAAACAAACACATTTCCTGGTGTTAAAGCATCTGCAGAAATGATGCGAGTGCACTATTCCCTCATTACAGCCGACAGGCATCTTGAATATCCCATGGGTGGCGCAGCACAAAGAGGTGAGAGAACCACGCTCCCAGTGATCCTACCATCTGTTACACAGGGATTGATTTCTGCAGCATCTGGCTGAACGCTTGTCTACATTTCAATGACCTGCATCACTCCCTGCCTCTGTCTCTCTCACCCACACAATCACATACAGTACATGCAATGTAATAGACCTATACGGATTGCACACGTATACATACACCTCCAATGTGTGTGTGTGTTTATTTTAATATAAATTTATATTGAAGTAAAGTCTAGGGATATTGCTCTTTATAAGCATTGGGCACAAATAAACAAAAGATATATATCGCAAAATCCCATAATTTACTGCTGCATAATTTACAACCAACATGCACTTTATCTAATGAATCATGCATCGAGTCATCTCCATAGCAGTTATACATTTAATGGGAAATAAGCCAGTGTGCTAATAAAGACAAATGCAAGCAACATAATTGCGTATGGTTATATTTCCATTTACAATTGATGCATGTTCGTTCAAAATCCTCAACCAGACACACAGATGCTGCAAATTCATCTCATATTCAAGTCATATGATACCAAACATTATATAAAAATCGAACGTACTTTCATCCTACAAGACAAAACTTTGAATAATAAAATTGCAAAATAAATATCTGCTAAATATATATATATATATATTTTTTAGTGTTTTTATTACCAGGAATTGTTATGTTGCCATAGATTCAGTGAGTTACACTGTTGGCTACAACTTGAGCCAACAGTCAGTTCCTGTTTGCAGGGTAGCCATTAATGTACAGACAAGTATCCTGCAATTTATTCACTTGAAGACCTTTGGGTCATTACTGCAAAGTGAAAAAAGACTTGAAGTATGAGCCTGTGTCTAATTCTGTTCGCTGCATATACTTACATTAAATCAAAATCTCTTACACAGTCTAAGTTATGTCCAGTACAGTTCAAGAGCAGGTTAATTCTCCCACGAGTATAGACTTACCATATACCAGATAATCTATAAATATTGGACGTATGACTTAATTTGGATTAAAACCTTGGCCTTTTTTCAGACAGGGTCTTATGAAGACAGTTATTGAGTCATTAGAGATGATACCAAGTAAGAAAAGCAAGACACTGAATTATGAGTGTGAATTCATTTTGACACGTAACGCACATATTATTATTATGAATTCAGCGATTATAGAACAATCTCAATGTTTTACAAAAAGGGCATTATGCACATTTTTACTGTGAAACCGTTTCTGTTGTGACAACCAAATGATTATCTTTGCCCATTTCTGCATGGATACATCACTGCTCTGCACAGCTTCCAAGCTTTGGCCACATGGGACAATGTTTGAATGCTGATCTGAGGGAGCAGGGATGTAGTGTGTGGGATACCAAGTTGCAAACTGTGCAGGGGTGTCCAATTGAAGTCCTGCTTCAAACACTATGCAACCACATCATGTGGGCGTGTTTGCACATGTACTCCTCTGCATGTTGAGCTATTTATTTGTTGGCTACATTTACTAGCCCGCCTCAACCGAAGGAACACAAGAGTGCAAGCAAAACAATCACTCGCTTGAGGTAGAGAAAGCTAGTTTGATGTGGTAACAACCAGCAACCAGCGCTTAGCCTCTGAAAACAGAACGACTGGGCTGGTTTGGATTTCACAAAGTTATGCAGGATGTTTCTGAACAGACTACACAGGAAGAAAATAAAAAAAACAAATCAGAAAATTGGAACACCAAGTATATAAATAAAAAATGATCCAGCATATGCTGAGAGATTTCACTTCAGACCATAAATCTGAATGTCGTGCTAGAAGACATATCAGGGAATCATCTGTCATGAGGGTTCATCATCTGGGAACCCATGTAGTTGTTGAGATATTTTATTCTGGACCAAAACAGTGGATTGACATACAGAGAAAACATAATGGCTAAAAATGACTTACCCCGTCTTTGAGAATAGGTGTTGTCCTATTTGAAAAATGTAAGACCAGTATAAGATCTAGGGCATCACCAAGGCCAGAGCCAGCACCAGGGATAGAGATTCTAAGGGAGATATCAATGTTTCTTTATTTGCGTAATATGTGTAATATTCATGATTTTGGTAGTAGTTTTGGGGTTCACTTTGTCATACGGAAAGGGGAAGACTGGGATCGAACCATGACACTCTAGTCAGCCACAGGTGATCCTGCCCATGTTTCTCATTCCCGACACCGTTACCTCTGCCAAGGTCAAAAAAGCCTACACATGCCACTACTTCCGATAGTAAAAGGAGCAAATTAGGTGGTCTGGTAATCGGAATGATTTATTACCTCCACCAAGCACGTCACGTTTCAATTGATATTTGCTAAAACTACTGAACCAATTTGATTGAACGATGTGGAGAAACCTCTGGTTCCAAACCTTAATCTGCATCAGCACCAATATTTAATGGCTTCTGCCCAGGGCCAGGCCCCATCCCTCTGATTGATGGTCTTTGCATAATATAGCTAACAAATAAACCATCAACCAAACCAACAGACACAGATAAAAACATAAGGAGGAGCAGAAGGTATTGTCCTGCAAAAATATAGAGAAGAAGAAAACCTCAATACTGAATACAGAATAAACAGAGAAGACATAAAAAGTTGATGAGGAAATTGTATTTTGAAATGAAATAAACAAAAGGCCACCGTGGTAAAAATCCTTATACATACACGGTCAATGCCTCTAAATTTCTTTCATGGCTTTCAGAACAACACAGGTAAAAAAAAATGCTTAGCTGGTAAAATGGTTCACATTCCGAGTTGGACTCGGGCGTGCCGACAGACCAACTTATTAAAACTGTGTTCTCATCTTATGATGTGCACCATCCCTTTTTTTTTGTTTCAGTGAGCCTGGGAAACAAGCTTCTTGCTACATTGCCAAAAGGAAACTTCATTCTTTGACGTAACTATTAAAATTCAGTGGTGCGCCACAGCTAATAAAAGGAGACAGAGGACAACAGCATGACCACCTAACGGCATCATAAAGTTAGTGAGGGGAGCATAAATAATGGAACACTCATTTTCTCAAACCGCCTTGGTCGAGCTGCTCGTGCCTTTTCTGTAACGCAGGTTTCTGCCGGGCGGCATGGAAATCAGTTTGAATATTGGTAGAGACTTGGATGGAAAATATATGAATGTCATGCCACTGACTATATAAATTAGGTGCATTGGAGCTGTAAAGTAGTTCTGTCAGAATGAAAGATAAAGTATAGAACCAAGAGGTAAAGAAATGTTGGAACGGACTAAAGTAAAAGCATAATGCAGATTGGTTTCACCCCAACACACATTCGGACTGAAAAATGTAAATTTAGTCAAAATCATAGCTACCTGCAGTTCTTGGAAAAACACTCACTGAGGCCAACAGACCGGCTACTCTACCAGCCTGTAGAAGCCATTTATATATGTTATATACTGCATAAGATTCATATTCCCTTATTGTCATTACTTTGAATCTATCTCTTGTATTATGTGCATCTGCGATTGCATGTTCTAAATAACCTGCTTGAGAACTTAGTAAATGGCATCCTGTATGATGTTTTGTAGTACAGTTGCTAGCAATGGTAGCAACGGACAAACTTTTCGGAGGGTCTGTGTTAACATTTATTCCCATGTGTGTGTAGGAGGTGAGATAGTAGTTCCTCCCCTAGTGGACTGCCACTGTCACACTGATGGGAGAATAAGCCGTGTCGGGGGGGAGCAGGTGACACTCATGTATGGTGCTTGCATGGGTGAGACTCACGGCCAGGAGGATAAATCAGGCCTGTGTGAAAAAGAGGCAGGGGTGCAATTACACAAAGACGGAGCGACAAAGAGAAGGGAGTTTGTTTGCCACAGCATGGACACCATTGCTCAGCAAGAGTGAGAATTGGAATCTATTTGCCACAGAGAAAGGAGACAGCTCTCCCTTTTTGGTCCCCTCGTCTCTCCGCATGTCCCTTCCGCTGTCCTTCCCCACATGGTTTCCACACTCCATTGTTATGACCTAATTTCCTTTCAGGACATCTCTTTCCTCCTATAAATGGCAACCCCAATGTCCAATCTTTCATGGAGTTCTTCATGTCTGAAGGTCAGTGCCAGGCTGACATGCACTCGGAGGCGAGATAACCTGGCTGAAACAGATGACAAATGCTGATTCACATATAAAGGAAGAGAAAGTCAATCATGTCCAAATTGGGTCTGGATTGAACACGCCAAATCTATTTCATTGAATCTGAAGGTAATTGCCATGGGCGATGTTCACAGAACATGTTGAATCCCTGGATGCCTTCATTTAGATGTTCTGATTTAGGACAAAACTCATTGTGCAGGATTTCTAATTGCACCGGGTGTTCTCATTTGTTCTGAGTCAAAAATAAAGAGGGCGCAAGTAGTTTGATCTCTTAAAGACAACTTAAAATGAGAAAGGTACTTTATGCTTTTCACCTGGTTTTGTTTTATGTCATTAGGTGGTCCATTTTACTTGACTTGAAGTAGATCTATACATGTTATGAATAATACAATATCACTTGTAACGATATCATTAGCAGTGCTAGTTCCATTACAAACTTCATTCGGGGAAGATACCCACATAATGACACACCAACTTTTAGAACTAAAGCTATTTTGACAAACTTATCAAAGTATAATTTTATACTTCCATTATATTTTGCACCTCTACCTCGTGTGTTTAAATTTCTGTCATCCTGTAATGAGTGTAATGTGCTGCAATTAAGTGACTGTGATACTTTACTAGAACAGGGAAAAGCCTGTTTGGTTGTCTGTGCTACTCATCTTACTCTCCTGGGGAAACATCAAAGTTAAAACTGTGTCAATGTTACTACATTCTCAGATCTCTGCAAAACGTAATCTCTGCAATGGAAATGACGGCCAACGCTATGAAAATTAGACCAATATTGTACGAAACGTTTTTGTCTTGATGTCGAAGGGAAGAGGAGCATCACGTAGCTGAAGCTCAAACCTCTCTTTTCTTTTGAAATATGAAGAATGTTCTTATGTTTAGACAGAAAATATCATTCTTATATTTTCTCTAAAAGGGGAAGATTTTGGAGAGTATCAGTTTCAAACACAGACAGTAGTCACCTTCTTACCATGACTTTACACTAGAAGATTACTGTTTAATGCATACGTATTATACATCTTACAAATTGTGATGTACACAGAACACCGAGCATAATCATCTACAATCATTTCAGCAGAAACATGCTGGTTGTTATGGGAACAAATGTGTATTTCTGACTTCTGTCAGCCTAAGCAGTGTTCTTGTCACATTATTGTAGATGTGCAATACTTATAATAGATTAAATCTGATACTAAATAGATGGAGATACTCAATAAAGGATTAGAAATCCAGTCACAGCTCTGGATTAATGGCAGGTCTCTGTGCTAATGTACTTTGTGGTGATCAGAGTGCCAATTTCCTTATGTTTGGATACTCAGCACTTAAGAAGCAGTGTGACAAATGCAATGGTCTTAATCCGTTTTGTCAGCTTAATACTTCAGACACAGTGCACTGCACATCGGGCTAAAATCACTTTAGAAAATGTTGTGATCCAAGAGAGATTAAAGTTACATATTGTTACAGATTTACCGTAGATGACCTTGTTCATCTCAAATTAGACGAAAGCTGTTGAGCGTTGGAATGTGTTGTTGGTTGTTAGCCTGGTACAGTATGTGTTGTGCTCAGAGTTAACTGCGAAACCTTTGAAAACTGCTTAACATACTGGAGAAACTTTTTGGGAACACATATTCTCTATAAATAGCAGTGGAATTTGAAAACAGAACACTGTGTATGTGTTTGCGTAGGGAGAGATGAACAGAGACCCAATGTGTGAGAGAGAGAGAGAGAGAGAGAGAGAGAGAGAGAGAGAGAGAGAGAGAGAGAGAGAGAGAGAGAAAGGCAACAGGAGTCAGAGAGAGTGACGAGGGGATACAAAGGCTAATTTATCAGAGAGATCTGTCTTGCCTTTGTTCACCTCAGAAACTTTGGAGTTTAAGGACATGGCGTCTGTGTTGTTTGGCAGGAAACACTCAGAAGGGCATGAAAGAATAACTTTTAAGAGATGACTTACCTCACTTCTGGAAACCTTCAAATCTAAACAGGAAACAGGCTCCGGTGCTAATCTGACTGTCAGCATATAGAACAACTTTGACTGGCTCCTTCTGTCGGAGGACTGGAGTGAAAAGCCTCCGGTCATCAATTATGTACAAAATGTGCAGATGATGGAAGCCATAGACATTTGGGAAATGATGGGACATTTTTTTAAAATACTTTCTAACAGAAGCTTACTATTGGAAGACTCATTTTGTTCCTTGACTGCTCCATTTATTACTTCCTGAGAGCAAAACCTCGTGGATTCTATCCATCCTCACATTTGGCTATTTCTCTCTCTCATATTATCAGTTTGAAATCTAAGCGCAAACATTCCCTGGTTCATACAAAAATGCATATAATAAACACAGAAATATTGTTTATCTATTTGTCTTATTAACCATGTTCATCTTTTGAGCACGTCTGTCATCTATAGTCACCCTGTTTGTCTACTGACAACAACAAACCTGTCCTTTTCAGATTCATGGCACGAGATTAAGACTGTTGTCACAAAAACATGTATAGAAGATTTACAGTTAGTTCACTATATTATCTTTTAAACATTGATATAGCACCATACAACTATTTTATACCTAAAGATATAGCAGAGTGATGAGCAGAGACTGCTCAGCAAGCTGCTCTGTTACCAAGTGCAGAACAAAGTGTTCAGGTGAAAGTGACCTTCCAGAGTTTCGTCAAACTAAAGAAACATTATCCTTCAGCTGAAAAAGGCCTTGGACAAAGAAAGGGATCAGACCAGAGTCAATCTTTGCTTGGATTCCGTGAGACTGAGAGCAAACTACAAACTGCAAAAGGGCTCCAGCTTAACTCTGAACTGGCTTCTATACTATAACGCGATTTCAGACCTGACCTCCTGAGGAACTCCGGAGAATTGGGTCCGGACTCTCTCCAGATGTTTCCTTTCACACATGAACAACACAGCTGAAGATTCCCTACTCAGACACGTTCACAACGGCAACAAATCCTCCTGAGGATTCAGATGAGGGGTTAGGGTGAGGGGCGTAAGCATTTTGTTTTTGAAAGCTTGGACATCTGGAGCGCGGTTTCGGTTTTGGTTTGAGAATTGTTACAGCCCTGAGAGAGACTGGCAAACCATTTTGTTTTGGTCCAAAAATCAGATGCTCAAGTGCAACATCGAGTGACAGTGAATATTTTATATAGAATCTTTAATACTGTCATCAAATGTTAACTGCTGATTCAAAGCACATTATGGGTGATATATTAGCATATTTCTTTGATAAGGATGTTGACACTAATAAGTGCCTGAAGCATAATGTTTCCAAACATATACTTTATGAAGTATCAATAGAGAGTGGGGCAAGCTTGAGAAAAGGTTAAGCATCAAATCCCAGAGCTAAGCCTTGGCCTCACAGCGCTGCCTCCCGACTCCCAGAGGATCCACTCCAGGGCTGGATCAGCATGCTGAGTGAGATCCAGTACAGTCAGAGGAGAAATCACTAGAACACAGGCAGCTTAAGTGTCCACTGCTCTGTGAACAGCCAACAACAGCAGGGTTCTCAGTTCACACTCAACCACAGATGGGTCAAAAACAGGCAAGCAAGTACAGAAACTCCTCTGGCCGCCTAACTCTTCGGTACACTGCCTATACAGCATGGAGTTTGAGTCCTGGACTGTAAACCAGCTTTCAGTCATTCTATAAAACTCATTATTACTGTTGTGTGTACCAAAGCGGTTAATTCAAACAGTTTCTTTGATTTAACCATCTGTTTCATTCAAGCTGTTCGTCCATATCGCTCATGTATGCATTCATACACCCAGCGGATAAACTGTTGGTAAAGTTGTGCAGCAGGACGACATTTATGGCCCTGAAGTAAATCCACTTGATATATTCCACAGTGGCGGGGTCATTTTGCTCATCAGTAACAGATGTTTACGGCTTCGTTGATGCTCTACTGGTGGTAAGCAGTTGGTAAATGGAGCTCAGCTCAGGTTCAATTAAGGGGACAACTTTATTCACTCTCTCATGCGCCTTCATTTATTACGTCTCCCTCAGCCGCTCCTATTGGCTCGTATCCATTCATATACCGCCCTGCTTCCCTCTATTATCCAATCACATTAAAATCTAAAAGGCATCTGCTTGCAGCTTCACTTCGCCCCATTGAGTGCGTCCAAAGGTACAGGCAGCCCAAACCCCTACAAGGTTGTTGACTTGATTACTGCAGATAAAGTTCCAAAATAATAAATGCTCGACTGGTGCTGAAGATGTTTATGAGTAAAGTTTTATGTCACTCTTAAAAAAGCAGTCTGCAGTTTATTTAGATTAAATACCAAGTGTCGCAGGTCACTCATAAGAACTTTACAATCCATGGCACCTGTCAGTTCCCTCGCCGCCAGCGATCTTTCACATCTTCTCCCAACTTGAAGTAGAAAGTGATGGGGAGGCAGCAAATTAGCCTTGCATACAATGTTTGTTTTTTCTCTACCACAAAAAATATTCAATCCTGAATGACAATCTCCTTTTACCAGTCCAATTAGCTGCTTCCAGCTACTGAAGGTGATGTCAGCATCCAACCACGTACCCACTCTGCCATCTTCACACCCGAAAAAAACTAGAAACAGAGTGCTGCTCATATAATAAGTATAAAGTATAAAGAGATTTTTGTTCCCGAGTGAAAGTTGTGGTTTTAAACTTTTCTTTATGGACAGAGGATGGCAAACACTATGAATCATTTATGTGTTACACCTCCTCACTGTGCTTGTCTAATGCATAGGAATTATATCCATATATTTTTGACTTTTTTTATAAATTGCTGAAAATTGTATTTTGATAATTATTAATATTGTTTTCTTACCCGGCCCCAATGTAAAATCTACATTTGAACAGCATTGTTGTATATCCTTTGACTAGTCTGATTGGAAAACTACAGTGGTGAGCTGGGTATCCGAGTTTTAAAAATGCGAGGACAGATTGAAATATAAAAATGAAAATCAGAAAAGTCACAGTCTGCGTGCACAGAATCCATTGAGGTAAGTGCTTCTGAGCAGAAGACAAGTGTTACTGTTACTTCTGTTGTAATCTGCTGGGTTCGTGGCTTGTCCACTGTGAGCTATTAAATCGCTGCTGCATTCAACTCCAGGAGCTTCCCACTCCGATGGCTGCTGACCTGAGACGTGATCAACCAAGTCCTGATTAATGGCTCTCTAAACCTCTGTGGAGGCAATCACACTCAGAAGGCCTCGGCCAAACTGTAACAAATGGAACATTCAGCAATCATCCTTTATTGCATCAATAACCTCAGTTATCGATTGATCGGCATTCAAATTTGAGAGGAGCAACATGCTTTAATTGCTGTTGTGCGACACATTGTTAATGCGCATCTGAGCCCCTGAAAAAATGGGCTTTCAATACATTTTACAAAGCTGGGCTCAGAGTAAGAAGATCTAAAGATATTACACAAGGTAACATCGGGTTTCCATGGTGATCTGCATGTGCAGAGGCAAGCAGTGACTGATGGCATTAAGAAATTGAACTTTTACGAAAGTAGCACAATACTTAAATTGGTTTATTCACTTAAAGCTGAGGTAGTAGAACCCCCTCCTTTTTTATCTCTCCATGGAAGTGTTATGGGTCATTTGGGCTGAGAGGGAGTGACTTGTCTCTGTCTAAACGGCCTGGTGGTGGTGGTGGTGGAGGTGCTGGTGTATTTCAGGGACAGAGGCAAATATTGCCCTCATCAATCTAATGCCTGTCCCCTTGAGGTAATCATTTCCACAGAGCAACATGGCATCTCATTAGACTGATTTGCTCTCAGTGTCAGTCGGCCTCAGACACCTTCACAACAAAAACTCTGGCGTGAAAGAGCGCACACACTTAGATTATTAGACAACCTGATGGCACAGGCTCTCACACCTACGGTACATTGGCATAATTGGTCAAGTGTTGTTGTTTTCTATTTTCCAGGAGCGCTTCGTCGAAGTACGAGACAACATGCCTAAAGTCATCCTCATTAATATATAGGATACCAAAGATGTGGATTTACTTTTAAGACACTGAGGTCAACAAACTAGAAATTTGACACGTAAGATTCAATTGTATTCTTTAAAATGACCATGAAAATGTCCCAATTGATTCCGAGCACAAGTAGTCAGCACTTACAGGTGTGATCTCACCCATATGCGTCCTTCAAGTCGTCCTGAGATCCAATCGCTTAGACGGCATTCAGAGCATCTACACAGCGGACATCCTCCTTCTTTACGATTGTCAGTGTCCCTATAAGTTTCTTGTCACTGCCACAATATCAACACCAATCTCCACATAACTAATTACTTTTTTTAAAAGGGTCAAATCTTTCTTTGTTGCCGACCTGACTTCACTCTCTCTCTCTCTCTCTCTCTCTCTCTCTCTCTCTCTCTCTCTCCACATATATGGTAAATATATCTATCTATCTCACTTTACCCGCCTACAGACACACACACACATCTGTACAGTCATACTGGCTAAAAACATCTTGTCCTCTTGTTTGCTCATCACAAACACAAGTAATATATATAATTATTTGCATGGGCAGCACAGTGATCCGGTGGTTAGCGCTGTCACCTCACAGCAAGGATGTTCCTGGTTTGAATGCCGGCCCTTCTGTGTGGTGTTTGCATGTTTTTCCCATGTTTGCGTGGGCTTTTTCTGGGTACTAAAGCTTCCTCTCACAGTCCACATACTGTGTGAATGTGAAACTCTACATTTTGGCCTTGTGATACGTTGGCGACCTGTCCAGGGTCATGTGGGATTGCCTCCAGCCCCCAGTGACCCTCAAGAGATAAGCACTATAGATAACGGATGGATGGATTAATTGTATTTAGAGCAGGGAAGTGAGATCTGATCACCAGTGGTGACAGGAGACATATTCAGGATGTATTTTTGATGCCTGGTGGGAAACTAACTTAGACCTGTACACTTGTGATCAGTTCTGAACAGGGCCAATAACTATTTACCTACAGTTAAAAGGATGTATGTCACAACACAGATGTATAAAATCTCATTCTAACAAAGTCGCCAATACCCTTTAGCTTATATATTTTCTGTCTTGCGTGTGAATGCATCATATGAGTGTAACAAGCCCAAAACCCCAAATGTATCCTGAGACAACCCCAGCCAGAGGGTGGAGTCTACACAGAAAGATTTTAGAGTGACCTTTTTACCACCCAAGAAACAGCTTTAACACACACATACACACACTCACACACTAACACATACACACAAAATCATACACCACCAACCCCAGAGCCTCTGATTCAAAAACAAGGTGTGAAACTGGGAGGTTTTGGACGAGGGCCATGCTACAGAGACAAGGTAAGAATGGGAAGAAAACAGAACAGGCCTTGTGTGGATCTCCCAGGACATGTTCTGCTTCTTTGCCCGGGGCCTCGATCTATCAATCTGCAACAATCTGCTTTCAGGTGAAAAGACTCCAAGCAAACTCTTGCTTTAATTAACTACTTACACACAGATGGGACGATATCAAAGAACAGACATCTTTGTTGCAGAAGAGACACAGAGACACTGTTTAATAATCTATCATCTAGTAACAGATATAGTTCAACTCATGGGATACCACGCCGTTATTCTTTTTCTTCCCAAATCTCACCTCTCTCTTACTCGTACCAACTGTGCTGCTGGAGATAAATGAAACTAGGGCTGGCATGTTCCCTGGACATTTTAATTAGCAAGTCTTTAATTCATCCTGACCCTCTTTCAACTTTGATCAGCCAGCGGGGGCTCTGATAAGGACCTGTCACTCACACACAAACACCGGGGGTTACTCAACAGCAAATTGTCTCTCCGCCATTTGCAGATGCTCTCTACCTGTGCTGTCAGGGGAGAGCCGTTCACGCTTCAGTGAAAACTAAAAGCCCAGCGAGAATGGAAATATGGTGCGTGAGCGGTGCTCATTCAGCCACACTCTCTATTCACAGCCGCGCTCTGCCCGTGACAGCGTGGAATACAAATGCACTCCTTGATTATTAAGGAACAAATCTGATGTGTTACAGTATTAGCTTGCAGTTGCAAAGACAAGCATTGGGTTTCGGTCTTGAGGTGGTATGAGAGCCAGAAGCAGCTCAGAGCGAAAATAAAACCGCAGAAATATAACTTTAGTCCCTGAATGAACACAGTACGCCCTGTTGAATTAAAGCACTTATGCAGCGAATCTGCTGAATTACAGGTCATAAACAGGTAAGGTTTAAATATTTACAGTAATGGCAGGGCACTGCTGATGTGTCGACAGTTCTTTCCTCTATGCCAAAGTGATAGCTTGTTTATAGATTATGTCCAATGGGCCACTTACAAAAATGCTTTTCTTTTGTCTTGTATGATGTGCTGAAAACACATACCACACATACCATATAATATAAAGGATGCTTGGAGGCACTGTCCTATCTTGCAATGCTAAAGACACAGAAAATAAATTCCTGAATTCAGCCATGTATCTTAGATCCATTCCGGAAATTTAGCAGGTTCTTCATTCGGTCATTCCTCACCCCTCCACAAAATTTCATGGAAAATCGGTTCAGTAGTTTTTGAGTAATTCTGCTGACAAAAAAAACGCCAATGAAAACACCTCCTCGCCAGAAATAATAATAAGGTGTGCACTGCATTACAGCATTTGTGTTGAAAAGGGGTCACATTTAGATACCTTCAATCATTTTTTCAGCATTATAAAATGGCAGTATCCTGTGTCAGTACAAGGGTCTTTGGAGGACCTGTTCACTGAAACACCGGAGGAATCAGCTGTGTAACTCTACATCCGCTCTAGCTTTAACAGTTTGCTTCCTCAGAAAGAACCAAGGTCGCAAGACAAATCCTCTCACTGCTCTGTGTGCACTAAGCTGTGCCTGGATACTCTGTGTGTGTGTGTGTGTGTGTGTGTGTGTGTGTGTGTGTGTGTGTGTGTGTGTGTGTGTGTGTGTGTGTGTGTGTGTGAATAATGCCAGTTGTGTTATTGTATAAAACATTTAAATACTTGACATTTTTCCAAAACGTGTCATTTAGGTGAATAATTACTAAACTATCACACAGTGCCACACCTGTGAGTATAGACGGTATTCTCTACCAAGGCAGAAATCTTCTTTCAAGAAACAAAATAAGTTGAACCCAGTGTTCAACAGGCATTATTGCATACAAAACATGCTCAGTGCAGTTTGGATATTCCAAACTAGATCTGGGCTCAGGATGTGTACCCAATTTTTGGATCCATTAATATCTCTAACCAGCCTTAACCAGTCCATTATCCGCTTAATCAAATGTAACACAGTGGCTTTATTATCTGGACAGTCTACTCTCAGAACCACTGTTATCATGCCACCAGACAGTTATAATACAACTCTGACCTCCTCTGCAGCATTATCATTAGATCCGTCAGGCAAAGTGGTCCCATCCATCAGCGGGCTCAGCCAGTGACAGCAGCCAGTTTCTGTGCAAGTGTGACTGGTGGTCCTTCCAATTTGTAAATGGGATTGTCAAGCATCTATGAAGGCTGAAACAATACCACCCCTCACCACACACGGCTGGAGCCAGCTGTCGTGTTTAGCCCCTGTGCCAGCTGCTGCCCTTCACTCTTGTGCTGATCGTATCTGTTGCTGCTGCGGTGACTTTGTCTATTGCACTCATTCATCGAGCGCCTTTCCTTCTGAATTCTGAGCTATCATGTCTCTCTCCTCGCCTCAGCTCCTCCTGCTGAATTCTGAGACGGTCTCCCTCCGTCTACTCATTATCTCTTGTTCTCTTCTCCTGATCCTTATACCTACACTCTTTAATTTTCTCTCTCGCTTGGCTCTTTCTTTGTTCGTTATCTCTTATTCTCCTTGAAACTCCGCCGTGTCTCGCCGTCCGTCCCTCTGTTTGCGATCACAGACAGAGACCTGTAGAGGATATTAACTACCATTCAACAGGCTATATGGTAAGTAAAGCAAGACATGGCCATTGACTCGACATGCAGAAATATGGCCTGAAGAAAACTAACAAAACCAGAGACTTATGACGGTAGATTTGTGCGACAGTGTGTAACAGTGAATCTTTAATATACTTCCAAGACTAGATAGCAGGAATTACAGTGCACATTCATAAATAACAGCGATGCAAGTGGCGAAGAAGACTTTATGGAGGTTATGTTTCATGGGTTTGGATTTTCCAATTATGCACTGCAGTGCCCCGATAAAGCCCTACAGCAGTTAATAATGCTGACAAAAATCACTGCTCCGTGTTTGCAGGCTGCAGAGTGCAATGGACAGTGCATTAGCCAAAGGTGGCATCTTGAAATAACTGGTCCTTGGTCCTTTAAGAAACAGACCAGGATGTGTAAATGGGATGCAAAGCCTCTATCACCATTGTCCAGACCCACCGGCTGCATTTTGTGTTTGCCTCTTCCGTAGTAAAAAGCAATAAAAATGTGGAAAAATACAAAACAAAAACAGAGGCTTGCTTAGAGAATATTTTTGCAGCATCCAATTTTATCAGTTTATATCCTGAGATATCTCACCTCCTTCCAACAACAGAGTTATCTATTGAACTACTTCAACAAAATACACATCGAACGCTTCACTACTTCTGAACATAGATTGCACATAAAGATGGACGACAAGACTTCTGCCCAAAAGTGAAGCATCTCAATTGCCACTTGGTGGCAGGCTGCAGTATAGGTCATAAATCCCTCCTCTTCCTTGTTAGCAGATGGGACATGGACCAGAGTTAAAAGTCAAAAGTTAACAGCAAACACATTTTTCTCAAAGATGGTTTCTGTCATTCTAGGTAGTTCTTATCACAGGGTGAAACGTCATGATTGACAGCTGAGACTGTCTCTCGATTGGTTGAGCACCTTGTTAAAGCAGCTTCACCCCCGATTGCTACTACAGACTCTGCCTACAAATGCGCCACATGGCAGGGTTCATATCAGGTATATGTATATCTGCTTCGTTCCTAGTGAGGAAGTTGGATGTGCATCCTCCATCTTTACAAACAGTCTATGCTATTCATTGGACAGATACTGCCACTGACTTCAAGCTGAAATGTACCACAAGCAAACCAAGACTTGACCCGTATGTTATTCATCTATTTAAGATGGTTCGGCATCAATTGCAGTAACTCTTTCATGCAATAGTGCAGGTATTTTTAAATAGGCCTATTTAAATAATGTGGCTCAATATGTGTTCATTCGTCCCAGATGACTGTTTGACACTCAAGTGGAATTTAGCAGGTGATTTTTTCATGTGCATTATGTGCATTACCTTTAAAATGCACGTATCTAAGATATTTTAACGTATCTTAAAGCATTATTCATTGTGCTAATCTGTGATTGACCCCTAGTAGCTGTTACACTATCAAATTCAGTCTCAACTCTCTCCATAAGCTGCACTTCGCCTTGTAAAACCCTGCTTCTTAACTCTTTCTAAACCCCTAGATCCTCTCTGCGCTTTCTCCAGCATGTATATTCGATATGCTACACAGCCAAAGCATACTGTGCGTGAATCATATATTATCCCCCTGTCCCCTGCTCCTGCTCATGCATCTTTCCTTTCATCAAATTTCATTTTCCAGTAGGAGCTGTCAGGCGTGTGGGAGGACCTGTCTACCGCATTGGTGTGGGGAGCAATGAACAATATATATTCTGCCAGTTGGGCCACAATCGCCCCAGCATCTTCACAATTGTCCACATAAATATTGAGACAACTATTTAAACAGCTCTGTTCAAACACGAGTCAATCAGACTGAAACATTGGGCTCAAAGAGAAAACAATTTGTCAAAATGAGAGCGACGCAGAGAACAGAGCAAGGCAGCAGTGTCCAGCCAAAGCTTGAGTTTTAAATGACACAAAAAGCTGAGACACTTTGTCATGGCATAAGCTGGTAATGTCTGATAAGGACTAAAGATTCTAATAGATTTGTTTGTAATATATATACAAGAAATACTTATTTGGGAAAGAGAAGTTCTAAAACCCCAAAGATCCATTTATAATCCATTTTTACACTCTGACCTCCTTATTTTTAGTCTCCCTTTTGCCCAATTCATCTTCTACCTCATCTCTCTCTCTCTCTCTTTTCTTTGTGACGCATTTGCTTCAACTGAACCATTTAAACAGGAAAGCTCTTTTCTTCTGTTTAGGAAAATACATCTCTATGTTGTTCAGACGCACAAAGGTATGATGCAGATAATACGCCTGATCTCCGGAGCACTCAACCAGGCATCACAGTACCACACCATTCCGGCTCTTTTCTCTTCCATAAACTCGGTACCCTGACCTCTGTGGATGCAATTTGCTGTCCCAGGAATCTGTGAATGTTTTTACACCGAAGCAGAAAAGGCCTAATTAGCACTTCTACACTCATTGCGTGCGGTTATCTTAGCCTGAAAATGCTCTGAGCCTGGTGCTCTGAGGGCAAACACAGAAAAAGCGAAGCACATACTCGAACATATAAGAGGCATGTGCACGCACAACATATTTTTCCCTCAAGTCCTCTCTTATGACAGCTTCTGCTAATTGGTCACCCGCCTTCATGTGAATAAAACACCTCATTTTTTAAAATGTCGGCTCATTACTAACAATGATGGACGTCACAATCAGAAAACCCATTAAGATTCCATTTGCATCTTTTTTTTTACAAAGATTAGCTTCCACAGTGACTTTCACGACACATACATATATAATATAAAAATATATTGTCTTTGTGAGTCATTTTGTCAAATATTTGTTCCGTTTGTCTATCATTAAAAGCGAGACATTGTATTTAAATTTAAAAAATAGAATTTCACTCAGTAAAGCACATGCCACCACCAAGGCCCAATAGTCCTCTTACATTCAATCAAGCTGCACCAAACAGTCGCTCGTTTTCTTTAACCAGGATCCATCCAGATCCATGAACACTCCCCGGGAAATTAGTGAAAATTTCCTGGAGCTTGTAAATTCTCAACCCTTCTAGCACAACTATCTATCTGCTCGTCTAATCACTCATAATAAAGAGATATCACCAGAACAGATCTTTGGGATACCAAAGAGACAATAGTCTTGGTGCATTTTGTGATGTAGGATTGAAGGTATTAGATAAGTTGTGATCTATATTTCCTCAATATAAATTTGCTTGAGATTTCCCAAATATCTTTGGAAAACTAGAACGGCAGTCGGAGAGCTGTTATCCTCCCAAGGCCCAATATTGCCATTTTAACGAATAATCAAATTGTTCCTGGATCTGGTCCTTTGTCCGGATCTGAATCATGATTTAATGGGTTCTTTCCTGCCCAATGTCCCGTCCCTCCACCAAGTTTTCTGAAAATCCATTAAATTAGATTTTACGTAATCCTGCTAAAAACAAACAAACAAACCAACAGGTGGGAGCAAAAAAATACCTAACCATGGCGGAGGAAATAAAAAACGTATTATTTGACTTAATTATTTTGAAATTTCTATCAATAAATTAAATTACAGAATAAGGTCCATATGTACTGAATATTATTATTTACTTTTTCTGTTGTTTATATTTCAGATGTCGAATGGAAATCCCAGTATGTTTGTGTTTCCAGTACGACACTGGTTATGAAATTGTGATGAACTGATTACATGTCATTATTTGCCAAAGGAAAATCTGTGAAATTAGGTTCACTCAGTTTGTGTTTTCAAAAATTCCGAGTTCAACTAAATTTGCGGATATTTCCCACAGTGACTCACATGTGTTTCACTCTGAGCGTTATTTAGCTGTGCAGCAGCGCATGTGAAGAAGCTGCATGCCACTCAGGGCTTGGTGCTGTGGTCACCCTAGGTATCCAAAGCTAGTTCTCCTTTGGCCTCCGGTTTACTGTAGCCGTCTGCCCTGCCAGAGCCTGCAGTCTGCCTCAGTAATCTGCCAGGGAGCAGACAAACATCAGTGGGCGTTATCTCTACTTCTCAGAAGCAGCCGGGAAGGAGGTAGGAAAAAGGCAGGTGGCCCAGCGGCAACACAGACAGGAGCAGACTGAGGCAGACTCATCATTTCAGTCAACATACAAACACAAACACTTCTTTAAAAACGTGCATACACATAAATCTCAAACTCAAACACCCACAGAAGCACATCAAACTTCCTCTGGAAAGAGGGGAAGAGTTCATTTTAAATGCATTAACCTCATTTAACCCTTAGCAGGTTAAAAAACAATATACTACAGGTAACAGCAAGAGAATCGATGATGTAGTGAAAAAACAATGATGATGTCAATGAGTGTGACATACCAGAACCAGTTCAACATTTCCAGTAAGGCTGAGCAAGAGCATTCACCCAGTGGCGATATTGAATGGCACCGCGGACACATACTGAGGAGCTATAATACACCATCTGCACCAAAGTGATGTTCAATACTTGCATCTCGTGCAAGATAGCACATGTGGGCAATAAATTGAAACCATCTCCTCAAACCACTCTCCTTGAGCCAAAGTCAGTAAAAAGTCAGATTCTGTGAGCAGCAGATTTCACAGGGCGCTGGTGCCACGGAGAAATACAATGTCTTCACAGCGCACTGTGTGTTCTGGTCGTATTTGTATTCACAGCATACTGGAGCTGCCTGTGGGGGATGTGGTGGCTTAAAAAATATGAAAGGCGTGTTATCCTGCATATGAATTGGGTTGTTCGGTTACTGGCACATTTAAGAGTTTGTAATGTGACATAGGCTAGATAAGGGGTTGTCGAGTTTGTGTGTGTGGGTGTGTGTAAGTGCTTGCAGTTCTATCTTTGTGAGGACTAGTCTGAGTTTTGACCTTTTGACCTAGTTACCTAGTTAAAAACACTGTCCTTGTCAGGACCAGTAGACCGTATGGTCCTAATGAGGCAAAACGTCATTTCTGAGCTCCTGGTTAAGATGTGAATTGTGATTAGCTTAGGCTTGAATTAGTCATGGTTAGGGATAAGGCTTTGGTTCGGCTGTCCACAATGAATTGAAGTTAATCCTAACAAGGATAGCTGCGCAAATGTGAGTGTGTGTGAACTTCTATCTTTGTAAGGGACCAGTTAGAGTTTTGACCTTACATTTTGGCAAAGTGAGGACATTTCGACTGGTCGTACTTTAACAGACTGTCTGAGGGAGAAGACTCGGTTGGAAGAATTAGGTTAAGGTCAGGGTAAGGTGTGGAGTTAGGAATTGAGATGTGGTAGTTGAGGTTGGGGTAAGGGGCAAGGGAATGAATTATGCATTAAGTAGAATACTCTGCTTCTAACACATTGTTTCATTTTATAAAAACCTGCTGAGTTCAGTCCAAATCCTCTCAGTTTACACCTACAGCCTCCTGTGACGCTTTCTGTATTTCGTCTGAACAGAGCACAGCAGGGTGGCCTTTGGAGAGAAGCCTCCAGATGACAGAATATCCTGTCCTCTAAACAAAGAGCACTAAGAAAAAACAACCCTGACACTCTCACTCATGTGCAACCGGGTCCAGTCTGGCACCTTAATCTAAAAACTATAACATCTCTGCAGCTTTTGTCAGAAACCGACAAACACGCTTTAGGAAGGTCACCGAGAAAGTAGAGAGGTGGTCCAGAGAGAGACGCTAAAATTTACTGCCCGTTTTTTATGTGGTAGGAGAAAAGGTTATACTCATGTCAGCAAAACATCTTCATTTGGAACTTTGTTTTCCTGCTGACTATAGTCTGGGTCAGACTATCTGACCTACAACCAACCTACAGTGCACCTGCACACACACCTTAATGTCAGATTCTGGTTCGAAAATTACATATTAAGGGTTAAGGTTAAAACTATGGTTCGGGTTAGCCTAACCCTGCATACTGTATCATCAGCTCCAACAAATCAAGCAGACAATGTGGTTTGTGTTAGTTGCTGCCTTTCTTGACAACTGAAATCAGACTCTCCTTGTGTGATTTTGTTTAATTTTTAAAGCTGTAGAATGACAAATGATTACGTTACTGGATTCCTTAGTTGCTGAGAACGTTTAACGGGTTTGTTGAAGAAAACAATTGTATTTGGCCTCCTTCACAGATGAGCCTGTTCCCATCGTTGAGGAGCTCTCGACTGAATTACAGTGCGTAGTCGGGAGCACTTTGCACGGCAGCTCGGCAAAATGTGGAATGACTGACACAATGGTTGTCTGACAAATTAGTCATCATTCAAATGGCTGGTTCGAAAAAGGCGGCACGGTAACTGGAGGTAACAGCCGAGATCACTCAGGAGGGAACACCAGTAACCGAACAGAGAACAAAACAGAAAATTGCATTTCTTTATGGTTCCAATTTTTTATGGGTGAAAAAAAAAAAACTTTGTGTTGAATAAATCGCAATAAAATATCTTTCACACAGTGCATTGAATTACAGTCCAACAAGTAGCTCTTGTTGTCACAAGTAAGAGCTGTAAAAACATTTTTGACGATGGTAAAAATAACAAGTCTTTGTCACTGTGAGGTTGTTGTGAGCAGTGTCTTGTTTCATTTTATTTAATTTTTAGAACTAATTTAGCGTTGTAGAAATGATCTGTTTATGCCTTTAATTACAATGACAACAACCATTACTGTAGCAGCAAGTACGTCTCAACGGCAGAAAGGAAAACTTGACCCTGAGCTATTATAATGTTATTGTAAAGTATATCAACAGCCTCTGACGTTAAGTGTTCTCAAGGGGCTATTTTGTGATGTCAAAATCATTCACCTTTGGGGTTTAACATCCTCATCTTTCCCTTATCCTGCCTCATCTGTTTCTGCCCTGCATTTACCTGCATTTACCAGAATTACTTCCAACAACTCCCAGAGAAATTGCCCGAGCTCGTTGCCTTCACCAGTGCTTTTATTTATAGACGGAGCGAGCGATACAGCATACTAATCACAAATGTAAGCGCGCGTTTTTTCCTGGCTCAGTTGTTCCCGCGGCTCACAAGAGCAACACAGGACCTTTTGGAATTGCTGACAAAATTGGAGACGTGGGGCAATAATTGGCGGTTCATTCCCGATGTTTACCACTGATGTTTCGGGTTGCTGATATTTCTCCTCTTGAATTAACTTCTTGAACTCATATATCCCCCTTAAGCAGTGTCGACATTAGGAAGCAGTGTTATCATCTATAGTCCAACAGTGTGCTTTGGTTCAGTGATTCTACAGTATGGTATCGGTGCTTCTTCTAATGAAATACTGAAACCTACAATATAATGTCTTATTCTATTCCACTTACTGCAAAAATGTAATAATTTGAAGACACTGAACTTGCTACAGTGTATGTATTAATATTATTTTGGAATGTTTTTCAGGCATTTCAACAGACAGGAAAATAAGTGTGAAATAGTAAGAGAGAAAAGGGGGGGAGCGGTAAAGGGCCGGTTCAGAACCAAACCCACGGATGCTCCAGGAGGACTCGTATGCCGGCCACCCCACTATTGTTTGAGATAGGAGTTATACTGTAGGTGGGCTTAAATTTAAATTACATCCACTATTTTGGCAAGTGATCCATATAACAGGCTCAGTAATGTCTCACTTATTCAACATTTATGATGGAATCATTTTTGGGATCCTACAGCTTTTTAATAATACCCATACAGTAGATGGGTTGATACCTGCAGGGATAATTAACTGCAGATTGGCTCCAGCTCCAATGAGAACCTCAGTGGATAAGCTGTATGGCTAATGGATGGATGGTTGGATTATAAACCACATTAAAATCTGTATTTCGAATAACTAACACAACTTCGACAAACAGTGAGGTTTATGGCCAAAGGTTTCTCAAGGTGTCGGTGCACGGCTGCAGGCTTAGGACACCAATAGCCTGTCATGGCCACACCTATGAGGCCATAACAGACGATACAGACGATACAGTTGTCCTAAAACGTCAGTAGTGTTTCTAAGCCTGCCGCACACAGACAGCAGAGACCCGAGCATAAACTCATTGTCATTCATTATTTCCTCTCTCTTCTTCACTCTCTCCATGCCTTTATTGAACAGGGCAGGTGAGTGGCGGCTGATTACCAAACATTTTTCTCCTACCTTTGATCTCCTGTGGTGTGGGACTCTAATCCATCGTGCATCACAGGACGCCGTCTGATCTGGGTGGTTGTGGTGGCCACTTAGCTTCTCCTCATCTCACATACACGTGTAGTGTGGGCCGCCGGCTCTCGCACAGGCGTGTAGATACACACACACACACACAGTCAGGGCTCTGCTCACTCCGTACGGACACTGTAAGAGGAGAAAAAAGAAAAGATAAGAACTCGCAGTCAGAAAAACACAACGGTGGATGAATATGATCTTATGAGGCACATCGACATTTCGTGCGAGCGCAATCAATTTCACACTGCACAGTGTTTTACTAATCCAAGACATAAAGATACCCTCTTATGGGATTATATGAGGAATCAAAAGATGTGATTTGCTATCCTGATAGTAAACTATGCCTTTCCAAATGCATCTTCAGCACAATGGTCTTGCATTATAAATCACACAGCTGGTCAGGTATCAGCTTCTTCAGTCCTGATATGTAGTGAGATGGAAGAAAGTTTTGGAGAAACAAATGTCTTATGCCGAAGCCATTTATTGTTGCTCACTGAGAAGAGGAGACGAGTGAGAAATGTTAACACTGTGCGATGTCACCCAATTCTGATGGCAGTCCTTGGCATGGCGTATTGAAACCCAAACTGTCATCTCATGGAACAGACTGACAATGTTACCTCCACTACGAGAGACTTAATGACCGTGAGACACAGAGACACTGGCTGTTTGTTTTGGCTGTCCACCTTATCAGTAAGGGCAGAGCCATCGTGCGTGTGCGTGAGAGAGAGTGAGCGGAGGAGACAAATCTATGATGAAGCAACGGTACACTAAGTTCGAGATCCGGTCTGTTTTATGAGAAGTGTAATTCGGATCATTATGGAGCTAATTAAAGGGAACAGTGTGGAGGCCTACTGGTCTGTTTTATTCTCTTTTACTTCATTAACAGCAGCTGCAGGTGTGTGATGATGTGTGACTCGTCATATTCTACATATCATATAAGCTGCTATTCCGCACATGAAGGAATATGAATTTATTTGACGTATCACAGACACTCGTTCATTCTAAACAGCAGATTTTAATCTCGTGAAAAATGTCAGATACAGATATATCGGTCGATATATATATTTTAAAAAAAAGTTGGCAACGATTCCTAAAATGATATTATCAAACCCTAATGACAGATAAAAGGTAAATGAGGCTTGATATTTTACAGTTTAAACATAAACTTTATTATCTATTATATAACGTTAATTCCAACAAAACAAAAACAACTTTAAGGGGAAGTGTGTAGAATTTCTAAAGCTTTCTAGGATATAATCCTCATATCGAAGTTATATGAACTGTGTAGTGAGCCTAAAACAAAAACCAAGAGTGTTTGTCTTATATATTATTAAATATCTACAAGACAGAGGGTCTCGCGCCCACGAAACATCACCATGTTGCATGGCCATATTGCTACAGACGCCCGGAGCGGACAAACCAGTCAGCGGTGGTGTCTCGCGTTTGTATATTGATTAAGCAGCATGAAGTCCTCTCCTGTAAATCTGGAGGAAGTCGTCTGAGCGGGTTATGAAAGGCTTGGAGGAAGTTTGCCGACAGAGATGACGTTGAATGGAGGATAACACAACAGAAAAGCCAAGGGAGCGTAAACGTGACGAGGTGAAATGAAACGGGACGCGACAGAAACGAGGACAAACACTGTGTGTTGTCTTCAGGATGGAAAACTACTGAGAGACGAAGAGTTTCAGACCAACGCCAGTTTTCTATTGAACAGGTAATTTAGCACATCAATATAGATTCAATCTGTTTGATGGATCAGTTTAACTACTATGCACCAGGAATACAATGTTTTATTCAGTCAGATGCTGATATAGTAACATTGTTACAGAGAGATTCATATTGTTATCCATTCATGCCCATGATCATAGTTGTTGAGACACCCGAGATTTATCTATTTTTATTTACTTTGTTTACTGAACTTCCCACCATCTCAGGATGTAAAATCATTCATTACGGGAGTAGACCACAGTGTCATCTCGCACTTATTGTCTTCTTCTTTTACAGCTTGCAGACAGACCCTCATACATCACCTCCAATGAAGGAAAACCCTTTCAGATCCAGCCTTGTCTAACAGGGGAACAGACAGGCGAGTCTTTGCATTAAAAACTGTAATGTTCCTGTCGTGTGTCATCCAAGTGTACATAAACCTCGACATTCAAATTTGACTGGAAAGGTCATACACCATGATTTTAGCCTAAATATCCGCTGTGATCCTCCTTCAGAGCCGCATTCACGTTGGCGCGCACACAACGCACAAGCTTGCACCTCTATGCTCTGACAATGACATCTGATGGTCTTGTTTTACCATTTCTTACTTGTCTCTTACGTCATATACTCGTCCAACGTTCAAACTACTACTGTGTACACCTCGGCAACTCATCAGCATTCCAAACAAGGCCTTGCGTACAATACTGCGAGACAATTTCCACGGTAAATGAGAAAGTAAATGTCACTTACAAGATGAACATTAATCTCGTGTCATTGCATTTTAATGGCGCCCTTACTCAGAGGAGGATTAAACTTCTCCCTAGAGATCAAAATAATCACTTCAAGCACGCGGCGATCACCCTCCGATGTCAGAGTGGCTGCACGTGCAGGACCCGCCATGTCACATGTGAACTACAATCACGCTGTACCTTTGAGTGACCTTGTGAAGTGTTCACTTCTTCAATCGCAAGCAGACGCCAACTAAATATAGTTTCAGCTTCAAAAGGGTTAACAGGTTTTCTTTTTCACTCTTTGCACTTGTATTTAAGTATACTTATAACACTAAGAACGAGTGGGTTCGCTGATCACCATATTTGAATGATTATTACATTGGTGCCTCTCTATGACGACCACTTTCTCCCCCCCGTCCCACTGTTGTTCTGAGAAGCTCTCTCCATCGTGACCCTCCTCTCAACCAGTGTCACACTAGAGCTGTAGGCTTTTTTACGAACCCGCATTACTATCTGGAGTGGAAAATAATGTAATGCCCTACTTTTCAATGGAATCATTTTCGCACAAACAAAAGCTTCAGTTGTTTAATGGGCATGTAAGATATTATATTGACATCAATCACATATTAGCATTTAAGAAACTTTGACTCAGAGGAATGCAAAGTAACCGAGTAAATCTTAGGCAAAACAACACAGAACACACGACAAAGATTTAACACATTATCTCACATTAAGCCATCCGGGCCAACCCCATGCTGTTACATCAATACACCACAGTTTAGTTCTGGTGGTTTGTCTGTTGCCGTATTGATCTCATTAAATCCGGCCGACTCCTCCGTCGACATACTGTAAAACAGATTAATACTGCTACTTTGTGATGGTAACCGGACAACGGAGATTCTGCGAGCACTGACGCTCCTCCTGGGAGGCCTCCAGCGGCTCAAGTACATTTGCAGAGATGAATCAATTCAATGCATTCATTTTATCCAGCCAGGAAATCCACTTGTAATTACTTGCAATACGTTTTAAAGAATTTATGTATCCCGCTTGAGACAATTTGGGCACAGAACAAAAGGTTAGATCAAATGAATATTTGAAGTTCTTGCAGGGGTTGTGGGATAAATAATGATGGGGGAACTTGTGAAGTGCTGACATATGTAAAGTTTTAGCAGAGAGGATATTGTTGCTGAATATTCCCCACGCTTTCCTCTCCAACTCATTTCCCTCAATCTTTATCCTTCCTCCCCTCTGTTTCTTTTCTTCTCTCTTCCTTTAATCTTCTGGCTGCTGTATACAAGCCAAAGGTGCAGATTATATTTCCTGTCAAACACTGCTGAAGGCTCTAAAATCCCTCTTGTACTACCTGACCTTACCATTGATAAAACAAATCATGGCAACTTGCACAGCGGGTTTGAAGTTGGTCCGTTGCTCTTAAATGTCATTCTTTGGATTTATTTCACATGGGTTTTTAACAACGTGAAAATGCAATTAGGAAAATCATATTCTACAAGCTGCATATATGAAAGTACAAATGCCAGACATACGCTGCTTAGTCTCCCAGCAGTGAATCCGTTAAAAAAAACAAGATGGTTTGAAAGACGCCAATGGCTGTTATTTCGCTGATTATCCTAGGTGCTGAACATATTTGCAAATAACTACCTCAGATTATGTGCATTTGATTATGTATGGCAGAAAAAAGAAGAAACTGTGCTTTGGTTGAAAAACATCTACTAGTGCTGTGCTTGTCATCTCGTAAAAAAAAAAAAAACAGCCCTGACTAGCTGTAAGGCACGTTTTAAAACACACACAACACAACCGCCACACTGTAAAAAGCTACATTATGAAAAGCCCTTGGGAAATCATTCTCATGTATTCGGCACCATCTGCGTGGAGAAATCATGAGCCTCAGGCTTCAATTGTTCTGCAAACTCTCAGACATTCTTAACAGGATTTTGGTTTCTGGTGATTGTAAAAAATAACAGTTTTGTGCACCAATAATATTCATGTGTGAATCCGAATTGTGCATTCTCTCCTGAGCACAGGAAACACTAATGTTATGAAAAAAAAGCTTAAAGCTTCCTAAATTGCTTAATTAATGGATTTAATGACGGCTGAATTCCATTTAGCGTCTTCGGTTTCAGGGTCAGTGTTGTTTTCGTTATCAATGTTGCAAAAGGAAAGCAAAAGAAATGAATGTCATCTTTTCTATGGACATATTTTACCTGCAATTTAGAGATTCAAACATTTTGAAATGAGATAAAATCAAGGTCAGGATGAGCCCCTGATTTAATGACAACGTTATGGGTTGAATACGATTCTATTTTCTTATTACAGAGACTTTCTGCAACCATGATTGTCTCCTTTTTATCGTTCTTTTAATATTCTGCATAAAATGCGTTTACTATGACGCTGAAGGATATGAATTGCCTTACCAGACAGTTCAACAATAAAAGGTGTACACCCTTTATTAACACTGCAACATTAATCTGGAAATTCTATTGCGGACATTTTGGCCTTTAACACAGTTTATAGGTTCAAAGCATCAAAATATCCCTGGGCAGCAAGGACGTCGTAATTCTGCTTCGACCAAATCATCAACATGCTGATACCAAAAAAACACTGCATAGATTTTAAAAAGGGTCACTAATCTCAAGTAGATCCTTTTCTATAAATTTAATAAACTATTTCATCTGCTTCAGATGCAACGTTTTTGTGGTTATTTGTTATTTTGGTAGCAGGAAAGCTCAAAAGAGATTTGGGGGACTGTTGAGAATTGAGAAAGAATGTGCTGTCGACACAGCCTTTAATGAGCCTCTGTGTGAAGACTGTATTGTATATCTGTGCTTGTATACATGTGCGTATGATAATGTGCATGCAAATTAAAGTGTTCTCATAAATGTTGCTTTTTACTTCATGAATAAAATCCATCAGAGCTTGGGGTTGAATGGATTTTTCATTTGACTTTCCTCATTAATTGCCTTTGCAAAGAAGAAGAGGTATAAATTTTTTTTTAAAAAAGGTTTTAAAAAGCTGCTTGATAAACCACTGTCCTAAAGCAGCTTTATGTTGATTTACTTCTAAACGTGTGTTGTTCTGCAGCAGTATATGTCATATGCAGATAGATATTTCAGTGTGAAATCAATGTAAAATGGAAAGAGCAGGAGAGCAGTATGGATTTTTCTGTTTTTGCTTTGGCGTGGTCATCAATCCCTATCGGTAATCTGGGCAAAGGGACACACGGGAGCACGAGCAAGACAGCTGCTAAGAGCCGCTGCAGCAGAGGTGACAGGTCAGGAAGGTTTTGATTTATTTACCCTTTACAGTGCACGATAGCAACTCAATGCTCCCAATACATTTTCTAAAGGACGTCACTGCTGCCACAAGTGAAACATCTAACATTTGTAGGTCCTGTTAATGCAGCAGAAAGTTTAAAGTGTCTTCTCAGGGACTTTAAATGACACATTTTAACACGGATTCCAAAATGAGCGTTGAGATGTTCACAATTTGAGGGGAGGAGCTACACATCATCATCATCATCACCGCATGTCCCCCATGTCAGCCTCATAACGATCCAACTGCATTTATAGCAAATGCTGATTTAATGGGATAGTTTACCAAGATGATAAAATGCCCATGTTTATAGCTGTTCACACAATTTCCCCCTGGGATCAACAAAGCATTTCTGATTCCGATGCTGATTCTATAATTATAGAGTGACTACACATTTCTGATTTTGATTGGATCATTATCATTATCATTCAATTGTTCTGACAATCATTGAAATACATTTTTTTATTATGTGATAGCAAATTGATGAACTTTGGTCCAATAAAACAAGCAGTCTGAGGACATTATTTTCCAACAATTTTATAGATCAAAAAAGAAAAAAAAACTATTGATAGTCACACCCCCAACATTATTTTTGTCATTCTTGACTTTGGTGAACAGAAGTTGATAAATACCATGTGATATGATTGGAAGCTGAAGAATAGCTGCTGTACTAAAGGGATCTTAAAACGTACTTCCTTTCAAAGTGTAAAACAACACATCTGGATCGTATCTAAAGGCTCAAATTTGGCTTGATTTGGAGAATTTCGAAAGAAATGCGTTTTCTAATGTTTATATCTGAAGGCGTCTTGGCCTGTCTGTTAGTGTGTGTTCAGACCTGCCGTCTCTGTGCTTCTGTTCTTAATGCTGAACTCTGGAGCTCAGCCTCCAGTTATGAAGGAATATAGCTTCCTATCGGTCTGTGCCATGACCCCAATTGGAGAGCCATATTCAATGCAACACACAGGAGAGATGAGAGGCAGCAGTGAGCTGCCCAGGCAGGCTGCGGGGGACAGATAAAGCTTTTAGAATTCACGAGCTGTCATCACACCGTCCCTGATACTAACCCGCCCCGCTCCTCCTCCATCAACCCCCAGGTGGCAAAGGGACTGTACGTGAAGAATTGTTTACAGTGACACAACAAATATGCAGGCACAAGTAAACAAATCCTCCCAATTCTCTCCACCAACCCACACAGAGGTTAGTGGACATAAAATATTATATCCTGACAGGCAAACAGATTGAATCAAAACAAAGCGGTAATCCACCTTTTGTTTATTAATCTAGCTTCAGACGGATTTCTGTTATCATTTTCACCGTTGTTGAAAAACCAACACAGGAAAAAGAAAAAAATCTTTTAGATAAAAACTGTCACAGCCAAACATCTACAAGGGAAGGAATAAAAAGTGTAAGAGAGTAAAATAAAGGGAGATCACGAGAAGGTGAGGAAAGCTATAAAAAGGAAACAGAAGCGAAATGGAAAGTGGGTGAGAGAAACTAAAAATGGAAGCATTTTCATGGAGTCCAAAGAAAACTTGGCTACACTAAAAAAAAAGCTTTGTGTGCTTTTCATGATCAGACCACACACACTGTAAGTACTACATGTCAGCGTGATACACTTGAGTTGGTGAGTATGTAAACAGCCCATTCCAAACAGGCAGGTTTAGAACAGCTCTGTAACTGGTTCAATTATTCAAGTTCTATACATTTGGTTGTAATTGTGGTCTCTTTTTATTTATAGTATTTATAATATAATTATTTTTATCGTTATCACTAACTGAAAGGATTTACTCTCTGTATCTGCCCAAACGAGCTCATATTGGTTGGGCTCCTCTTTTAATATGGTCTAAAAGGAGAATTAACTTGATATTTTCTTAGGAATAAATTAAAGCCTTTTTATTAACAGTCCACCACTGAGTTTTCTGACTTCAAAAGCCAAAAGAAGCCGAGAATATAGCCAAGCAAAGGGAGCATCCCGAAGAGCCGGCTCGCTAAGACGTTTCATTCTTGTTTCCTCCACTGCTGTATGGTTTTGTGAAGGTTTTACAATAAACTGATTATATGAGGTCGGCGTCTCAGGGCTAGACTTTGCAATAAAAGCAACCACAACCAACCGGAGCCCGGCAGCTGGATATGGTGGACTGTGCATGTAAAGATAAGGTGACGGAAACATAAAGTGCACGGACTGACAAGAACTGCACGAGTGTGGGGGAGAGAAAGACGGCAAGAAGGTGGAGATGTGAGCGAGGCAGAATGATAGAGGAGGAAGAGAAGGGATGAACTGGAAGAGAGAGAATAGAGAAGTGGCAGCAGGACGCGGGGGGGGGGGGGCATATTAGGAGCTGGAGAAGTTGAGTAAGTGGCAGACTGCCACGTTGGGCATTGCAGGACAGAACAGACTCATTTAGGCGTCTGCAGTCGACGCTGCTGAATGGCAATAGTGCTTCCTCTGCTGCTGGTTTCAGGGACGTGCCTTGAGTATAGAGCAGCCCTCTTCCTGTGGCCTGGGGCCTTAAATCAGTTCTGCACTAGACACACCAATCAGCAGCTGCACACACACACTCTCCCACTGTTTCTTGCGCTTGCTCTCTTTCTCGTGGCCAAACAGAGATGTCCCCATTTGCTCACCGTGACCCTGGGGTGAGACTTAAGAAGACAATGTTGACCTTGAACTCAACAACATTCACGAGAGAGAGAGAGAGAAGGAAGAAGAAAAAAAAAGTAGCGCCACAGATTTAGTAATGGAATGTGAGCGTAAATAGGAACCGGCCAGTAGGAAACCCTGTGAAGACATCAAGGTGTGACAGTGCTGACGCGGAGTGAGGCGGTTTCTCACAAAGCTCCAGGTGATGTAACGCTGTGGACATTGAAGAAAGTGATGAGGTAGACCTGAGGTGTACTGCTCTGCCAGAAGGGAAGGATTTCAGGATGACTTATTCGATCCAGGCTCCCTGCGAGCGATATATCGAGCAAAAGCAGAGCAAGGCCCCCACACACGGCTGGTGTGTCCTTGCCCCCAATTCCCTTGGTGGCCCGGAATTACAAAAGCAACACGACTTTGAATCCTTTTGGGCTTCAACCTTACCTGAGGACGGCAGGTGTTTGTGTATCCTACAGTTGTCTGTGTTCATTTATAATGCATGACCCAGAGTACAATATTATTTCCTGAGGGGACACAGGTATATGCATAATTTAGCACAGATTCCATGAAAGCAGACGGTGCGCAGCACGGCCTCGGGGAGGGATGTGTTTTGTCAGGAAATCCCGCTGACACAACTGGCAACTGGAATTCCAGTGATTTGTAGAAAAAGGAAAAAAAAAGCTAAGAGCGTATTTCAATACTTCAAGAAGATTCAAATTCCCTTCGGATATCCGTCACTGAGACAAGAACGCAGACAGCTGAGTCATGGCCGCCGTACAAAACCAATCTTATTTCCACAAGCCAGAAAACAACCTGTGTTCTGTTCAGATACGTTATGGTCCTGTTTGTATAAATGGAATGGAATTAACTCTCCTTTCAATCCAAAATGTTTTAGGCCAAGAGAAATTTCATTGTTTGACTAAATTCACTCTTATGGCGGCTGTGGCTGAGGGGTAGAGCGGTCGTCCGCCAACGTGAAGGTCGGCAGTTCGATCCCCAGTCTTCCCCATCTGCATGCCGAAGTGTCCTTGGGCAAGATGCTGAGCCCCGAATTGCCCCTCATAGAACAACAAAGTGCTGCTAATAGATGCACTGTATGAATGTGTGTGTGAATGGGTGAATGTAAAAAAACAGACTAGAAAAGCGCTATATAAATACAAAACCATTTACCATTTACTCTTACGACAGCACGTCAGCAGAATGAAACAAATTTTAGCCAGTAAGAGAAATCATTGACATGTCGAATGCATCATACGTTTCTTCCAAATGAGAATCCAGCAGGTCAATCATTACCATTACACCACCACAAGAACAAGGTGTTTTATGACTCCATTACTCTCTATAAGTATTTGAAATTCTTTTTACAAATGCTAGTCATCTGTTATATTTGCCAGTTTTTTATCTTAAAAAAACTAAACAAAATCGGTTCTATGGGTTTTGTAAGCCAAAGGTAAATTATGTTTTTTACCATCAACATTCTGGAAAGAAGAATATATTATATTCTTATGTTTATTATCTAATATTGAGAGTTCTTCAGATTTATTTTCAAATATGCACAGACGAAAAATAACAATATTTCAGTTGCGACCGCAGTCGAAATCAGTTTTCATGTTGGTGATGCATTTCATCACTTCCTGCCCGCCTCAACCCTCCTCTCATAAGCCATGATTCATTAGCATCTTTCAGCGCCATAAGATAATTCACACACTCCTGTGATTATTAAGAGCCGCGCGCCCCCCGGCACTTCATAAAGTATCCATCCTCACTCTATCGATCCACGTCTGTCTCATATTCAAGTCTCCAGGCGCCTCTGGCTTTGTTTTGCAGTCTGTTTTCCCTCTCAACATGCTCGCCTATTACAGCCAATCTGACACGCACAGGCAACAATGCACGCTAATGGCACTTTGATGAGTTGCTTGACCATGAAGACGAGTTGACATTGAGCAAAGGCCTGGAGAGACACACATACTCGTGTGAGCCGGTGGCTGCAGCGAGTTCTGAGGTTAATTTATGAATGCATAAAAAGTTTTAATGTCAAAAGGCCCTTTGCATTTGCCTGAGCGTCAAGTTGTCAATAAAATCAACGCCAGCACGAATGCACGCACGCACACGCACACACACACATATAGCATGTGGCAGCTCAAGGACAGAGCAGTACACAAATGATCTCCAGAAGCAGTGATAATTTCCTAGATATAAACATAGTAACTAATGTGTAATTTGCAATTATATATATATATATATATATATATATAGTAATATGGCCTGTCGTCGTCTGTCTAATATTACAGCTATAAGATACTTAGAAGAACAATACATGGCAGATGAAAACAACTAAAAAGTCTAAAAGCGGCGTAGTGTTCAAAGTGTTGATTCTAATATCTCCTCCCTTTTCTTCAAACATTGCAGTCACACCATTGATTAGCGTGAACAGAGACAATATCGTAGAGGCTTGAGGGCGCAATATTTCATCTCCTGATTTCATTTCGTTAATTTTTCATGAACCTTATCTTTTTTTTGGTAAAATTGTTTTCTTACACCACAAACCATCATCTTGACTATGATATAAACCTGCAGGCTTGAATCTTATGGCCTAATCTTAGCTTCAATCAATAGCGTTGATGAAGTGGGTTAATGAAAATGTGATTTTAAGTGGAATAATGTGTCTGTTGTTTTGTTCCACTGATGATCCTACATCTTGGAGCCTTCGATTCATTGTAGTCACGTGTCAGACAATCTGTTAGATTTATATTTAAGGCTGTTAGCAGTATTGATCCTCATGAGACTTAGAGATCTTTTGATTAGAAGAGAATTAAGAAAAAGGGCTTGCTTCTTTCTGCATGACGTTCTTAACAAGTACACAGACAGGAAAAGCCAAACTTATTGATCCATGATCTGCAAATTGTCCACTAGAATGCCAATGAATAAAACTAGAATATCACTCAGTGAAGGCAAACCTCCTCCAAGACCCAACAACCCTCTTATGAAACTACTTTTAAATTCTCCGGATTTTCATATGAATCTGAATGAAACTGCACGCACTCATAAATATCAGTTCCCTTAACATGTCGGATTTTTTTCAATCAAGAAGTAAAAATTATTATCTGAGAAATTAAGGAAAATGTTAAAAAAAAGTCCTATCCTGCATTTTTAAGTGAGTAAAAATAAAGCCTGATGCGCACCAAAATATAATGAGATCTTTCCTGACCCATAGTGCCTCCTTTCAGTTTTTGTGAACTCCTGCTATTTAAACACAGTTAAACAAAATGAAAGGACAAACGAAATGTTACCTAACCTACTTAACAAAAAAGGCAACCCTCCTGCCAGAAATGATGAACTACAGATGGAAATAGAGTAATAGGTCGGTGTTTGCTCTGTTCCTAATGACCAATGGCTAAAAAGGCTCTTAGTGACTGGTTGATGCAACAAAATGAAGTGGGCCGATAATCCCTGCATATGCTTAGCAGGACACTGCAAAAATAACGACCATTCTAAAAGTAAAAGTGGTCTCAGACTTAGTTAAAATTCTGCCTGCGGGCTGGTGAGATGCTGCAGTTCAGGCTGGTATTTCCATTTTTGGAAAGCACAGTATCTCTGTCTTGATTGCCTCTCAGCATAATGTATGACCAGGTGAATCCAAGTAGGGCCCATAGGTGATGAAGTGTATTTTCTCCATGTTCACACTGTCAGTTTTACTTCAAGATACTTGTTTCCCCCTCCCCCTGTACTTCCAGTCGTGAGGAGCAGGTTTGATTTACTGCACTTGATGGTCTCGGTAACAAACAACTGGTTCATTTATGTGTTAATCTTCTAATATGAAGTCAAAATATGTTCCTACATAATGAAGCTGCACCATGCAGACTTTGCCTAAAGCGGTGCTAAATAGTCCATTAATACAAAAGCAAACAATTCTCCAGTCTAAAAAATTATAATTTTAGGTATTACAAATAGATAGAACAACAAACTCACTCCAATATCAGATAAAAGAACATTGAGATTTCTTTTTTTTTTTTTGCATTTTACAAAGGAGAAGAACATTAGGCAGGTGCCTGACCTTTGAATCACTTTCATCTCAGATTTGTTCAGGCTTTCGTGTCTGGAGCTAAGGTTTTTCTTTAGAGCTGCATGATGAGATTAAGAATGGAGATGTAATCGTCCTACATAAATAATTATCTAATTACATCCATGAACATTATGAGACTGCTGACATTGAACCATCTGTACAAGTTGCTGTATGTTGTCTCACAGGGTCTTTTTGCAGTAGAGACAGAGAGAGCTACAACAAAGATTCCCAGTCAGACTCAAGCTGAGGGACTTGCACTTCATGGTTAAGATCCATTAGGCCATTGTCTCTAAATAGGAATGTTTAAATGAGTAATGCGACTAACATTTGCTTAAAAGCTCCTTGCAACTGGTATTGCTGGGTCTGTGTTAACTGGAAAAAAAATGACATGGTAGGGACGGATACGGATGAGTTAACACCCACTTCCTGCAAGAAATCATCAAACACAAGCAGCAGAACAGGTTTAATGAATGAGGGGAAATAAAAAGCCAGTTCAGGTTGATCATACAGTTTGGTAAACACTGGCCGTCCTGATCTTCCTGCTTTCTCCTCTTTATCTGCCTACCTGAATCGATCTCTTCCTGCTGTCTGACGCTCCGCCTGCTCCCCTGCCCACGCTCCACCTTTAACCTTCTCATGTATCTCTTTCGATCCCACCCACCCCTTCACGAGTCCCATCCTCCCTCGGCCTCCCGGCTAATTTGATCATCTCCGATGCGTATTGTCTGGCAGTAATTGATTTACCTCCCGCAAAATTAAGTCTGAAACCACAAGAGAAGCCAGCGATCTGCCGCTCAAAGTTGGCACGTTTCATTTTCATGTTGCTGCGTGTGACACCAAACAGAGCAAAATCGCACAGTAGATTTTTCTGAGCTCATTTCCTCTTTTGTCTATTTGTAACCAAAAGCCTTTTATCGATGTAACCAGAATACAAACGAGAGCTATGGGCCAGGAAATTTGTACGGGCAAATCATGGACCAGGAAATTAGTGTTGGAGTAGCGGATAAAAAAACAGAACACAAAGTTAATGAATGTTTCATTTTATACAACAAAGATTTCCTAACATCACTTTAAAGGCAGACCACTGATTCAATCGAGAATGCAGGAGATGCGTTTTAATATCCACAGCCCAACAGACTACTACTGTCAAAGGCTGACGGATCGAGATCAATAACATGGCAGCGACATGAATGATGAATTTGATAAACAAGTGATAACGGACGTGCATAACAATGTGCACTTCATGTTACACTTGACGGATTCACACAACAGCACAGTCAATTCAAATCCAATAATAAAATCAGAAGGAATTGTAAATTAGAGGACTGTTGAAAGCTGCAACATGGATTCAGATTTATGTAGTGATATCCTATTAGAGCTGGACTGTCGGCTGACGTTTGTTACACCCTTTACCAACAGTAAGAGGGTGAAAGTGGGGTTTTATTTGAAGTTAATAAAAGGCAAAGCAGAGTTTGGACCTCATCGCCAAAAGCTCTGGTGTCGGATCATGAATCCAGATCGTTCCAGTCACTTTAACCCTGACGTCCTGGCTGTGTGCCTCACGCCTCTTGTTGTGGGCGGCAGGTGAACTGCGTGCGCGCAAATTTATTGGATTTTAGTCCGTAAACTCTGGAGCGAATCAAACAAACACTGTTCACATTGTTAATGTGTAAAGTAAACGCAGGTCAGTGGCAGGGTTAATACAGTACAAGGATACAGGGAACATAGGGGGAAGCCCTGACATCATCAACACAACTCCCTCAATGTGAATTTCCACAGACAATTCTCACTTGGGCTCGCTCAGATATTTTAAAGACACTTTACTAGGGGGCTGCCAGGAAAAGGTTGAGAAAATGTCTGCAGCAACTGACTCATACATTTGTGTTCTCATATAGAGCCCCTCCAGGAAATCTCTGAAAAATGTCAGGACTTCAGTGCATGTCAGCTCAGGAGGTCTACGGGGAATTTGCATCGAAGTCTAGAGAATGTCCACAGAGCAAAATAGAGAGAAATGTCTCCCTACAGGAATCCAGAAACAAAGAACACAATTAAAGACCCTTTCAGATGCCATACCTGTGGCCAACGTCATTTCTGTGTAATCTGACATGTGAGGAATATGTCTTTCATTTGCTTTCCATTGATCAGCGTTTCTCTCGGAGATCACCAGTCTCCTCTGCCTCGGCGCTCCAGGGAAGGATTGGACTTCAAACAGATCAATCACATATTAGCCCAGCCAGTGATTTCCCCTCAGTGATTATATTATCTCTTTATCATCATTTTTATCATGGGTTGATGATTTCCTTTCCTTCTCTCGTGCTCATTTTCCCTCCTAGTATGCAACGGATGACTGTGAACAGCTGTTTTCTTTGCCCATAAGAGTGCCATCTACTCCTGAAGGTTAGATCGTTTCATATCCTCAGGACTACAAGGGGTCACAAGATGCAGAAAGTCACATTTTCCCATCCAGTCGCACTAAATATTGTCTTTAATGATCCTTGTTGGCATCTTCATTTGTTACACTTAGTGCACACTCCATCAAATGATAACAATCCTTATGGCGCTGGTAAACACAGCATCAGTAATGATGTAGCCCGTCTTGTGCGCGATCACCCTTCATTGATTCTGTATCTTGCAATAAGTAATGTTGCTAACAAGAGGCTTATGTTTTCTAAAGTCATTGTAATATATATCTGTTGACAAAACCAATTGCTTAAGGACAATTTGTAACATTTGAAATTTGACTCACTCTTAATTCAGGCTAAAAACTTAAATCTTGCAACCCGTTAAAAACAATTCATCAAAACAATTTTTTGACAAGACATTTAACAACAACCATCCTTCCAAATTACTGAGATGCATAAATCAAGGTGATGTCGGTGCTCGGTAGGATTGCCATTGAAATTTAAGGTGATTTCAAACCTACATTGTTTGTTCTGGAACTAAGGACATTGGCTCTAAGTGTTTTCCAAGCCCGGGGCAGACACCCAGGGAGCCGTGCACAGGTCCACTGCCCCAGCCGGAGCGCACGGAGCCAGAGCACGGACCCGGGGACCCCGGACAGTTCCACTAAGTCCACTTACAGTGTTTATTTTGGTCTTTTCATACATGTTTGGACTGTAACAAAGTTATTTTGAACAGTTTGTACCGGCTCTGTCAGTAATTTACTTCTCCTCTCTGTGTCTCTATCATTTGCGCTGCGCACTGCCAACCGTGTCGAGCCAAACAGAGCGCACCCATCTCGTCCAGCTCTCCATACGTTGCCAAGATTACAAATTCAGTTTTATCCCAGTCTGTGTACACATGCATCCGATGACACTGTTTCCGTGTGTGAGTGCGACCTCACAGTTCTCTATGCAGGAAAAACCCTGCAGGTAGACGCAGCCCTGATGACGCCAGGATGCCGGTATTTATACAATGTGACAAGACATGAAGATGTTAGACATGAACCTTAGTTCGGACCATGGTTGGGACTTTGAGGTGTGAAAATTGAAGTTTGGGACCTCTCATGTTTTTCTACTTTGTTGTACAAAATGTGCCCATGTGTATTTTTTTCCACTAAGGTAATTTCACAATAAAATAGCTACCTCAGCAGTAAATGCATCATTGTGCCAAAAGCATCTTTCCTGCTCCCTTCAATGGCAGCTGTTTCAGGCTGTGATATCCACTGAGCTGCCTCAATACAGCAGGACATCTGAAAACACCTGCTATTAGTCTAACACATGGTATGGGACACATGCCCAGTAAGCAGCCTGAGGGCCTCACTTGTCATGTCTTCAAACAGGGATGATCTCCCCACTCACTTTGTAAACAGCATTAAATCATAATCCAGAAAACATGAATCAAGTCCTTCCTCTGCTGACTGAAGCAGCAATGTGTGCTTCTTCAGAGCTCCACTTCAGTGATTAAAGGGGACGACACCCAAAGAGAAGACAGCCATCGCAGACCGAGCCCGCGCTCCCGGCAGCGCCCCCCCCCTCCCTTGTCTCCTCTGCTCTTGTTTCCTTTCCTCTGTTACAGCTGTTGCCACCCGTCAGTGACTTGAATTGAATCAGGTTTCGCCGAAACAGAGAGGTAGCCCCGAGCAACAGAGGCTGAGGAATTTGTGGACAAGGAAAGCGAGCTGAGACATAGCTAACATTGCTGTAATGGTCAAACCTCACCCAGGGTGTGAATTTCACATTTAACACATTGTAACAGAACACACTGTCCATCACACTTATTGCTTTGCAACATTACAGAGTCTTCCTGTCTCATTGCTCATCCTTCTCTTCTGAAATGATAATAATGATCAACATTTAAATTCTTCATTCCAATCATGTTTCCATTTCTGGTGCATTTCACTCAATTGATGTCACCGTTCATTCATGTTACCTATATGCTTTGATTTGAAGAAAAGCCGCATTGGGAATTTGTGTGAAAGCTTTCAAAATCAATCAGAGAGTACAACATCCAAGGCAGTGTGCATTAAATAGCATTTTTCTTTTCAACTTCTCTGCAGACGTCGAGCCACCCACACGGAAAAACATCAACACGCACTCACACACCACAAAAGAGAACAACCTGCCGGCACAAACCAAAAAAACCCCAAAAGAATTAAATAAACATTTGAATAAACATGGTAAAAGCAAATCTTCCCTGTGCAAATCCACCCCAGTAATTGCATTGAACGAGATAATAGTGCTCCGCCTTTCCCGTTCCTGTTTGAAATTTAAAAAAACAGTCTGTTCAAAATTTCTCAACCTTGGCTGCGGAGGCGTTCTGCTGACACAAATGAAATTCATTGGAATCTCCACCTCTCCAAGTCTTTCACAGCCACTCCATCACGTTTTGTGTGATAAATGGTCCCGCTCTCCAGAACAAATAATTCTTTGTGCCTGAAATGTACTTTGTTTCATTTCCCCTGCATTTGCATAAGCTCAAGTAGATGGGTGCATCACTGAAATAGGTCCATCACTGCTGCCTTTTATCAAAGCAGAGGATGAGATTGCACGGTAACTTATCTTTCTTCGACTTCCTTGGACAGAGTTGGCCATGATCAGCCCACCTGTATCCCACGAGCTCCATGCACCCAAATATAGACGTATGCACGCCCACCTATGTTGTTCTCCCAACCCACGAGGGCAGGATAATGTGGTTGACTAATAGCTGTGTCTGCACTGGACCTCTATTTATTTCCCACAGATGACCCTGTGGGTGATCTTAAGCATGATAACCTGTAATATTTACAATCTTTGACAGTTTCTAATTCCCTGAGCACCAACATTATGGATCACCTTTTACATTATTTGCGCTTGATGGGTCTACATATATAAACGTGGTCTCATCAATTCAATAGAAGATAATCTGGACTCAAGACGTGTGAGAGATTGTGGCCACGGTGCACTTACTCATCTCTACGTGGGTGTGCATGTAAAGTGTCTGTGAGAACATATTATACCATACAAATAACATGATCCCTCTCGTTTACCCTTGGAATTCAGAAACACAAACCTGCCTTGGTAAACCACAAAAAAAAAAAACACAAACATAAAAAAAATCTACAAATAAATAAATAATTCTAATAATCCTTCTAATTGAATGAAGCTTCCTAGGCATTAGACACACTCCCTGGAATAAAACTACACTTGCTCCTAAAGTTGACCTTGATAGCAAATAAAAGAAAAGGGAAGCAGGTAGCAGGTTGTACTCAGTACAAATGTCTTGACACAAAAGTAACCACTCCTCTCCGTAGATGTCTACCAATGGCTTTTTCTTTCCAATGGAATGAGACCACCAATGAGGGCTGGGTGATAAATCAATATCAATAATTATCCAATCAATAGTAATATAAGAAAGGTTCAATATGCATCGATATAATGCTCAAGTATTGAGAAGGGATAGGGAAGGGGTATAAAACATAATTGATCTACCTCAGATTCGTAAAATGTTTGTCATGCCCTGCCTATCAAGATGAGTTTAAACCAAGGACCTTCCCGAAGGAGCAAAACACAAAAGAAATAAGAGATATTTGTATGATATTTTCTTGATATAATTTTTGGCTGTATCAATAATCTAACATTATCAAATAGAGTTGGGTGTGGGTCCCATGCAAAAGAACAGCTACACTATTTCTTTGCCTTTCTCCACACTGAGAGCAAGAGTGAAACAATAAGGCTGCATGACAATATTAATACTGGATTTCCTGTTTGAAGGTTACTATCCATTAGAGAAGCTTAAAATATACAGAGCATAGAATGAAGACAAGAGTGGCTGCGTAATCACGCGTTAAAAGAAGACCATTATATCTTTCTCTTCCTTATTTACACGCCGTCTGAGCCTTAAGCACTTTAATGTTCAGAAGCAGGTCAGATATGCACATTCAAAGTGGCCATCACAACCTTCTGTCTCACACACACACACCCGAGCTTGGCTCTCGCCTGTGTTCCCCTCACTTTTATTGTGTCATTCGTACTCTTTATGTACACAAAGTGCCCATTAATATCTATAACATTGGACACTGTCCAAGATGAAACCGTGGAATGCGGCAGCACTGCGGTCATATTCAACGAGCATGTGGTAATTTTTTCCATTACTAGAGAGGAGCTGGCTGCCATCTTGATATTAAAAGTTATGGCATACATAAACAAGGCCTGTGCAATATTTTGGCGATGATCTGAGCTTTATTCAATCCAACTAATGACTTATTGATGATAATCTTAAAATACCTGGCACGCTGTTAGGAGGACATAAAGTTGTTTTAAAAAAAAATAAGCTACACTGCATTTAAGTATATTAATGTGAGACATTTTGTGCCCTCTTTCCGTTTTAATTAGTCCCAATTAAAAATACATTGGATTTCTTTGGATAAAAGATCTTGTTTTAGTAAACTAACTGCTGAAAACACAAGAAATAGCCTGTTTACCTTGTTAGAGACGCAGCAGCAAATGTCTACCCAACCTCGAACAAACATCTAACACAGTGTTTGATTGGTGAGATGAACAGCATTGATAACATACTGGATCTATACCCGTTTGTTACCTAATTTGGTCAGCTGCAAAGCAGGGTGACAGGTTGATAAAGGGTAAAAGTAAATTAAGTCCAGGTTGATAAACCAGCTGTAATGAAAATCCTGCAGAGAGGGAGCATTGACTGAAAGGCAGAGAGTCACATATCGATATCACCAGTAGAAAACAGTAATATAAGGCATGTAACACACATGCGCCTTCACGATCTAACACATGCCCACACGCAGCAATGGCCTCACGATGACGTACGCCTCACTAAACACAACAAAAAGCCCCCGATACCAGGCTGCAGCTAAAGCAAACATCACTTCCCTCCAGGATTCATCTTGACATATTTCAGGTCCTGTTTAGCTTCCCCAGTGAGGCGCGCTCTGCAGAGCCATTACCTGACATCACCGTGGTGAAAATAACAGAGAAGAAAAACAGCTGTTCAGCCTGCCAGAAACTAAGATGTTTTATAATCTGCACTACGTGACGGACTGAGGCCGCTCTCACACATGCACAGAGACCCTGAACTTCCCTTGACACGGAGGAGCCGCACGTGCGATCGTAAACATTTGAGCCAGTGGAGCCGGACGATAAACGGACTTCACACTGCCTGCACCCCAGAACAAAGTCGGCGTAATGTCTGATTGAGCCAATGTGCAAACAGATAAAGGGCTGAAACCGGCTGACACTCGGCAGAATGCAAATACGCTGATGACGTGAATATGATAATTAGCGCCCCTCAATTTCACACATTGACCACACACAGTCCAGCCATACAAGGTTTTTGACCTGGTTGTCTTCTATGGGTATTTGAAAGGAGGAATATATTAATACGCACTTGATGAGAAAGGAAGATGATGTGCGAAGGATGAAGGTGGAGTAGACGCCACAAAAATCGCCACCAGTAAATATAAAAGACGACCTTGGAGCCAAATCCAGGAGTGGTCTGAATGAGATGCTTTTCACTGAGCTGGGTACAAATGCGCTTGCAAGCTCCCATCGCAGCAGATTCTGCATCTTTCATTAGAGAGTGATTTACAACACCGGCTCAATGGCCTCAACGATCAGAGGCATACAATGTGCAGCACATAAACAAGACAGAGGCTGATGAGGATTACTTCAAAGCTCAGTGAGGTCTGCGCCAACAGAAAGTTATTATAGTAAACAAGCAATACATATCATAACCCAAACCATAGATATACATGTAAACTAAAGCTCAGGGCAAAATCAAACAAGACAAATGTATTTTATTGGTTTTTAAAAATATAATCAAATTTTTATGGTTTTATCAAAATCAGTGAACTGAAGAAAGAACTCAAAAAAATGATTGATTAAATAAAGCAGTAATGTGTGAATCAACTTGAAGAATTAAGCCAAAAAAAGCTGCTTGGAGACCGAACCAGGCATCGATATTACACGTCCATGTAATGAAGCTGCCCATATTACACTGTTAACAGCCTGTCAGTAGATAGTTGTTGTGCTTAATGTAGCTTTAAATAATTAAAAAGGATCCATATTGGTATTGTGGTGATGCATGTTGTCAGAGGAGGAGGAGGAGGAGGAGGATGGAAGGTTTCTGATCATGTGCACAGAAACATGTCAAGTGCTGCAGTATTAATTAACCTGCAGAGCGGGGAAAAGTCTGGCTCATTTATCTTTGATGGTGATGACGTATATAAAAACAAGAAAAGGCAGAAACCATTTTTCCAAGCTTCACAGAAGTGGTATTTATGTTTCAATGAAAACACTTTAATATATCAATCCGTATATATGAAAGTACTTTAAAGTACATAAAACTGCCACAATTGCTGGTAGTGCTGTCCAGATCCAAATTCTCCTAAAAGGTGATGTGCTTATCGATTTGCACCTGTCCAGCTTGACATTGCCAAGTAACTCAGTGAACACACTGGAAGCAATAATTTTCACTTCAAGTTTTTTTTTTATTTCAACACATTAAAATTGACAGCTCAGGAGCACTGCATCACAGTGGCCCTTCCACTTAACCTTCTACTACAAGTTTTGTATATTTACTCTGTACTAGACATCATTTCAACCACCTCCTGCAGCAAAGAGATGGGGACAGCATGCATCGAATTTCACATTTCAGCTGTGAGTAGACAATCTTTGGTATATCTGCCGTCTGCTGGAATGCCTGTCTGGACTCGGTGCCCTCTGGGATATGACTATTACCTGCTTGTCTAAGTGATTTGGGGGCTGTTGAGGACTTGACTTTGCATCTAAGAGGATCTCCAGAAGCCTTATCCATATCTATGTCCAACTGGATTTAGTGTGATACCTAAATCTACAATATACTGTACGGTACAGTCACATTGTGTGCGGCATGGAAAACCCTGTCGGCTCAGGGAGAAAGGAAGTATTGAAATGGAGGGGCTTACGCTCCCGCCACTAGAACTTGTCAAAGTGAATAAACACTTTGATCAACTAAACTCTCCATTACACAGTCATGTAACAGGTAACACAGAGAAAGATAAAGGGAGGCAGAGAGACCAAGCTGGGGGTTGCAGACAGCGATCCAAAAAAAGGAGTGTTCTTCTTCTTAATCTGTGTGTGTGTGTGTGTGTGTGTGTGTGTGTGTGTGTGTGTGTGTGTGTGTGTGTGTGTGTGTGTGTGTGTGTGTGTGTGTGTGTGTGTGTGTGTGTTTACCATGCCGTGTTTATTTTTCATTCAGAAGCAGTAATGAGGTGTGAAGGACTGAATCATGACAGGTCCCACTGTTCCAATCAAATATTGCAATAAATTCACCTCCCATGCTCACGAAGCAGTATAACATTCAAACAGAATGTAGAGTTATGTAATTAAAGTAGTCAAACTCCTGGAAAAACAATCCCAAATGATGGAGATGTCACAGATTAATCTCATCTGTGACTTCTTTTATTCGTTTTTATACTTATTATAATATCCATGGTTCAATAACCATTAACAGCTAAATAGCAGTTGTGATGATGAGTGTTTCTTTGTATATGAGAACAGTGGCTACCAAGGGAACAGATAACTGCTGCGAATGAAGAAGTTTATTGGGCAAAACAGATTTTTTCCATTTAATATCCATTGTTTGATTTCTGCTTCTCTCCATGTAGACAATCAAGCAACACTTTATTGAAGTGCCAGATTTTTTTTAATGAGGTTTGGTGCGAGGGTCAGGTAAAACAAGTTACCAGCCAAGTTATCCCTCTGAGCTAATAGGTGCTAACGAATCTACTGACAGATCAAACATGTGCAACAGCATTTACTGCCAAAACTAGACATATAATAAAATTCAGTGTGAAAGCACGCAACACCGACTGTGTAGCTTCTTCTGGGGACTGAAAACAATAGCTCTATGACAAAAAAGTAAGCCCCAGTAATGAGACAAACAGTGCAGTTCATATATGTGTGAACTGGAAGGAAGAACAACAATGCCACTTATAAAGTACACTAATAAAGTACTCAGATGCCATGTTTGCATTTTGTTAAATTGCAGAGTTATGCAAATTCTTCTTCAAATATGATTTTTTTTCCCTCATTGATCTGCACTCAAACCTTTTAATGATAATGAAAACATGATTTGCTTTGACACTTTGTGTTTTTTCCCCAATTTCTCTTGATCCCTTTAATACACCTTGACAGGATATTTGATTTACCTATCTGTGATAAATTTAGAAGAGAATTTGCCGTTCAGTTGTCATCAACTCTCATCGGCCCCCCAAGGTGAACAATAAGGACATTTGCAGTTACATTTTTCAGACATGAAAACAGAATTTAAGTTCTACGGTCTAAGGTCTCAGTCCTCAGCATAGCAGACAGATTGTCTACTGGTTTCTCAGAAGGCAGCATGTTGACGTGGGGTCAGTCTTGCGTGCTCCCTGTGAGAATACCTTGAGATTTGAATGTGTCACCACATTTCCTTAACCGTTCAGCTGATTTTTAATCAATCAGTCAATCAGTGAATAGTTGTATGGTTAATTATTAACATCCCTTAATGAGACTGGTCTAGATGTTCACCTCAGCAGGACATTGACCAGAAGCACACATGCCAAGACAATCCAGGATTTCCTCAGGGACAAACTCGGAGTGTCTCACAAAGTGGGGACTTCGTCTTTATAGTGGTTAACAATGGTTACAGGTGGCAACAGAGAAGGAGAAAAACATTACAAATCGCTGAAGTCATTACTGCCTGTAAGCACTTTGGAGCTATCAGCCCCTGGGATCAAGCTATTACACCTCCACGGTTAAACACAAAAACCACATGCCCCGAACAATGAACCTGTGTGATTCCCTTCACATGTTCAACACTGAAAAACGGTTTCCTTCAGGAAAGAAAGAAGGGTTGCTTGGTTTACAAATTAGACAAATAGAGATTTTCAAAGCAATTTCTTATTGTTTCCTAAAATGTTGTACTTATTAGTAAAGCATTCAGTTATGTTTTAAATCAAAACATTTAGTTTTCCTCTCTTTATTTTGCACCACTTGTTCTGCCAAGTGCTCTGCAGCAGCTGAATAAATGTAGACCACTTTGTGGAGCACAGTGAAATGAGCATGTAATTTAGCACTACTGTGATAAGCTACTCAGTAAGACAGAGCTGCACGTCAAGAGTGGAGGAGCAGAGTTGAGGAGTTTGAGGACCGAGTGACACATCGAACAAGGAAGACTTTGTGTTGTAAACATTACAAGTGCGCAGACGTTTGTTGGTCATTGTAATAAAACATGACAAATGCAGGAAGCACCCTCACATGGAGATGTCGTCCCGTATATCAAACAGGATCCTCCTACGGAAGGGACAGTCAGTAAAATGCTTCCGACAAGAAAATTGACTGAGTGCATGACTGCTCTCTGAAAAGTAAAGCCAAGGTGTCTCGATCACCCCCTGGTGGCTGGCCGCATAAGTCATACCCCCCCCCCCCCCCCCCCCCCCCCCCCTCCATGTTAGCAGATGGGAAATGGACCACACTGGTCTAATCAAAGTACACATCAAATACATTTTTCTCAAAGATGGTTTCTATCATTTAGGGTATTTCTTATCACACTGATATTCAGTTTGGTTTTAGTTATTTGAAAACTTCCTGATGGACAGACTGAGACTGATTGGTCGAGCGCGTGCCACAGTGGGACCTTGATACCCAGGTTTCACCCGCGATCACTTCTGCACAAACCCTGGCTCTAAATGACATCATTGGTGTCAGCGTACATATCCTGCATATTTTATCTTTCTTTCGGGATAGTGGGAGGAAGTGGAGACGCGTCATCCATATTTATATACAGTCGATGATTTATACACAGTCTACAGATCTCTGAATGACTCAGATATTGCTGTGCTGCGGAGAGAAAACTATGGGGAGCCGCCAAAATATGGCTGCATCTGTCTGCAAATGTATATTGGGCGTCATTAATAAGGGTTAGAGATGGTGATCTAATAGCGCCATAACAACGAGTCCATCAGATGGATAAGAGCAGCAACTGTAACATGTCTGTGTCTGCTGTAGAGTCAGTATTCTCTACCTGCATGTTTCCGTCCCTCCCCTGGGTCCCATCTCAATGATCCAGTAACAAGCCATCTGTCATTGTCATTGTAATTAATCTGGTGCTATTTAGTGGATAATGAGATGCTGTCGTGGGTTTTGTGCAGCTTCACTTCCCAGAGACTTGTTTCTTGTCTCCGCCGGAGCAAGGAGAAGAAGAAGGGGCGGAGGAGAAAGGATGCAATAGAGCCGTACTGTGCCGCAGTGGCTGCGGCTGGTGTCAGCATACAGATGGTCGGGATATTTACTCGCCAGCGTTTCACCTGCTCTGAGGACAACGCTCACCACTTGAGAATCAAGTGTTCATGACATGAGTGCTTAAAGCAATCAGCAACAAAGAGGGTTTATGTCTTACATATGCATACTTGTCTTCCATCCACATAGGGCGTGTCGTTGATAGAAATGGAGATGGTTTTAAATTATATAGGGAGACATCAAATCTAACATACGGTAAATATGATTGTAGTGGCTGTTGCATATTTATCAGATTATTTATGGGAAAGGTATCACTTCCACTGAAGCTAATCTGACAGAGCCTGAGCACCAGTCAGCTCCGAGGCAAATCTTTTAGAATCACACGTGAAAATTAAATGCCGGACTAGAAGGGGGGGCTCCTGCTCGGGATGGAAATTGCCCTGCCACATGCAATATCTCATGCTCAGGTGTTGCTCTCAACAGTCACATTATTTGCCTCCTTCACTCGGAAGAGAATTCATGCTGGAATTGTATTTTTTCTTCAGATGAATACATTTTCCCTCTCTGACGGGGACAGACGGTGTCAGGGCCTGTGAAATTTCACACGTAAACACCTCGAATGTAGGCGATCTTCTTCAATCTTACCCCGTGAGCTTCATGTATAAACTGCCACTGGCTTTATTATTATATCTCACAGTTTTTATAACACTATATGGCACATCGGTGAATTGATCGCACCTCCAGAATATATATAAAACAGAGAATTGAAGGCAGAGAGAAGTAATGTGATGGACATAAAAATGGGTGTTATTACCTTGCACCGATTTTTTTTTTTTTTTAATATAGTATAAAATCCATCAATGCCGTCGAATAAATAAGGCCAAGTAATGGTACCAACAGAGCTGTGAAAATAGAATGATGAAGAGAAGGCACGCTGTTTGACAGTCAAAGGAATGAAGCTATTAAATACAATTTACTTTATTCAATATGAACGACGACATCACTTCACTTCTCAATCATGTTAGCCCGCTGACAGCAACCCGCAACCGCCGTGATCCAATCAACTCCAAGGGAATGAGGTGAGGACATGACTAAGCAGGACATGAGCAGAATTCCAAAGGAACGAATAAATGGTCTTCGTGGGCCCTGCTGGTCTCTTCAATTTCCAATTATTTACTGCCAAGGGGCCTCTATTATCAACATTTGTTACCGCCCCATTCCAGTGATAGATCTCACCCCACTTTCTGTCACTGTTCACACACAGAGAGGTAAGTCAGCGAAGCCTCTGTCGAATCAACAGCCGCTTTCCGTGCACATGCAGAGGAAGAAACACACACTACTCAAAAAAAAGGGTATAATTTAACAGAAGAGGAAGCCGATCCAGGGTGAGTAGAGGCTCAACAGTGTGTCTACAAGGGCTACAGCTGCATTCTCGTTGGGTAGATTGATGGTTGACACTGGAAGGTAGTCGGTGGGTGCTGGAGTCAAGCATCATTACTGTGGCCAAGCACCCCAGGTATGTGGTTAATGGCAGTAAAGAGAGCAGTGTGCATGTGTGCCAGTTGCTCAATGAGGCTCTGCAGTGTTGTGTGGGGGGGGGGAAAAAAGAAAAGAAAACAAGTGGTGATCACTCCACTGAACTACAATCTAAAGTGATCATCCAAAGTCATTCAAAGGATGCAAATACACCGTTCAGAGCAGGGAGCTGAATTCAATTATAACATTAGGGACTCAAGATTGTTATTAGTTTGGCATTACGCTGCTCAGTTATTCCAGAAAGGGACCGGATTTCACTGGCCCTTACAAACTCAATTTTCAAAACGTTGCTCTCTGAGAGTTTTTGGGTGATGAGGATGGGTAGCGGTCAGAAAAGACTCCGAGATCAAGGCGGGCTGAAAATGTGCTCTGCGGTTCCAATGTGCGTTCTCATTAAATTTGAATGGGAATGAAAGGCTGGAGGGGGCCTGGTAGTGTGAGAAAGTACTAGATTAGACAGAGAACCAACCGCTCATAATGACTCCAAACACGGCCCTTTCCATTAAAATAACAACGCTGGTGGGCCGGGCCTCCCAGGTGGGAAGGGAGCCTGTGGTCTAGACGAGGCCTGACAGTTTGACGTGGACAGTGATATGACAGCTCGTGCTGTTTGTTAAACGGACTCTGTGCATCGTGTAGCTTTCTGATTGTCTGGGCACATTAATCAGCGAGTCAGCCCAGCAGAAGAGTTATGAATGAGCTGCGGAACTGTTGGAGATGGGCACCGCTGGGACAAACACAGACCTGCTGCTGCCATCTTGTAAACGACGACGGGGGGAGGGATTCTACAGGAGAAGATATTGCATATTCTTTTTTTTTTAGTATCTGTTGTGATGCATCGGACAACAACAACGCTGGGTAATCGCGATGAAATAAATCATTCATCTTAATGCCTGCTCTGTGACAGAAAGGCAATTACCTCACAAAACACATGGACTCTCAATGTCAGAGCACTTTAAATAATTAAAAATTCACTCTGGAAAAAGTCAAAACAAAATCTCAACATTGAACCATTAGCGTGTCTCACAAATCACGCTTCCTAACATTAAGTCTGTAAATCCAGACGATACTGAACCCTTCATGCAAAAAGAACCAACATCTGCTTGTGTAATCACTACTAAGACTAAGTATCACCACAACAGATTTCTGGGATATTAAACAGATATTATTCTTGATGTACTTTGTGACATTGGATTTTGGGTATTACACAATAGCAAAGAGTGATCTAAATTTATGAAAAATTGGCTTAATGGAGCTCAAACAAAATATCTTTTGAAAAGAGAAGGGTGCTTGGAAAGCGCATACATCCGCCAAGGCCCCCATCTCTCCATGTTACAGAAAGTAATAAAAGAAAAATCCTGGATCTGTGCCTTTGTCTGGAGCTGTGCCTAAATTTAATAGGTTCTTTTTTGGCCCATGTCTTTCCAAAAAAAAGTGTGGAAATCCATTCAGTTGCGTTTGCGTAATCCTGCTGACAAACAAACCCACAAATAAACCAACCAGTCGACAAACAAACAAACGCACAGGGGTGAGGTAGATGTAGAAAAATGAACAAGTCTGATGTCAATCACCTGTATTTTGCACGGAGGATGCAGAAGCAAATAATGAAGAAAGATAATCTATATGAGAAATTATTCTTAATCCTGCAAACATCCCATGGTCCATTAATTATGGAGCACTGGCTTAAGATGAATGAATAATCAAAGGTCACAAGAGACCGCCGTGTTAGAAGTCTTATTGAGAGCGATGTATTTCAAGGTGAAAGAGAACATGTTGAGAGGGAATCACCAGGGAGGAGATTTGATCAATTCCACAATTTAACTAAACCTCTCTGAAGTGAGCGTAGCAGGGATCTCAGGAGAACTTCAACAATACACAGCAGAAGATGAACTAAACTAAACTCATGGGAAACACAGCTTCCTAACTGTTAGCAACTAGCAAGTATAAGATAAGATACCAGGTACACTGAATCCAAACAAGTGGGATTTTTAAATATAAAACATATAACACATTTCGTATGCAAAGTTATAAACCAACAACTTCCCCTGGATCTATAAAGTGATCTCCCACATAAACAGTACTTATATTGAGTTATTATTAACATATTATTCTGCAGCTTTAAAAAGGTCAAACATCTCAATTAAGATGCCATGACAAAAAATTGTAACATCCTGGGATATTGTTTATCCAGGCCAAATCTGCTTGACCTTTTCAGCTTAGGAGCAAGTTTCTGGAAAGTCTATGAAATCAACTTAGAGAGTGCAGTGCAGAGACTGCAGAAGGTGACGGGACAGATTTCCCCACTGCGGTTTGAGATTGGGGAAAGTGTCTTATCTAATCAGACACTTAAAGACTGGTGGGGGATGGGCTGCAAGGGTGGAACAGCAAATGCAATTTTCCCCCCGTTTCCTCATTTTCATGAAATTAGATGCCAGGAAGTGCTACGATGCTGCAACTATTAATAAGGACAAGGGACCCGAAGTACATTTAATCGATCGATATGTAGTTCAACCACTGTTCGGCTGTACTTAACACTGCAATTACCTACTGGTGGCAATTAGCTCTGTAATACAGGCCAACACAAGAGGAGAGATAATGTACTGATGCACATTTAACACATGGTCCCTCTCGCTGATACACCACACACTCACACGCACACACACACACACACACACACTCCATGACATCTGAGGACATTACAGAGCCTTGCATATATTTCCTCTCACCTTGAACATAACAACTGCTTAACCCCAATGTGTTTGCCTTAAAATTGATGATTGTCTTGATGGGGACTTTGCTTTCTGTCCCCATAATGTGTCAACAGATTTAGGGTCCCTGCAACATGAGTAATCCCAAGACCACATACACACACATTGTCCCTGCTCTGTGATTTCACATATCTACATCTCATATCCTGAAGCTCCCTCAGCTTCTTGCCACATCCCCCCGGTTGAATAGTCACATCTCAATTGGATTAGTGTGACTGTGCGAATGTCAACAAGCTCCACAGCGACAATTAGCACCCAGCTCTAATTGTGTGCATGTGTGTACGCATGTCTGTGGTGAAGGCAAATGACTCGGTGAGCGAACAGGTTGTGTGTGAAACGTGTGTGCTGGAGCAAAACAAACAGCATATTTAAAAAACCCGAATGAGGAGGAGGGAGTGTGTGGGCGTTTTCTATAATCTGTGTTTTCCATGCATCAACGGAGCTTATTATCTTGAGTTTTAAAGAGCTCATCAACATGTCACAAAACTCCAAACATCCCCCATCTGCTGCAAATTTACTTGACATTTCCGCTCAAATGAAAGAGCATTCGGCTGAATGCACTATATTTTCTTTGCTCTCATCACTCCTGTGAGTGTCTGAACGCCACGTTTACTGCACACATCAGGCGCAGATTCCACTCACCCACTCATGTTGTTCGTTTCCCGGCAGAATTTCTGCGTTTAAACCCGACTGCAACTCAATGACAGTAAACAGCTTGTGGCAGATGAGCATAAGATAGAGTTGCGCAAATATGTTTGTATTGTAAACCCAGCACTACTTTTAGGTCAGAGTGAAATTACACATCTATCTCCAGATCAAGGCTACTACCTTCAATAATGTCTGATGACACTGTTGTGAGCTTTGTGTACTTGACTCTTCACTCATACACAAAAATAAAATCTCCAGATGTTTTAGGAGTTTGTGGAATTTTATTCAATCGGCTGCTTTTCCTTTCCTCGTATATAATTTTTTCATTCTTCAGTGCTACATTAATGGTATAGCATAATTCCAACCTTGGACCATTGAAGTAATGACTAATCAATTATCATTCAAAGCCTATAAATGCTAAATGTACTCAGTTGAGGAGGGTAAACGCAACCTGATTAAATTTGGTGTGAATCAGTACTTAATTAACTATGTTAAACTACCTACCTCAAATTTAAGTAAAACAAAGTGTATACTCAAAATAATTCTGCTCTGAAGAAAATGGTGAGGTTTTTGAACATTTTTTTAACACATTTTAGACGAAGCTGAGCAGAATTCCTGCCGGTCCATTCTAAATGAAAAGAGGAAATGAATGATATGTTTATATTTGAGTTGTGACGATCCGCTTGTGTGCACCGACACCAGGAGGATCAATGTATAAGTGGGCTAAAGCATCTTAAATTGATCTGCTTGTCCTTGGCTTAACTCCAGAGAGCAGACACTATAAAACTGTGTCATGCAAAACTGAACATGAAAAATGAGCGTACGTTGTGTGCAAACTACGTACTCAACCACCGCCTCCTAATTATATGTGTAGTTTGTGGTACACCCAAAAAAGTCATGGTCCGAAGAAAAATAAAACTAATGATGATGAGGGGTATTTTTATGCCTAGGCAAAGAGGCACTAATTTATATTTCCCCGACATTCATTAATTAGATAGAGGGAGGAAATTGTGCTCGGCAGCACTGTCCTGGATAAATAGTTTAAAAACACAAACCTGAAGGGACTCCACAAAGCAATTCCGAGCTTTTACAACATATTTGATGCCACCAGGCATGAAATGCACAAACATTAGCACTGCCATAGAACGAAAATACGTTGGGTCACCGAGAACAAACAGAACAGTGCGTAAAAGCACGGCGGATTTTATTGCGTTTCCCTACGCAATTCCCAAGAGTCTCTTTCTGATCAACCTCTTTTGACACAACTCTCCAGGTAGCAGTTACAACATGCAAACAAGAATTAGTGGCTCGATTCCACATGTGAAGATGAGACGAGCCTTTGTATTGAGTGGGATTTAGGAGGAAATGCCAGTAGGACTCATTTGGGTGATGGAAGCGCAGTGGATGTGGCCATTAAACAGTATAAAACAGCTCTCTTTATTTGGAGGCTGATAGATGAGGCAGTCATCTATATTCACAGCCTTCCTTGTCAATGGAACAAATCTTTGTGTGGCCTCTCTTTTTCTTTCGTTCTCACCGTGTTTCCCTCTTTCTCACAAACACCCATGTGCATCATTGTGTATTATGGAACAGATGAAGCCTCTCCACGCTTTGTAATTAATAACAATGCTGTAATCAAATTAGGGGCCATCTTCTTCTCTTCTGTTTTTTTTTTGCACTGTGACAATTATTCCACCCTAATGAGTTTGCTGTCCTCCCGCGCTGCTCTCTTAACCCCTCTGTGACACCAGGGGAACTTTGATATGAAGTTATTAGATGGAGAGGAAGGGGTAAAGGCATCGGATAAGGTGAGGGGACAGTGCAGCTGGAGAGATCCGTCTCTCTGCAGTTGGGGCGCCAGGTTACGATGGTCAGATGGGCCAGGGATAGAGGGCGTGAGGCCGGAATCAAACAGGGAAGTAGAGAGGAATGACGGACTGAAGTAATTAAGGTGAGACACAGCAGTGGCGAAAGTTGCTGGTCGTGTCACAGACTGAGAGCAGCAGAGAACATCACAAAGGATGAGTCAGACGGAGGGGGGGGGGGGTATACATGGGGTGTGGAGAAAGACAAAAGACGCAGCTGAGGATTATGGCCTCTCCCAGAGCAACAGGAGACGCACAACTCTGCTATATTTAGTTTTCAGTCACGGCTTTGAAGACAGAGGTCTTGTGACCAGTGGTCTGCAGGAAACAGGCTGATCGCGTCACTGCGTATTGGTTCGGAGTGAACGGTTTACCACTCTCATCACTGAAACCACTGTCACGTTCTGCCATAACATGGATTTTGACATACTAATTTATATAATTACTGTGACACATACATTTTGTATTCACCACACACACACACAAGGAAGAGCGACCTCACACATCCCCCATCCCCCCCACACCTACAGGTTATGTACAGGCACTTTGGTCTCATTCAATTCAATGCTGCACTGCTCAAGACTGATGCATGCTGGATTTAGACAACAGTGCCCGTTCGAAACATGCCTGTTGTGAATCTGTGGTAATGCTGACGGCAGCTGTCTTTCAAAAACTGTAAAGTGAACTGCAGTACTCAGCACATAGAACCTTTGAAGCCGAGCCACCGCTGCCAAACAAAGCCCTGCTCACCTATATATTCAAAGTTTGGTGAGGCACGACCCAGTACCCCGGACCGGAGATTCAGCTGTCATTGTCGTGAATGCACCCGTTGTCGTGAACTGGCTGAGGTTATCATTTATGTCCAGTACCAGCCGCCGTTGCTACGGAGCACTGGTCTCCTGTCTAAATAGCACCAAGTTCGCCACTGCACTTCTTTGGACCCTAAATATCCACCCATGCCAAGTGTGAGGCCAGAGAAGACAAATGGTTGTCAAGATATCCGAGCCTCATAAACGTGGTTGGACAAGGTGAAATCGCTCTCCTCCACCCTATGATGATGACAGTACTTTGTCCTAATTGGGCTTTTAAACGTCATAGATATGCATGAATGGTGGTGCGTTTTCTGTTTCAAGAACATCAGACCCATTATCGACTGTAGATATATCTCTAAGAGAGGATGCAGCCTTTTTGGGATCTCCTTCTGGCGGCTCATATTTTACATAAGTGCATTTGTACACTCTAGGAGGAATGACTACAACGTAATGTTTCAACAAAGATGTAAATTGAGTGTAATGTAATTCCCAGTTTGGCTGATATATTTGTCGTAAATAAGAACACAAATAATGTGTCACCTACATTTCGGAGGGGAAACTTTGAAAAAATACAATTTGAAAAACCCATTACCCACCAAATAATCAAATTATTGATTAGATTCAATTTGCTTAGCAATACAGTCACTCACAGCTCAAAACAACAGCATGGCTGTTACTATTAAATCTGATAATGAAATGCATAACATTTCCTACTTACATATGGAATTTATGTTGAGATTGTGTATTACTTTTCATCAAAACCCTGCCCTTGCACTCAAATAGCCCCTGTTTGCACTTAAATTTGCTCCTGCTCAGACTGTGTGCTTGCAATCAACGATATTGTTCCGCGCACGGATTCCCTTTGCTCCAGCTTCAGCTCTTCTCCGCACTCGGGCTGCTTTCTGTGCGCTCGTGAATCGTCTGCTCTCAGATTTTCTCCTAAGTGCAAACAGGGGCTATTTGAATAAATTCAACAAGTCATGCTCCTCAACTGAAAAACCACGCTCTTGATCAAAGATAAGGAAAAAAGCTCCATAATTACCCTTCAATATGGGGCAGGCTTGTCAAAAACACGAAACAGGCCAGGCCTATACCTCATTGTCAGTCACATCTTTTGAACAAAATAAATACCATGTTTAGTTTTTCGGTAGAGACAAGAAGCAGCACAGCAGCAAGGCAGGTGTAGTAGATGGTGCCTTTGATAACAAAACGCAGGCTAACAGTTTAGTGGCAGGTGGCAGGCAGACAAGACCAAACTCAAATAATCCAGAAAGTGAAAGACTAAGAATAAACCAGGAGCAGAACTGAAAACACTAGGAAATTCAAATTTGAACAAACAAACCGGAGAGTGGGGAACAGAGACTATACGCACAAGTAATCATAGATAACTAAACTCGTGGGGGGGGGGGGGGGAGGTACAGACAATCACAAAGGAGGGACACCAGACAAAGACAGGGAGTAAAGTAAGAGATGAAAGAAGCTTTTCAACAAAATAGGTGCCAACAAATGATGACTCGAAATGTAGACAGATAGAAGATATGAATGCAAATCCAAGAACCAATGAAGGTGAATACCAAGGCCAAATCAATAAATAAGTCCAAATGTCTAAATATACAAAGGTCCATCAAGTCAAAAAAAAATTGCATAAGTGACTCAGGAAAAATCCATAATAAGCCTTCTTAAAAATCCAAAGACAAATCAAAGGTCCTAAATACTCAACAGGGGTAGAACATATTTTGAATATGTTCCAGAACTTATCAGATCAAAAAAGGTTGAATCGTTGTTTTGAGTGGAAAATCCTGTACATTTGGTAAAAGCGTGATACAATCCTGTCACCGTAGGAAACAAGAATAATGTGACACACGTTTTAGTTTCTCTAACCCACAGCCTTCCAATTACTCATGCACACTGATTCATAACAAGCTCAATTTGCATTTAAGGATCATCATTCACGTCAATTCAAGATTAGTCAAGAATGACGTGGCTGGGTTCAAAAGCAATGGGTATGAATGTGAGTACAGGCGCATGTAATTCTGAGTTGCGTTTGGTCCTGGCAGGCTGCTAACAGGCCCGACAGGTGATGGATTTGATCACCTGACAGGTTTGCTAAACTCATAGGCACTCTACATGACGCCCTGCCCTCGAAAGCATTCGTCTTGATAAGGTTCGAGTCACTCAATGCAGAGACTAGTGCACATCTCACACAGTCCATTACGGTCAGCACTGTTTGACACGCTGATGGGATGTGGGTCGGCAACGCCAACGCCAAGAGGCTGGCAGGACTCAACAAACTGTCGGAAAAAGGGATAGCTCTGTCCTTTTTAGAACTTAGAAGGTGGGAGACAAAACGACGAGACTCAAAATGAACTTTAACAAAATCTTCCTGTATTTGCTCACATGGCAGAGGCACTTGTTTATATTTGGTATGATGCTTTATGTGTCTTCTGTTTACAATTGAAGGTAAGGAACACTAAATGTATCATTGCACCTTTGCAGAGGAGCATTAATGTGAGTAAAGCTCAACAACATTCCTTGATGATACCTCCTCAGAATTTCAGGTCAAATCAAAGGCTCTTCAGTGTCTATTGAGAAGTCGAAGCACTTTATTGTGTTGTATACCATCTATTTTCAACGCCCTCACTTTACCTTTGTGCGTGGTGCGTGTTTTCATTCTAGGGGAGAGCTTATTTTTCTCATTCTTCATTCTCTGCAGTACTTAATTACTGTAAATGTGACACTGAAAAGACGTGAACCCCATCAAAGTCTCCTCAGGCTTTCTTTTAATAAGTGTGTATCTGATGACATTACACCCCACATAATGAACAGCACAGCAATTATCGTGGCCAAGAATCTATCGGAGAGAAACTTAATGAAAAGATCAGTAATTATCTGGCTTGACTTCCATCACTGAGCCCCCGACACAGTCTTTTACCATTTAACAGCCACCTGTACAACATAGGGGTGGGCGATATGTCGCATATAGTCGATGTAATGTGGCTTTTTACACGTGCGATGTATAAAATGACTATATCGCGACCATCGAGTATAAATTGTCACGTGAATGTTTTAAGGAGCGTTGCCGAATTCTCTTTTAGTTTCGCTTTTCTTGCTTCCCTCTCTTCATGCCCCTCTCACCGCAGACTGCTCACTCACTTTGTATCAGGAGGGAAGAGACTTCAGGAGCATGGAGAGATAGCGAAGAGAGAGATGAGAGAGAGAGAGAGAGAGAGAGATGCGAGAGAGATGAGAGACGAGAGAGCGAGAGAGAGCGAGAGGAGAGAGAGAACAGTCCCAGCGAGTTGACGAGAGTTCAGAGGACGGTTGTTGACCATTTTGTTCATATTCTTTCGTGAACGCTGAATCCGAACGAATCAGTTTACAGATGATGAACGTGAACGGCGTCCACTCCCAGCGAGAGTGGACGCCTTGTGTGTGTGTGTTGTGAGATGCGAGGCGCGTTCACGTGAAGCAGCCGCGTCAGTGGACTTTTGTTGGAGAACAGTGGAAACAAACAGTGAAAACAAAGAGTTCCCTCTAAGATCCACAGCTGCTCAATGATCAGAAGACCCCGGCGTTTATACTCGACTCGAAACAAGGTCATTTACACCTTGTTTTAAGCCTAAATGTCTGGATATCTTCTGACGAGGTGCAATCAGGGACCGTCGGAAATTCTAACCTCCGCTAGCTTTGCCACTTCCTGCGGACTTTTATTAATTTAACATTTGTAAAGTGATTTAGAGGAGATTTTAAAATATCGAGATATATATCGTGTATCGTGATATAGCCTAAAAACATCGCGATATTTGTTTTAGGCGATATCGCCCAGCTCTAGTACAACACCCAAACTCCCTTCAAAAGTGTGAGAACACTTGCCCGAGTAGTGTCAGCCTTCAGTGTTTATAGCTCTGCATGAAATGTTTCTTGCTAGCTGCCATTGTGGGGCAAACAGTTGAAGAAAATAACTCAATCACAATTCAATTCACATTTAATCCAATGGTTGAACTGGCACAAAAGCTACGAAGATGATTTTCTGTGTGAGGTAGAGGAAGAGATTTCAAAATAACTTGGGCGAGGTATGAAGAATTACTGCTCTGTTGACATCTAAAAATGCGACAGAGATATTTACATCTAATAATAACACCGCTTAGAGGAATCTGCTTTGGAAAGCAGCACAACAAGAGACAAACCTGGGACAGAGTCAAATTTTCAGGTGGAGACCAAGACAACTTATTGGAACTCACAAAATGAGCCCTGACCAAATACCTATGTAGTCGTATACAGCTCAGCAAGCCGCCTCTAATTAAAGAAGCTGCCATGCCCCATCGAGCAGATTGCAACCCTCCAGGAGAAGAAACAGTGCATATGAGAAGATTCACCTTAATCCTGAGACACATTCACTTATCTCTTGTACCGAGTGCTGGGAAAGCAAGAGAGAGCCAGGAGCACTGTTGGGAGAAAGAGTTAGGGGAATGAGAGAGAAACAGACAAACAGACAAACAGAGAAACAGAGAGAGAGATGAGTGGGAAGACGATGCGAGAAAGCAGACAGGGAAAGTATGCAGAATCTCAGAGACGGGGAAGAAATAGATGAATCTAGTACAAAAATAGAGGTAAGTGGAGGTGCAAGGGTGAGCAGAGACGGCAGAGAAGAAGTGAGAGACGTTCGGCTCTCTCTGTTTTGGAATATGAGCAAAGCTCCTGGATTAATCAGGCTGAGTCATGGTGTCACAGGGGGCATCTGTTCTGTTTAGCCCTGTGCAGATTGTTGCACTTGCCAGCGGGCATTAAGATCTACTCACATTCACCCCAAAGCCTAATTGCAATCTGCGAAATGGCCTCAGCAGTAAGTGCTTCTATGAGAGAACATGTAAGACATCATTAGGACTTTGTTGTACTGATTAATAAAGTAGCAAAAGAACAAAAGAAAATATAATGCCGGTTGAGAGTTTCTCCATTTGAGCCTCTGCATAGTTAAGTTTAGTACAAGTACATAACTATTTTAACTTGCAAGTACTGTTATTCCTGTACTGTTTGAAATGATATTGAGTTGGATAGCCTGTGAGGAAGTGTACATGTTATTGTGTATTGAGAGGAAGTGGGACTTTATTGTGAAGGTACAGGAAGCGGTTGTGGTGTGTTTGCGCCACAGGTGTTGGAACGGCACTGACATTTACTAACAAAACTGTTGTTGAACTAGTTAGAACTAATGAGTGTGCAAACACAAGTCTGAGTGTCAGAGATATGGATATTTTTAATTTGATGGTCTTATTTAATTCGTGCAGCTATAAATGTAAAAGTCCAGCTTCCATGTGCAGATAAAGTCGTTTTTTATGAAGCAAGCAGCCTAATTAATTGTCCCCCCCTCTCTCTATAGTCTCTTCCACATCAAGTAGCCTCAGGCTAAAGAATGCCTCTTTGACAGTATACTACAAACGATCTGATAATAAATCTGCTGGATTTATATCGTAAAATCTTGAACTGTGTTCCACCTTGTCACATCATCTGGCTCCAAAAGACAAAATAAATGAGTATATAATACAAAGCTATACTTCTCATTAAATACCATGGTCAACAATGAAGAGTAACAGACAGTGATGAAAACATAACCTCCTTGCAGTGGTAACAAAAAAAGAAAGGAAGCTGGGTACATTGTTAACTTGTCACAATTAGCTCCATAGTAGACTTCATTACTGACCTATGAGATAATTACCTGTTGCGGCAGTAAAATGAATTACTATTTAGACAAAGGTTTAAGGGGTATATAACAACGAAGGGACATTTATTTAATTGTTGCTCAGATTGGTGAGGAATAAGTTAAACAACAAAAGTGCAAAATATGTATTTTATATATATATTATATATATAATTTTATACATTTTATATATTGGGGAAAAAAGACACCTAAAGGTTCCTCTGGATTGTTAAAACTTAATCAAAGCTCTTCAGTGAAGCAAAATGACTTTTAAAGCAGAAGTGCTGCCCTCTGAAAAGAAGTTGAATGAGATGCTAAAGTGCCTGTTGCTGAAACACTTAAGGAGAATCATAAAATCTGTGATTTATCGGGCCATTTTGGAGCAAAATGCCAGTTAAAATCCCAATCTGTCAGAGATCCTCGCTTCACGTGCAGGATGAGGAGCCACAAGATAAATAAAATACAAATAAATGGAGTACCTTGATATTTTGGTATAATTGGCCTTTGATGCTTGTAGAAAACATCTTAAATCGGGTACGGCAACTAAAACTAATGATTCATCCCTGGACGATTGCGTAGCTTAGAGTCCAGTTCAGTTAGAAAAGTCCAACCGTCTCAAGACTATTGTCAGATCTTCATGCCCTCCTCACAGCTAATAAGATACACACAGTGGTTTCCGTAAGGCTCAGTAAGAAGTAGAAGAAGAGAGGTTCTTTCAATTAACGTTAATGAGGTAAAATAAATCATGTTAGCAGGGCTCATTGGTGGTGATTCACCGACTGGGGCCATTAACACAGGCCGAGTGAAAAAAACACTCATCATCCACCTAGCCCCCTGCTCATGTTGACAAATACTATGCTGTAATAGACCATAACCACGGAAGAAACCATTACCTCAGAGAGCATCATGTCACGGTATGCTGATCATAACTAATTTGATTTTGGCGTGAATCGGAGCTGTATGTTTTGTCTGCACTTTCATGGATGTAACGTGTCTGTGTATTAATGAGTCTCAGCAGAATCTGTCACCCCGGGCTTCAAACCCACATTCTGCTTCTGACAAAGACAGTTGGCAGATGTTTAAATACACTGAAGCCTTTGTCAGCATAATGACTTTCAGTAGGGGGACATCATGAATAATTGACTTTCTTGCACACAAAAAAATATCCCCATATTTAGAGCATGACCACCTGTGATCAAACATCAATATCTTCACAGCAGGAGTCTGACTCTGCCGCTAAACTGCGGCCTGCGGCAGAAAAGACCCGTGCAGCGTTTCATATCAGAAAATGTTCTACAGGAAAGTATTCATTGATGTCAGAATTAGTCTTTTGATGCCCCCTCTGGGTATAGATCCTCAGACACACACACAACACACATACATGTAAGTATACACTGCCTAAACAGGCACTGAGGTGGGAGTGTTAAATCTCAGAGCCAATGTCTCCTTTTGTCCCCACCCTGGTTTTTGGGGTTTTGTTATCAATCGTGCCCAGCTCTCCCAGGGCTCTGTAATTTCTTAATAAATAAATCATTAGTGGCTGCAGCATGAGGATTAATCAGTGGCTGCCGCTGCTGCTTCTGCCTCTCTGTGGGAGTGTACAGTCACTCCCACCACATTCACATCAAGCCCCATCACGCAGCAACTAGCTGGGCTTTTGTCGATTGGCAGCGCTTACGGTGGGGGATTAGAAGCAGCAGCCTGGAACCTCCACATAATGCTCATTTCAGCCACCTCTTTTTCTCCCTTTCTTTCACAGCGTGCCTCCTCTCTCTCTGATTATTTCTGGCTTTCCAAAGGAGCAAGCGTAGCAGAACCTTGTGATATTAACAGCGTTTTCATATGTGACGTTTATCTATAATGAATATCTGGAATTCTTGAACGATCTAAACTCTAAGGGAAACATGTTGATAGCCGTTTTAAAGAGCTACGTGTAATTGAGTCCCTCAGTTGAGGGGTTGGTGGAATACGGAAGCAGAGGAGAGGACAGGTTAGAGAAGGCTGGTGAAGAATAGATGCTCCAATGGTACCAAGTATAATAGGCCCAACTAATTGCTTACAAAACACTAAGGCCACTAGAACAGCTGCTAGTTTATTACATTTTTTAAGAAGTTGTTTAAACTAAATTTCTAGGATCACTTTTGTGTTTTTGTGATGAATCATTTGTTAATAAATATGTATCTGTGTTACGCAGAGACGAATCACACATTGACTAGGGATGTCAAAATACTAGGAATTTGATAGTCAGTACCAATACCATTCTCAATCCCAAATTCAATAACATGGCGCGCACACACACACATACACACACAAGCCCCAGTGGTTGAGGAACTATTGAAATTGTTGTAAGTGCTGCATATCATGCGTTGTTGTAAAAGAAGAAACTTATTGTTCGTAGTTGAACAAATTATTATTTTCATCATAGATTAATCTGCTAATTATTTTTCCCAGGAATTTGTGAGAAATGCCATCAAAAGTGCTCTTAATCAAAATAGTTGCTAATTTAGTGTAGGTGCACCAGATCATTCTTTCTCTACCTCTTAAACACATGCACACACACGCACACACACACACACACACACACACACACACACACACACACACACACACACACACCACACACACACACACACACACACCACACACACACCACACACACACCACACACACCACACACACACACACACACACACACACACACACTTATGTCAGCCCCCCCGAGCTGTGAAACTGTGTGTGTGTGATTCTATATGCAGTCAGATCGAGGTCAGTGTGTGTCTGTAAGTCTAGAGGTACAGAGAGGACAGAAGAAACGTGTGTAGCCAGGGGGCAGGAAGTGGGAAATTATTTTGATAGCACCGGTTATGATCACATTTAAACATTCATACGTCAGGGATTAAGGTAATAAACAGGACACATACTTTGATCGGCTATGAAGTGATGCTGTTCTTGATGAGGGGGAAACATGCTTGATGTGTTTCCTCCTTTGGCAGCCACTTAACATCCACATCTGTTGCAAACTGGGTGGACAGCCATCCTCCAGGAAAACCCCACATTCGTTTTTTAAAGATATCCAAAATAATCTCAGGCTTCTGAGTTAAAGAATGTTCCTTATGGGATGGAGGTTGGTTACATCACTTCTCTCTGCCCTTTCTTTCTGCTGCATATGTGCGTGTGTGGTGTTGACAGGTAAACAAAAGAAGATGCGTGTAGGCACAAGGTGAGATTTTTCTTTTTTTAATACCGGTCTATTTCTGTAGGCTTGTAGCTTTTACAAGTGAACAGGAGGAACTCGTTTTTTTGGGATATAAATATATCCTGGCCTGCTTGACCTACAGTCCTGGCATTCTAAATATAACGTTTTAAAAGACATCTGCTGGGGAAAAGAAGCTGAAGAGAGATATTCTCTTCTGATGAAAAAAGAAACACACACACCAAATACCATGCAAACAGCTCCTGAATCCTACGGCAGTGCCCCCAAATTGAGTAAAATGCTAAATATACTGCTTTAAATGTTGTGCCGTCCATGACCCTGTTCAGACCGGGTGCTAACATCCTGATCCAATCACACAACAGCAGTTCAAAGTACAGGTTCAATGTGCCCTCAACTGCGTCTTGAGATCCAACCACTCAAACCAATAACCTTCAATATTGGACCTTATAATAGGTCACACCCCCTAATGTTCGCCAAGCATATTCCATCATGCAACTTTTTTGCCATAACTAAACCCACTGTGGTGAACTTCTCCTGGCCCTGCAGTATTCTCGGTTGAAAGAAACTCTCTAAAGATTTATGACAGGGCTGTACCCACAAACACACGGCAAATACACACACACACACACACACACACACACACACACACACACACAGTCAGAATGTATAAACCGTCTTTTGATGCAAATTAATGCCAATGAGTACCTTTTCTCCCGTTCTCCTGCTCCAATGTTTACTTTGGTGCAGTATGTTAACAAAAACAGGATTGATCCAAAAAATCTGACATGTTGCAGGAAGTGCAGCTGGAGAATGCCAGTTGCAAAGAAGAAAGAGAAACAGTTTGTACCGTCTAGTATGACGTCAAAGCAAACTTCCTGCTGTTTTACAATTCATTTTGACTGCTGTTCTGCCACAGGAACGACTTGAGTGAGAGTCACTGTGTGCAGCTTGTGTGAGAGGTTCATGTGTATCTATATTTGGAAAGTTTGCACTGAAAAGTATTTCAAATTCGACCGGTCTGAAAATGAGAAATCTCCGCAGTGTGTATTGTTTTTTCCCCACACAGCTGTGAAGATATGAAAAACAATATAATTTTTATTTATCTTTACAAATTCAAGATTATTAATGAACTGCTAATTGACCATTCTTGATGCTGTGGGAAATATTGATCCCTTCTGAGTTGAAGGCACTTGTTCTATCAAAGCTTATATTATCAAAGCTAGGAAAAAGGCAGACAGATTTTGAATTTACTCTGAGCCCCTTGAGCCATAAGCTGTGCTTTAGTTGTCTGTTTGCCAAACGTGATCCAGCAACACTAAGGATAAGAATTATTCCAGTGTAGAAAGGCTTTGAAGTTGGCGTTAAGTCTTGTTGACAAGGAAATACACTGACAAGGACATGACATGCATCAGACTATATTTGATCATTGAATAAAGGATTTGACATTTTGTAAGTGCATGCATATGTATGTATGTACCCTATGTGTCTGTGTGCAAGAGACAGGCCCAGAAATTGGTCTAAAAGAGGAACAGTCAGTGTTTATGTGCACACAAACACATATATGTCACAACACTGACATGATCTGCTCCTTTAGGGCTGTTAACGGATACGTACAAAGTTTGATATAGAACAAGATTGTTTAAAAAAAGGAGAGATTTAACATGACTTTTCCCAGCTGTCTGCCTCCCAAGTGTCCATGTGGGCCTGGGCACTGCACTGAGAGCACCCCATGACAGACACAAGTCACACAACGGCAATTTCGATGATTGAAAATGAAATGTAGGTCAACCTGAAATGACGCGAATAACTTAACAACTGGGTGGTAATGATGCAAAAGTTCACAACCCAACTCAGCCTTAGAGACAGTGATTTGAATCCAAGCAATTTTAAAAAACAACCAATGTGGAAATACTTAGGATTTTGGTCAGACGGCAAAATCATATAACTTCAAAATCAAGTTTTCTGAAAGCCTGATTTCTAGCACTAGCGACCAGTGGGCGCATCTCGAAACAGGGACCCCAATTCAGCATGGCATGATGTCCAGACCTCCACCTAAACAACCACCTCTGGGGATATGAGATTGAGATATTACTACCGCCTAAATGTCCGTTATTCTCAGCCCTGAGCCGCGTTCACGCTGGCCCAGGCCGCACACACACGCACAAGCTTGCGCCCCTCTACGCTCTCGCCCAAGGACGACATCCGCGATACGAGTTTGCCTGATGAAATTATCTTGTTTTCGAGTCGAATTTGAATGTCAGGGCTTACTGAGACTTGGATGAAACCACAGGAGCAGTATGGAGGCATTTATGTTTTTTTCTGTTGTTTTTTTTTACGTTTGAAGAAGTGGTCGCCTATTTACTTCAATGTATGGATTTGGCTGCAACATTGTTTACCCTTGAGACTCCAAAAAATGTTCTGGACCCAAACACCGCCCCTCCGTCGGCATATTGGTGAGTAGATAATGAGTGAATTTAAATTTTGGGTGAATCCTCCCTTTCATCTGTAATCTTCTCTCTCTCTACCACTCGCTCCTTTTGTTTCTCTTTGTGCCCATGCAGATGTCAGAATGTCAAATGATAGGGGAGGAGAGGAGACAAAAACGATTGCCTCCATTTTGAGGAAAGAACAACGGTGAGAGAACATCTAATTACTCTTATGAGCTTACGCCAGGCACCCCGTATGAATCTTAAACGCAGTTTCCCGAGCACCACTGGCATTCTGCTCCGAGACAGAAGCCAAACTAAATGGGGAATAGATAGGAGGCAAAGTGGAGAATAAAGAGAGCAACTCAGTCAGAGAGAAAGGGCAGCGGTAGAGAGGAGGAAAGTGATGGAAGAAGGGAACTAACTGCTGGAGTTCTGAAGGAGTTAAAGATGAGGGGGAAAAAAAGAGGAGAGGCACTAGCTTGGAGTGAAGAGAAGAGAAATTTCATTTACCATCAGCTAACACATCACTCCAAGTATGTACCAAAGTCACTGGGCTTGACTTGAATGGCAGAGCGACTCCAGCTCCCTTTGATCTTCTGATAGAGCACGTATCGCAATCACTTGGATGTCACTCAAGTGCAGGACAGTGGCCCTGTGGTGTATTTCTCTGCGCTCCTGTTGTCATCACCGCGCTTTCAAGTCACAGATCGGGTACAAATGGCTGCGTGCACAAACATGTACCAGCCCCACCTTGTCTCCACCCCACCCACACATGAACCCTGCTCGCATCGGCCGTTCCTCCCATTTATTTGGCACAATGGGTCTCAGTGGAACTCCGGCTACATTGTCAATTCAATCAGCGCTCCCACAAGGCCATGCCCCGGACTGATGAGCATCAACAGCTAGAAGGAGGGCTCAGTGTGTCTGATACACACAGACACACACATGGGAAATGACTGAGAATATGCACTGCTTTACTTTTGCTTGAATTATTGCGTGGATCACTTTTGAAAAACTTTAATCCTTGTATTTAAGTAAATACCACAAGACGCTTTTGGACTCATGGATCGTTTTGAATAAGTCACAGTAAAAACCCTGCTTAGCATCTTTTGTAGGAGTCTTCAAATCTGGACCAAACAAGTGTGGTGTGGTTCAGTGTCTTTTGGGATATATCACTTATTGGAAACCAACTTAACATGGCTAGTCAAACAGCAGCCATCTACCACTGATAGAAGGATTCTCTACCTGCAATAACAGCCTGCAAGTATTAGTTACTTCAATACAAGATAGTACCTGCATTAATGTGGCAGCCAGCAATCTCTGGAACAATACTTAATGTAGATGGCTTCTGATATTGGTTCAGGTATAAATAAATCCCAAACTCTGTCATTTAAAATCATAATATAATTTCTTATCTGGAAACTGTAAAATGCTCAATGTTTGTATGAAGACGATTTCAGATCAATTACATTTTTGTAATTTTGTATTCTAGTGTGTCAAGGTCATTTGTCATTGTTACCTTTAAAAGTGAATGGTACAAGAAAGACATGGTCAAAGAGGGTTCAGGACAAAATGCAGCTGGGCTGTTGTTCTTGAAGCCGGTTTAATTCAAACTTGCCCCCATGGTGGAACAGTGTACAATTGGTCAGATCATAATGTCTCTACATCAAAGTACTTTCATATGAAATTATTTGAAGTTTGAGCAGTTTAAACAAAGAGAAAGATGTTGGACTTTGAGTTAACACAGCCTACATGGCCTGTCATTAAGGCATGAGCAGTCAGAGCACTCAATGCTCTTTAGTGACATGTCACAGAGCCCTGCAGCTCTTGAACTTAGACAACCTAATGTTACTCACCCACACATTAACTGGCATGATTCACTCCTCATAGAAGTCATTAACTGTGTGTGTGTGTGTGGGTGTGTGTGTGTGTGTGTGTGTGTGTGTGTGTGTGTGTGTGTGTGTGTATATGTGGATTTCTAGCTGGCTGGACACATTATCGTGGGCTGCTGCAGAAGAGATCCTTTCCTGCTCAGCTATTTCTCTGCATGTAATATGTGGGAACTGGATCTATATATAGTTTAAGCTATAGAATTATCCATCAATGCTTCTTTGAAGACGACCTGCATTCACAACTTAACCTTCACAGGAATATCCAGTACTAGTTTTCAATAAAAAGCAGCAAGGACCTTTATTTTTTTGCAGACAGACTGTTTTGGTGGTGTTTTCATACACTCACCTTAGAACCGCACCTCCTGCTTCCTGCAGTGTTTGATAGCCAAGGCAGCCTGTCTTGGCAGAAACTACAGTTTGGGCTGACGGATTAATATTTTGTTCCATATAATGACTCTAGCTAAGTTTCAAATTTGAATATAGCAATTACAAAACACTCCTCCAAATCAGAAGAAGCACAGAGCCTTCCATAAGTGCCGGCTGCCAGCCAGACAGCCAATGACTTGTTGAAGTCCAGCCAGCTGCTCAATTTGTTTTTTAAATGTTGGATTGGCGACTCAATACGTGTGGATGTGCCGCATAAAATTATGTTTTAATAATACAATGTAACGGTACTTTTGAAATATTATATATATATAATCAAGCATACATTTTATCCATGGTTTATATTTTTGCTTATCCTGTCATTGAGTAAATATCTCCTGCCCGACATATTATTCTCTATGGCATTATGAACATTACAACAACGTTTTTGATGCTCATTGAATTATGTCTGGTGAATCATATGGTGCTTTTACATTTACCCCAAGTTCAGTTTATAATATTTTTTAATGTATTCAATATAGTTTCTGCTATTGGCCATCCTTTTCTTGTAGCTTGCATTACACATGACAACTGGAAGGACCAAAGTGCCTGTATGGGACTATTTTGTTGAAAACTCCTCCAAAAATGCACAATGTGGAGTGTGCAATAAAGTTTTAAGTATGATGTCATTACCAGCCATCACATAAAAGAATGCTTACAACAAGTAAAGTCCCCTTAAGCACCGCCGTCCAGAGGGTAATTCTCACACCTTAAAAAATCTGGTAGGCCCCTTAACAACTTCATCAACAGGAAGAAGTGACATCTTCAGACCCAAGGACCAAGAAGATGGACAAGACAATTATGGAGATGCTCACTACAGAGAACCAACCAGTCACAGTGCTCTCAGATATTGGTTTTCAGTGGTTTTAGTGACTTGCTAAGCCCTATTGCAAAATGAAGCATGAGACCTTAGACTGTACGCAGATGCTTGATGAAACGTATACGGCTGTGACTCTAATGGGCCAAATTGCATTTGCTATTTAAATATCATGAGCCCTGGGAAATTAAGAACTGTATCTCATTGAAAATAGCGAAGACATTTGTGTTGCGTGGTCTTCTGCTATTTGCATGATCCTCATCCTCTAACTGTTTTGAAAGTATGCTGCGATGGGACGGTCCATCTTACACAGGCATCAAAACCTTGCCGAAAGCCATGGTTGACAGGTTGACAAGGCAATTCTCCAATTCATCATTGGCAACTGTCCTCGATCCCTGTTAAGAGGACAAGGCCTTCACTTCAACAGATAGAGAAAGCAAGCCGGAAAATGGCTGAAAGACGTTGCACAGGACATGGTAAAACAGTGGAAGAGACTTGAGAAGCTGAGGATCAGAGTCTCAGATCGATCCCCTTAAATTCCACCATCTCTGCGGACAGTCTGTATGCAAAACATCTGAGAGCAGCCGACACACAATTTGGAAACTGACCCGGACTGTTACCAGAAAGAGCCAGGGGCTGAGAGGAGCACCCAACCTTTGGAGTGGTGGAAAGGAAATGAGGAGCGACTTCAAAGATTTGCTGCACCGGCCAGAAAATACCTGCATCTGCCACGCTCCACTGTCCCAAGTCAGTGGGCAGCAGGGTCAGCTTCCTATACGTCAACTGGAGGAGCCATCTTTTCTGAGAGAATTCACAACAAGTTTAGATTGTTTAAAGATATATTTTTTGGGGTGTTTATTCATTTGTGTTTGATTTGACAGTTATCCAGTTTGTAATAAAGTCAAAGGCTGTTGATGTACAATAGCTGATATCTACTTATTGATCAGCTATCGGCTTTTTTCTGCTCCAAACCATCATTATTATACTGCAGCGGCAAACGGCCGACGCTGCTTCAGAATTGCGGCAGTCACACCTTATAGGCACGGCATCCTTGAACCGTGCCGTATCTGCCCCATGTCCTCCCACCTCACTCCCCTGCTGACCTGCACTCCCATGTTACCAATAAACACTAACAGCTAATCAGAAGTTATAAGGCCACAAATAGTCCTTGAAGTTTACTTTATGTTTGTTTGATTTGTTGAGTTTGAGACACCTATTTATACAACAAAAGTCCAACATTTTGCACGCACACAGTTCACCTGCCACACACAACACACAACACACAACACACAGCGTGACGCACACAGCCAGGACATCAGGGTTTAAGTGACCGGAACCCTCCGGATTTATGATCTGACACGATCGATTAATAACTAAATAAATGTGTTTGTGTGAACAGCGATAGAGACGAGACGCACACAGGCTGCTGAACAGGAGAGAGGGGCTTCCGACTGCATCACTGTTGATTATATTATTTGTATATTTAGTTATCTTGGGGGGGGCCGCCTGCACATTATTGTATCTTTTGTTATACAGAATTAAAACGATGAGACACTAGAAAACATAACTCAACTCTAGCAACACACCTTCCCTGCAGCTAACACAGACTATGTTCATTATCTTGCCTGTGTTTGTCTCTGTCCTTGTTTTCAGTAGAGGAGGGTCAGGTATCACTTCAGCAGAGACAATGTCAAAGTGTCACACAGACAGAAATACCAAGCAGGCGTCTGTCAACAGCCAACACCAAGTGCTGACTATTGCCTTCGTGCTGTTCACATCTGAAGCACTGCAATCAAAATTAAACATGTACCCAAGACAAAAGATCTCAGCACTGAATTGAGACGTCATGTTTTTTTTTAAGCCAAAGGAGAAGTGGTGTAAATCTTTATACTCCTGTTGTTAATGACAGAGCAATATGAGCAAAAACATGGCTCTATCCCCACGGAACCCAGAGCATTCATGTGAACGACCACCCTATTACAGGTGTGAAATGGGGCTAAATGGAGAAAAATGATGTCCAGTCAGGCGGACAGGACCCTGTCCCCAAGCAGTTGTTCAGCAGCTTGATCTACAGCATGGGTCACCTTGTCCTCCCACTTACAACACAGCTACAGCACACCCAAACCCAATTCACAAAGCATCAGGGGCAGGAGAGATGAATCACTGGGTCAATATGATCAGGCGGCCTTTTCTCACCTCCGTGCTGCATTCCTATAACACTTAACCTTCAACTCGGAAAAAATGGCCTGAAAGATCCCATGGAGACACCAAGTCACGAGCCAAATGCTGTGTTCACTCACCCTTGGGTCCTGCAACTGCATTATTCACAATTATCTTTGTATGCAAAGACTCTAGCTAATTAAAAGCATTCTTGTGTGTTTGGCTGAAAGCCTGCAGGAGTGTAAGAGAGTAAAGAACAGCTTAAAGAAACACCACTGGGAGGAGAGCTATGAAACATAGATACTAAAACTTAAAGCATGAGCTTTTATAGACAGTAAATGAATCAGCAGATACATGTAGCTGGGTCAGCTACCCATGAAATGTCTCGATTAAGTGTATGTATATGAAACGTATCAATCAGCCTAGCCCAGATTATTGCATTGCTGTACATTCAAGTTTGTCCTTAGTGACGCACAAGTAAAACATTGGTATTGAAAGAAATATATAATTGATACCAAATCCATTATCAGTTGGGCTATAAACATATAGCATATTATATACACCATCTTATAATAGTGTACTCTAAAAATCAACATGCTAAATTTTCAGGTGCACCAAGGACTCTGTCAGAGATCTTTGGCAACAAATGGGAAACTGATGCTTATCAGGTGATGGTCTGCTGAACAACAAAGTGGGTCAGTTGAATTGTTTCAGAAGCTGGCAGCTCACTACAGGGGGTTTGCAGATCAAAGTTGGCACCTTACTGGTCAATGTCGCTCACTGGCCGGGAGATGCAAAGGAAATTTCCATCTTGCAGCTGGGTACTTCCCGGATATTTGGAACTGAGGCTCTGGCTGTGTAGAGGGTAGATGCTTCTGGCCACAACTACTGGGGGTCTTTGAAAGTAGCACTGATGCTAAATGGAGGTGTGTCAACAGTCAGCTCGAACATGCCAGGGGGCATTCTCCTCCATGTAGAAAAGGAATATCTAGCTTCGAAGGTAGCTTATGGCACATGACTTTAAATGACCCTTCATGGATTTTAAAAATGCAGCAGTATTTTTGTTTTGGGGCTATACTGATGAGAAATGCATTTGACAACTGCTGCTGTTTTTTTTCCAATCTTAACTGAGCTTTTGATCCTTCTTGCACTGCCACTAAAATTAACCCCACGGTCATATCACTGCTCCTGATGAGTGCAGAAGGCAGCCAGGAGCTTCTCTTCCTTCCCATGGCCTCTAATGAGATGTCAGCAAAAAGGAGGCAGTGAAAGATGCTTGGTGTACACTTGCCTAAACACCTGTAGCAAATTAAGAACTATCCAGATAAAGAGCTATACTTCATACAGACAACCTCATCAGTAATTCATTTAATTATTTTGTCGAGATGTACACGTTTTTATCATATGCACTGAATAGAAATGTAAATAATTAACCATTTACATTACATTTTATTTAGCTGACGCTTTTATCCAAAGCGACTTACAATAAGTGCATCAACCATGAGGGTACAAACCCAGAACAACAAGAATCAAGAAAGTCAAACTAAATAGTGCTATAGGTAAGTGTCATATAAGTGCTACTAAATCGCTACTATATATATTATTTTTTTCTATTCAAGGTATAGTCGAAAGAGATGTGTTTTTAACCATTAAGCATCATTCAAGTCTTACATGTAATAGACTGCCCCACAGCAAATCGACATTCTGCTATGGACAAAAACCAGTAGACAAGCCGAGGGAGAGAAAGGGAGAGAGTGGGACAAAGAGCGATGCACACAGCTCTATAACGAACAGTGCAATGCAGCAGCTTTAAGACCTCTGATGTTATTACAGAGTGTACAGAAATGTTCATGTCACTTAGAAAATCTGTGGTGGGACAAAGTGGCCAGTTAGGGTTGGGCGATTAGACAAATATATCGTTTATCGGCCATTGGCTGAGTCCATCGTCAGTAGTTTTTTTGGGGGCAATTGATTGGGCAATTTGTTCATTTATTTTGCTGATATAATGGTGCGTCTACTCGAGAATTCATTGTACTGTATAAATTAACATATGAACAGGCACTGGTCTCCCTCTCTCTCTCTCTCTCTCTCTCTCTCTCTCTCTCTCTCTCTCTCTCTGATCAGCTGACCCGCTGTAGTTAAAATATTGATTTGTTTGTAACCACCGCCCTAATATCAACACTGATCACCACATAATGATCAATACTTTTCTTAAATGAGCAAAATCTTTCTTCATAGCTGAGCGCATTCCCTCTCTTGTTCAGCCCCTCCTGACTCCGCTCACTCTCTTCCTCTCTTCTCGCGCCGACACACAGACACACGCACTCGCACACAATCACACTGTCATCGCTGTGTGTAAAATCCCACAGATTTTAGACAACATCATTTGGTCTTCATGAACACAAGTGACAGCCGTGTTTATTTGCGAACGCGGAGCGGTGAAGTGAGATACGATCATAAGTAGTCATAGCTCTTCCATAATTGCATTCGCTGATACTGGCGTGCACATGCACATGAATATATTGCCAATCTGCAGTTGATGGGCTGACATGGCCGTTTGGAAAATGTTTGCATATCCCCCAACCCTAGTTGCCACAGTTAGTCATCATCAATTCTAAAAGTTTATTTTTGAAATAAAAGGTGTACTGTCGTGAATATGGGAAGACAATTTACATTTTTTTGTACAAGCGTGGTAACAATGCATGTGTATCTGAGTCCCAAAGGGAGATCCTAAAAGTCGATGGGTAAAGGGTCTTTGTCTCTGAGGAGCAATTGTCCAATGCACCTGACCCATAATGCACTCTTGCTTCATTAAGTGCGCTTCCTATTTTAGCACAACTTGGCCAGATGCCCTCTTAACAACACAGTGCCTTCCCCAGAAGGCCCACAGGCAATCACACTCAAAAGTGATTCATTGTGGCATTGCTAATAAACCACTGTACTGTGATGAAAAGCCAAGAATGAAAAATAGAGGCCTTATCCCTTCAGAAGAGTTAGTAGCTGAGTCTTCAGGGTTTTCAGGCAACAGATGACAATATATCTAATATCGAGTGATACAAAACATGATAGCTTATATTCAAATTGAATTGGATCCCTGATCCAGGGACAGCTGTACAAATGACAATCTCAGATTGAAAAAAAAAAAAAAAATTGATGTAAAAGGGGGTCATCCTCACATTACACAGAACAAACTTGGTATAAATCATTATAGATAGGCCATAGGCTCCCTGCTGATTAATTCACATCAATCAATTTTGCTTGCGAAAGCATTAATGCTTTCAGATTTTGTTATAAGACCAGGATTTGTCCTGTTCACACTCATTTTAAATAACTTGCTTAATGTGGGCTTAGATCATAGACTGTATATAGAACAGACACACCTCCACTTCCTCCCACTGAACAAAATATAAACCCACAATATCCCAGATGCAGCGTGTGTGAAGGTGTATTACTCTTCTGATGCTTTTCATTTCTACTATTTTCTATCATTTGTTTCTTGCATGTTGTGCAAAAACCGTAGAAGGCTGGATAAATTAATAGCAATTTGATTGCGATTGTTATGGAGAGGCTAGAAAAGGTTGTCTCCTTGTTGTCTAAGTGATGTTAGATTGGCATGAATCTGACCAATTTGTGTGACTTTACTGTCTGAGAAACACCCCCCCCCCCCTTCTATCATGGGTACCTGGAGACAGTAAATCACAGCCGCAGCAGAGGGAAGAGGACAAGAGGAAGGACCGATGCTGACTGATGCCTGCGTTCTTCACTCTCCCTCGGCCTCATTCAGTAGTTTGATGTAGGGAATATAATTTATTGTGACAGCCAGCTCGGGGGTTTGCCCTAGGACCCCAGGACACCCAGAGTTGGCCACATTCTCCTACTGGCTGGCTACTCAGTGTCAATGTGGAAAACTCTGATTGTCTATTTATAAAGGGTTTTTCAATTAGAAAAATTGCCAATGTGGAGTGTGAGGCTAGGTTGAAGCCTGGGGTGAGGCAGTGGGTGTGAGAAAGAAACTCAGTAAATGTATGTGTCAACGAAATTACCTGCCACTTTGGTGGAGCACATGCATTGAAATTAAAGTAAAAAAAGCTTTTTAATTCATTCCTGGTAATTTACAATAACAAAACAGCATGACTGCTACCAGACAGATAACGCCTGCATTTTCCTAGAAAAGTTATTCGGTCAAAATCTGCAGAGGCAAAACAGGTGGATGAATTGGCTGTTACACTGTCAGACAGGCAATACAGCAATGTGGCCTATAAAGTATCCGGCCCACTGTCTGTATAGAAGCAATAACATGGTATAGAAAGCACAACAGCAGCAGCTGCGAACATCCCGTGAGCAAAGAACATCAGTGTTCCCTAATCTCTGTCAGCAGCCTCCTTTTCTTCTTCCTCTGCTCCTCTAATCGATATCAGACTCCACAGCACATACCAGGTTCCAAGAGGCTGCTGGTCCACTGATCATAATCTACGCCCCTCAGCAGATAAGGCCAGTAGAGGAGGGACAGTACAATAATTGCCGGCAACAAACTCGTCAGCTTTCGACACTTTTTTCTCCAACCTCCGCTCATTAGGCTAATTAAGACGGTAATAGGGAGAAGAGACGATCTAAGAAAGCAAGGGAAACTAGACCTATAGCCGCCAGTGAAAGTCAAGTGAAACTAGACCTAGCAGCTGTTCTGAGACCAGATAAAATGCCACTTGACACCAATTGTGCACAGGTATCCGTTACACACACCCTTCAGCCTTCAATATACCACTGTGTTGTTTCTTTTATACCTCAGAAATCCTGTTGGGCCACCGCACGAGTGTGCTGGTGGACCATTGGTGGAACAGTGGGCCATCTAAAAAATCCACATAGGTCCAGTCTGGATTTTAGGACCCACGTCTTTTGTGCCAAAGTAGCTCAGTTGGGCGCATGTGAGGCTGAAGATCCAAAGATCCCCGGTTCAATAACTGATAAGCTGTCCTTACAGGATACGTTTGCAAATTTCCCTACAATGACACTAATAAATGGATTCTAGTGATGTTTTTACCAAAAAATCCATTTCTAATTAGAAATGTCAGCGGTTCTTACAAGACTGCTTCATTCCTGTGTGATCATCACAGAACCCCAGTCTTTAGACTCAAGGTCGTTGATGTTTTCTCTCTGGCCTAATTGTAATGTCTCAGGTGGGTATTATAATTGATGGTTTTACTTAACATAATAAGTAATACCGGTGCTTTTGACTCGATCATTCTCTTTGGGGAATCACAAATCACAGCAGACTGCACGACTTGCAGCAGAAGTACAGCATTTTCTTTTGCATGCCTGATGGTGGATGTCATTTGAGATGTACCTGTAAGCACGTTGGGTGTGTGTTCCATCCAGTACTTACAGGGTAAAGACTCAAACACTTCACCCACCCCTCCATCGGCATAGTGGTCAGTAGAATGAGTAGAAGTAAATAATTAATTGAAGTATCCCTTTGAGCAAAATGTCACGCAGGTACAGGTTTTTAACAAAGCTTTTATTTTATACATGTAGAAAGACTCCGGTGTATAGAGAACTACTGCACTGAAAAGAAAGGGAGGTGTGAACTAGTGGAGGTGGTGTCCCAGATGAAAGGAGCAGTGCCAGAGGACGCTCTGGTCACTTTAACCCTGATGTCCTGGCTGTACGCGTCTCGTGTTGTGTGCAGCAGATGAACTGCGTGTTTAAATACAAGCCTCATAAACTCTAGAGCGAATCAACAAACACAAAGTAAACGTCAGCGCTGTTCAGGTCACATTAACTTCTGATTAATGTCGGTGTTAATTGTTAAGGGTAAAGCGAGCGCAGGTCAGCGGCAGAGTGGACAGAGGACACTCAGACAGGAGACTTTAACACTTACAGTATTATGTTAGCCATAATTTATAGTGTAATGATGGGTCATTTTGAAAATGTCTTTAAGTGAATTAGAGAACAATCAGCTCTTGAGTTAACAGGTATACAGTGCAGAATCCTTTTCTATGTGAAACAATGATGAGTTAATGTAGGCGTTAGGGAAGAATTATCCATGCATTCCTGAATACCGCGCTAGAAAAGGTCAGAAACAATGGCTCGGTAATGATAAAGGATCACGTGCAGCAGAGGAGGAATGTGCGTGCGCGCGTGTGTGCGTGCAAACTAAATGAAAAGCTTTAGGCTGCAAGACTTTTTTTCACGGTCTCCTTCCCTTGCAAGTCACAGCATTGACTTACAGGTAATTATAAGCAAGTGGCTCTGTACCTTTTTATCTCTCCTCACATCTCTTCGGCTTATGGAAATCATGCATGAAATAGAGAGCTGTACCAAACCAGAGAGTTAAGAGAGAAAGAGTAATTACAAAAAAATATGTGCATTCATAGATTCATCAATTATATATACAGTATATATATTTATATAATACATGTATATATAATATTTTAAAATGTCTCTGCGACTGACTGACCACAGAGCTGTAATTCAGTCAGAGAGCAAGCTGCCTCTTCCTATGACAACACCTGTATTTTCAGGGGTCTGCAACATTTCAGTCAAATGTATAATCTCAGACCTTGCTGCTATAACATAAATGATGAAATGTAGTGCATTATACAAACGTAATATAAAAAACCTATGTTGCATTTAGAAAAAAAGATGCAGAGAAGCTCACACTTTTAAATAAATGAGCCAGTCAGCCATTGGACATCATTAAGTCCAGTGCCACTGACGACCGCTTGATTTATTGGCTCCTCAGCCTCGTGAATCAGTGATTTCTTCAGTTTAGTGTTCTTTCTCCTTAATCCTTAGCCCCTTATTCCTCAAGCCAAACAGACACTGGCCGACGACGCCACAGCAAAGCTAAACTTTGCAGCAGCAGAGCTATTTTTTTTTCTTCTTCTGAGACACAGCCCATTCTAATTTGTATTCCAAGCGTATGACCAGACTTTTTAATCTGATTCACAGTGGCATGAGAATGGTTGGCTGGCTTGTTTTGTTCGTCTCTTCATGTTGAGTCGAAATGCAGACTACTATCTATTTATATGCTGCCACAAACAGCACTCAGGATTTGGGCAGGCCTGTGGTTAGCGGCCTGTCAGCGGTGTTTGTGTGCAACTGTTTACAGTAGGCACGAGGCGAACGGAGCCAATGCACCAGTCCAGCCCTGGTGTGTCAGAGCTCGAAAAAGTAAACCCTTTGACGGGAAGTAGTTCAACTGCACCATTACACGTTTTCTACATGTGACCAATAGTGTTGCGTACTAAGGTGACATGTGTTCAAGCTGTGGTGGGAGAACCGACCCCCGATTCGGCCTTTTAAGCCGGGACATTCTGGATGGCTTGACATGCAAAAATGGCTCTGCTATTTTTGGGCCTTTTCGATCTCACTCTATTAAATACATTTCTTTTCCGGAAATCTGATAGAGAAGGGCACAAAGTGACTTCTCTTCACACCTTTTACACATGAGCATTGCAGTGGCTCATATCTTTCCCATTCATATATTTGAAATGAAGTGAGCGCAGAGTGTCGAGGTCAGTCGAGCTCATCATATCTAAAATGCTATTAACACCCATACTGTCATCTGCTCTGCTCATCAGAATGGAATGAGTTCACAGATTACACACAATCCTAGGGCCTGCGATTTGAGTTCCCTGACAGAGGGAGTCTCTCTTCTGTTGCAAATCTCTCCAGTAACTCTGTAACCCCTGAGGAGACTGCCATCTGAATACTGATGTATTCGTTCCCCCAGTCAGAACACAGTGAAGCGCCATAATCCCAAGGCCCCCTGCACAAGGACGTCCTCCTTGAACCATAATCACCCTTACATCTCTTATCAGCCCCGGCCTGGAGAACATGATTAAAAAGTGGCCAGGACATATTGCCACTGCACCTGGGATATGACTGGTCCCTGCTGCCACATGTCAATCAAGCTGTGGGGCGCAGATGTGCACTGACTCGCGACCCCCACCAGCCAATTAGAATGACTGGAGATCCACATAGCATTAGCAGTACATTAAAGGGTCTCAGCAGAAAAAGTGGGGTCTATGTATGCTGATCAAGACTATGGAGAGAGAGAGAGAGGGAGAGGATTGAGGGATGACAACAAAAAAGGAAGAGTCAATGGCAACTGGTCCTTGGCAGTCTGGGTCAAACAACAGAAAGTCAAATCTCCATAAAGAGAGACCGATTAGGAAGAGGAGAGGATACAGGAAGAAGTGCAAGTGGAAGAAGCACACAAATCTGCGAAGGGGCAGGGGAGTCTGCAATGAAAATGTATAAATCTAAGGCTATAGGGACCTGGAAAGTGTTGTGTGTGACTGAGAGACAAATGTGACTACAAGCACTGAAACAGATGCACAGTAAAAAAATAAGTGGATACTGGTTGGTATAATCAGAAGAGAAAAGAGAAAAGAGAAAGTGGAGCATGGCAAAGAAAGGGCGTGTAGAAGAGCAGAAAGGAAAACGGAAAAGGGAAATGAGAGCTTTCAAAAAAAATTGTAAAACCAAATTGGCAAAAATCCTTTTCAAAAAGGTACTAAAGACAAAAAAGGAAGGGGTCCAGTTAAGACCAGCATGTTTAGCTTCTACATCCTGGAACTTCACCTTCTGTCACTAAGACAAATCGCAGCACTTCTTAAAACCTACATGAGGAATGAGTGCAATTTTCCCGCTGTGGATTACATTCTGGGGGCTGAAGAATTCAATGTGCCACACAAGTCTCCCTCAGTCAGCATGAAGCATCCTAATCTATTGTGAACTGCTCCCAAGACAAGAATGAGAGGATGCTCCGGTCTTAGGCAACTAGGCTGCACTAACAAGCCACAATCCAAAGAAATACAATGTCTTCCACACAAAGATTGTCTTGCTGTGGCCCGGTGAAGGCAAGCAAAGTTCTAATTTTCATCTTAAAGCACTAGAGAGGGAATGAGAGGTGGTCTTGCCAGTGCTGGGAAATAGGAAAATATTGAGCAGCGGGCCCATTTCTTGCCTACAGCACGATAAAATGCCCATTTGGATATGATTCAAAAGAGCCTATTGATGTTTGATAAAATTCACATTCACAAATCAAAGTGTAAGTGTAAGGCTGCCAGTTGAGCTGGCTGGCACACAGGCCAGCAAGAGGGAGAATAGGGAGGTGCAGAGGCCTGCATGCTTTACAAGATGGGAGTTGTAGAAGTTATGTACCAGGATCAATCCTAACAATGTTCACTTTCTGCATACACCCATGGAAGAATAAGTCAAAGTCGGATAGATTAATATGATCGCGTTTAGAGCTAAGATTTGGAGTGGATGGCCGAGTTTTAGCTGCATAAATATTCATAAGAACAGAATTTTGCCATTAGGGTAAATATATATCTATAAACGCTTTCAGACATGCACTGAAGTCTGCAAATTTTCCTGAAATATTCTGTAGGTGAAAGCGAACATTTTCAGGATAAAAAAAAGAGAACCCATACATGTAGAAGACGCAGACAAAGTATTAATGGTGGTAAAGGCCGACACTGGTGTTAATGTGCTGTAGGCAAAACATATGGTTTACGCAGCAAAGTTTATACATCATGTCCTGACTCGTGCACGCTCAACCCAGGCACAGCCCCTCGCCTGAATATTAAAGATATTTAACGTTTTTTTTCTGAATCGGCTCATGCATAAAATCTCCTGCTGCGTTCTTCATATGTTAAAGACAGATCTCTGGACCCAATTTTCCAGGGCATATAACATAAATATATCCTGTAGCTGAATAGTAACTTTGTTATCAGTCCAGATAACGTGTCATACATGGGTGACAAATTAAAGGAAAGTCAGATCAGTTCCAGTTCCTGTTGGTCTAGTTTATTCAAGCTCTACCAAAGAAATACTCTGTCATTTGCTGTTTAACTGATGGTTGTGTCTAACACATTCATTTCAAATCTACATCAGGTGTTCAACTGGGTTGAGGGTTGATGATCACAAAAACTACTCAGTGAAACCTTGTCCTGTATGGAAGCATTTGCATTTGTTATGTTTTCCTTTTTTCTATTAATCATCCTTTCCTTAATTTGTCACAATTTTTACATTTTGGCAACTGGACCTGAAGGATTAGTAGATTTAATAACTTCCAGGTCTCATCCCAGAAATGTCCCAAACCTTGTAAAAAACAGCTTTATCTCGTACTTTGGCTCCACTTCTTGTTTGTGGCTGTTAAATCGGGAATGGAAATCTCTGAATGCTGAGACATGCGGCAGGTTCTTAAAAATGTGTGATTTCACAGTGGCTGACCATACACAGCCTTTTCTGCTGCTGCTGCTGCTGCTGCTGCTGCTGCTCCCGAGTTTGTTTAGTTTATCTTGGAGCCACTGAAAATGTCATAATAAGAACTTCGGCTGTCTATCGTCAACTGATTGAATTCATGGCTCCACATGTTACAGAAAATGATGCCTGGACTTTATGCAGCTGGGAGGAAGATAGGGTTTTATATAGGGACGATGAAAATATTTTAATAAAAAAGTTTCCAATTGAAGACATTTTTATCACGTAGACGAAGTGGTCATTTGTTTTTTGGACATGTACGAATATTTCTTCCCTTTTTCCTTATTCCTGTTCTAACCAAACAATAGCGACAGTCTGACAGCTTGAGAGGACCTAAGTGCACAGTGTTCCCGTTTTGATGGATGCATACATTAACTCGCATTTCACGACTAAAAATGACCAGAATGACAGAGAGTGGTGGGAAAGGACTGGCTGCTATAGCAACAAATGACATGCTGCAGGGATGGTGCTGGATAAAAGCAACGTAAAGTTCTTCCCAGTGCTAACTGAAATTACACTTCCATTGGACATTACAAAAAGTGGTCAGAACTCAGAACAGACTGAGCTCCATCTTGCAAATGATATCGCACCATATTAACCTTAAAAACACGTCCCTGGCAGTTCAAACCGTCTGTGAAATTAGGTTAATCACGGATGATTACCTCGAAGCAGTGAGCAAGCTCTGTCCACTTGCATAATGTGTATCAGTTTACAAGTTAAATGCGTTATTGATTTGCAGTGGGGGAAAATCTAACCCCCCCCCCCCCCACCCCGTGTAGCATAATAATGAGGGTGAGGCAACAGCTAGGAGACCATTTATCTATGTCATCTCTGCCTTGCTCGTACGTCAGACTCGGGCCATTTCAGAGTCCATTATATGGACCATCTTTAAAATCCATTCTGATGTACAGTGACCCGAAGAGCTTTGTGAAACTGGAATGAACAGCCACCAACGGTCTAGTTCAATCACCAGCTTTATGTTTATGTTTGAAGAGACCAATCGGCAAGTCCTGCCATTTGCACAATGAGCGCCACCAGTCTACAAAGACACTGTGAAATTAAACGTATCATTATTATAATCATTATTTTTAAAAAGGGACAAGTGGGTATAATTTATATATTATATTATAATACATATAATTTAATATTAGTCAATTTGAATTTGTGATTTTATTTCTAATATTGCAATTTAACTTCTATGTGAGCTCCACATTGGTGGTCCACATTCATGCAAAGTTTGCAAGTTTTAAGCACCGAGCTGACACTGACCTGGATAATATATGACTTTAACAGGGCACCTATCAAAATGATACAGAGTGGTGCTTCTCTCTCGTCAAAATGATCTGTGATTGAGCATAACTAGTGCTGACACAGACGTGCTGAGAGCACATTAAGCACACAGCCAAGGTTTTTTCGATTTGGAGTTTGGCAAACTCAAAGGAATTTCACATTTTTAGATACAGCTACAACTGACTGAATCTGCTGCAGACAGTTGAGTCATGAGATCGATGGTCAACAAAAAAAATGAGACACAGATTAAAATCTTGACCCTTCACACTTGAAAAATCTTAAATTTTGATTCAAGACTGCTTATATCACCCCAAGAATTACACAAAACCAGCTTATTATGGGCCTATTATTATTATCGTCATAATACTGGGGGTCCGTGGCACCTCTTGGCAGATCATACAAGGAACTAATGCTTGTGTCTATGTTGTGTCCGTCTAGGTTTGCTTGTTTTTCCTCTTGTCCACAGGCAGGTCAGAATCCCAGCAGGTGCTTTATCTACGGCAGCCTGCCTTGCCCATATCCTCCTACCCGTTTATCACTGTCCAAACAGTTGACGTGCGGTGCAGTGGATATGGATCATCTTAGACAGTCAAATGAACCGCTCCCAGAGGCCCACTGTACACACTGTACACACATACACGGGTACGGCCATGAGACAAATGAGAAAAGAAACAAGCCCAGGGGGAATCACATACATATGGGAGGTCAGTGATTCTCAGCCACCCGGCCACGACCTGGAGCTGCTCTGTGCTGTGCTTGCTGCTGGGGCCGATGTTATGTGACAACCTCAGCAAAAGCTATAAAGCTGCGCAGGCTGTTCAGCTCTTATCTCCAGTGATCTATGATTTTAGAAAGGGACCCCTGTAGTCCCTCGCTTTCCCTCTGTTACATTTTGAATAGTGCTATCTGAGAGAGGGCTTGTCTTGGGTGCACTCTCAGGTTGTCAAATCCCTCCTGAAGAACACCAGCAACTGGGCAAATGACATGTTTTTGCCGTCATTGTCACTAGTTGCTATGTGCATGCTTCACAGGCTAAAGGATGGATGTGCAGTAGCTGGTTAACCTTCACAACTTTGGGGACTTGGGCTCCCACGTCCAATCCATCAATTGATCAGGAATGCAATGAGACCATGAATCTTACTTCACTTTTCTTGTCAGCAGATTGCAAATGGCCCCTCGCAGACGTAATATCATGTTTGCTCGGCCTGGCACTTACTCAACGTAGGAGCCGAAAACTCCCTTTTGGCTTTTCCACTTCTCGAACTTTCCCTCTTTTCAGTGAACTCGTAGTGTTTATTCACTCTCAGGCCCGCTACTCTGGCGATCTTTCCGTTGGATCGGCGCAGACAAACAGAGCAACAGACAGACTGGCTCACTATTGATGACTCCGCGCTCAATACTTTGGAATAAATGTGTGCTTAACATTGATATTGCTCCCTGGCCAACTCTACAATCAGATTGCTCTGCTACATATTTCAGCTTTCCAAAGTTTACTTCAGACATTTTGTTTTGTTAAAACTATCAGTTAGTAATAGTCTTCAGTCGAAACTGACTCCCTTTTGCAACCAGTCTAAGTCTAAATACATTTTTATATACAGTCCATGGTTTTAATTCTACTTCTAACACTAGTTTCTTGCACTATTGGCGCTGCTTCTTCTTCATCCTCTCATATCGGGGACACTGGACGCTACAATGACTGACTGTCACCTCTTGAGGTACAAGACAGGAGATAAGACGAGACTAGCTGGTTAGCATGCTTCAGTACAAAACTCTTATTTAATCACATTGTGTTGATAAATTTAGTTTATTTGTGAATGTTTTAAACTGAAATACTTACATACACAATCTATGTACTAATTTGTATATCGCAGCCTTATCCAAGGACAGACACAGAAAACAACACAATTGGGATTCTTTACGTCCAGGCACTCCTACCAGGAATAATAATAATAATAATAACGGGGTCTTGGATGAGAAATCAAATTTTATGTCATCTACCGTGGTCATTTGTTTCACAATAAAATCTCCCCAAACAGCAGTTAACCACATGTTGAGAGACACATAATTAAAAGCCCCGTTGCTCCTTCCTGCTTCTCCAGTTTGCTCGTCCACTGCCTCCAAACAAAATACTGCAGCACATGCTTGCAGAAGGTAACCCAGTATGAACCGACTTTAATCCCTGTAAAGGTGCCTGCAAATTGGACTTCCCTGCAGCGTTTTTGCAGCAAGATTTGTCTCTCCGATTTCTTTTTTGGGGGGGGGGAACAACACAGCTCCCGTTGTTACTGCTGCAGTGAACTTGATTTACTTCTGACTGAATGTGAATCAGTCTGACTCAACTTAAACCAATTTCAACTTCCTAGATTTAGTTTTTTGGTAGATAAATCAATGCTGGCCCATGGGAGCCCGGTGTTAAGCTAATATCACCTCAATCATCTCAGTCAAAATATTGCACACGCGAAATGCCAGAGGCAGAGAGAAAGAATCGTCTCTAACAATATGTTGCAGAGCAGAGAGCGAATTTGAAGGTCTGAGGTTGGATATAAAAATAAGTAATATGGTAGGAAGGCTTGTTGTGCAGACACAGTGCCAAAGATAAACGTTGTGGCAACAATCTTATACCACAGGTGGCCAAGCTGCAGCACAGACCTATCAAAGGTAATGGTGCTCTCTTCACATAACGTTTTAAAGGCTTCTGAAATAACAAGACTTCCAGGTCAACTGCGTAACTTTACATTCTGTAACGCGATTTACTAATTGAGATGTCTTTGTTCGACAGATTTTTACATAGCTTAGACACACACAAAACAAAAGAAGTCTCCATGAGTGGATTGCAGAGGTAATCTGAGGAAAAAGAGATCTGTTTTACTTGAGATAATCTTTCCAGGATTAAGCTTCTATGGTTCCGCTCACTAGAATCACACCGACACCTGACTGACTGATCAAAAGAAACAAAATAACTATTTTGTCTCATTAGCAGGCAAGATATGATACATGACACAGGTAAAGTAAACAGTAACTGAGGGATTCTTCCTCCACCTCAGTAAACATCTGTTGAGCTACATCAGCCAAAGCTTCACCGCGGCCCTCCAAGGACGTGCCCTCAACACTCAACCTTGAAAACTGTCCGGGAATATACAGCACAACAGAAGAAATCACAAAGGGCGAAGAGGCATACCTGAGCGCCATTAAGCTGGTGTGTTTACCACGAGAAGGGCACCGTTAGTGTAACCTTGAGCAAACAACTCCGCCGGGCTGTATTAGCACAATGAATATGCTCGACGGAAGCAAGGCGAGGAGGAAACCAGCGTGCTGAACTCGGTCATGAGTGTCAGCACGCTGCAGCGGCGGCTGGGCTAAATGAAGAAGGACAGATGCAGAGCGCCACGGCACTGTTCGCCCCTGCTCACGGGAGAAGAGACTTTGTCGGGGCCCAGTGATTGTCACCGTGTCCCTCACAGTGAGGCGGAGAGTGGCCGAGGATAATTAACCTTCAACACAGTCAGCCAAGACCTCGGAGAGCAACGTCACACAAACCCTGGGAGTGGTGTCATATATTCAGTCACGTAATTGGAGAGAATGTAATACCGAGCTTTCATTTGGTAGTCATGTCAAATTAAATAAAAAGCAAAGATTAATTCCACTACATTTACAGGCTGCAGTGAAACCAGTGCTGCTGCGGTGGAAAGGAAACATGCACTGGGTTGATATGGTCGGCACACAGGTTATGATTAACCCGGGGGGGGGGGGGGGGGGGGGGGGGGTGTGTCTGTGTTCAGAACTGTACAAGATGGTACTGACCTTGGGTTCTTAGTTGCATTCCTATACTGTTACCTCATTTTGTTTCATAAAGCTCATACTAAAGCCTGTTCAGCGTGTTCCAAATTGCCGTAATTATTTCAGTTCATCTGATCGAAATTACCTCATTATTTTGTGCAACTGAGATATATTTAGCTTTGTCAGGCTTATAATGGATGTGTCAGTGAAGGTAGGAAAAACCCACTAACTGCTTTGCTTACTAAAGCAGGAGGTTTAAAGTGTCAGCTGAGGACAGCAGCAGTTTAATGGATTCAAACACTGTACATATTGACTCTGACTGACCAGGGTGTGAAATGCTCCGGGGACGGAAACACGCAACTTGGCAACACACACACCACCAATTAAATTGCTACGAGAATTAAAAATCTCACATCAAATGTTATATCTGCTGCAATTTTCCGACCTTTGACTCCTCGTGATTTCTCACAGGGCTGTGGTCCAGATATGTGGATGTGTTTCCCTGCAATATAATGAACACTGGGATAAACAGAAGGCTCCTGTTCATGATTACCTTTTAACTCTTTACCTTAATTGTCCTTGTTTTGCTAGTAATCATGTAGCATTCGACAAATAGTAGTAGTAGACTCAAGGCCCTTGAGTTACCATTATCACAAATTGTCATCATTATTAAATTAGGGATTTTAGAGCCAATCTTCTGGAACAGTATTGGAGCTGACTGAGGTCTGTGTGAAGTATAACACAAAGCAACATAGTATAACATAAAGTTATAAACTATGCAGTCTATAAAACTCTTACGCTTCCAGTCATTTATTTATTCAAGAGTAGAAGTTGGCACGCAGCAGCTCGTGGGCCAGATCTGGACTGTGGCCTAGTTGTGAATGTATTTGCATTACAGACGCTTCACATCTAAGCTGGATACTATATAGATTTATGAATAACAATACGCGAACAAACAAAAAGAATTTAGGTCTCTATCTCCTCTGTAACGGTGAAACAGCAATGGCACCAAACATGCTGTAAAAACGGGCCCTTTGTTGAACCTAAGTTCCAAACACTGCTCCAGGTACGCCAGCCGTCAATGCCCCATTGTGCTCTGTTAAAACAGTTGAAGTGTCATAACACACCGCACTGCATATGAGTGAACTCTGGAGTGCGCACACACACACACACACACACACTCACACACAAAAGAGCAGCAGATGAGCAAAGTGAGCAAGCGCCCCTCTGCACATCTCTGAAACAAAGCCATGAAACAAAGCCATGAAATTCTCAAACGGGCGCAGGACGGCACAAAAATTGAATTTGCACCCAGTGAAATTGGGTAATCCAGCAGAATTTGCACGTCCCCCTCAATGCGGCGCAAAAACAGAGCCATAAAGCTTAAGTAGGGCCACTAAAAATAGAAACCTGGTATTTTTGTGAGAATCAAAAAGTGGAATCCCCAACGGCCTGCACATCTGCCAGAAACCTGACCTGCTGTGGGCCACTCCGGTGAGCAGGGCCTAACTACGCCTCGAGCTGAGATGAACTGATGCTCCTTCCTCTCCTTCACTCTAAAAGCCAATCAAACATTTTTCTAAAGATCTGTCATAGGTGAAGGATCTGTTAAATGTAACGTCGACAGGGTGCAATTCAAGGTAAGTGAAGGCACCATCTGTCTATAGCAGTTTATGAAAATATGTTACCGAGGATTTTTTACACGTAAGAAAATGTTTGTCCCATGTTATAGATAAAAGTGAAACCATCAATTTGATTAATAACGGATTCAACACCCTTCCGAAAGGTTTATTCACTTAATTTAGCTAGCGAAAAATATACACTCAGTTGTTTTTCAGCGTCTAGGTTACTTACGTCTGAGGGAAAAGAAGCTAGCTCGATGCGTGAAGCTAGTTTAACGTTAGACTAGAAAGTAGCTGTAGTGTACGACAGGGTTTTCCAACACCTGAACTCCTCACAACCAAAATGGCGTGTCGCATTTTACACTACAAACAATACAGTCACCAAAATTTAAGAAATAGTTACATCACAAGATTGAATGGTTATATTGTAGATTGATTATCACTCCCAGTATTTGAGCATTATGATTGAATAATGTCTTAATGGATAAGCAGATATATATATATATATATATATATAGTTATTTTATAAAATATGAAAATAAGGATCAAAGTTGTGTAGTTGTGCTACATTTCCTCCTTGTGCTGCTGTGGCGATTGTGAATTTCTTCTACAGAGGATCAATAACGATTCATCTTATCTTATCATATCATAAAATAGATTCACATGTGGAGCATAAAGGTTCATTCTTGATGTTGACAATAGTAGTTTGATAGAATTGGATGAACCTAAGGTCAATGTAGTGTCTAGTTTTCAACCCCATTGCACAGACTTCATCAGTGGATGGAGTTTGTCCAGCTGATGGAGTCATATTCTCAGCTGTCACCTCACGGGAGCAGCACGTTTCATGATTTAACAATCTGGCAGCAAAAATCTGTAATTTATACCAATAATCATCCAAATGACTCTAAATTATTCCTAATTTTATTATCCCACAATGATTAATCCCCACTTCCTGGCTCTGTTTTGGAACAAAGCCTTCGACAGAGCTGGATTTGCGGGACAGAAAACTATTGCCGTTCACGATCGCACACATTATCACCCATCCTCCAATTACTGCGCTGACAAACTTTAAGTGTTCCTTTGAGGCATCAGCTGTGGCACTTGGCATCAAGAACTGGGAGAACTTGAACTGCCAAGCCGCAGATAAACTTATGAACATGAAATTGATTCTGTGGAGGGCATATCTGACTTATAACAAGAGGGAGCCAGCAAAGCGGTTTGTGTTTATGAATACAGCATTTATTCATTTTGGGATAAACACAAATGAGCTTGCAGACATGTGAGCTTCAGCTGGCACCGGCGAGCCACTAACAGGTGGTTACTGTGCAGTTGCCAGTAAAGTTCCCAGTGACTGTAGAAAAAAAAAAGAGAGCTCTCATTGAGAGAGGGATTTTTTTTTTTTGTATAAGATAAAGGCAAATTATTCTCAAACCGTTTTTTGAAATGAACAACTTTGAACCAGTGGTGCAGAGAACACCAACCCCACAGATAAAAATCACACATTTATATCTGAAAAACACCTCATTCCTCTCTTTGAGTCTCATTAGGTGTCCATTTGTACTGTGTGTCTTCCTAACAGGGATCCTCAGACCATGAAGCTGTGTGCAGATTCACTCTTTAATGGCTAGAAGCACTTGGTGAGTAGCTGCTGCTTTTAGCTGAAGTAGTTGTGACCGTTCAAGTATCAATTAGCTCACATTTCAATTTCCCACTGGACATCACAATCACTATTTGAGATTGTAAAAAAAAAAAAAAAAAAGGTGTTTGGACCAATAGGTTATAAATAACAGCAAAGTCTGTGGATGCCACGACTGGTGCCAAAACAGGTACCAAACTGAACCACAGGGTGGTGCCAAAACGAGCTCATCCCCTCCCAACAGCATCACGTTCAATCATCCTTTTCTTTCTGTCCTTTTTAAGAGAAAAATCTCACCGGTGAAAGTCTGAACTGAAGCTCTACGGGGAGTTTTAAATCAACACTTTAACAAGGACAGCGATCGATCATTAACTTAATAAATTCACGCTTGATCTGCATCACTCCTCTCTCTTAAAAGTGAATACTTGATCACCGTGTGCCCTCCTGTCATCCGTCACGACAGAAGCATCCCCGGCCTCTGCCTCGGATCGGTGAGCCCTCACGGAGACTCTGAGCCGAGCTGCTGCCACAAGGACACTTTGCCTCCAGCACAACACAGCATGCAACAATTAGGCTGCGGCGAGAGTTTAAACCAACGCAGCTGCATGACGCATGGAGCAGGAGGGATGCATCCAGCTGATGGAGGTGTTTGGATGAAGCATCAGTCAGGTTGAAAGCATCATTTCATTATGGGTGTCTCAACTTCTGCTGCGTAAAGAAGCAAAAACCCATCAGAGGAGGTTGAGTCAAGCTGCTCGTCCTTTTCCAAATTGGCACCTTTTACGCGCGGCAACTGTTTTGCATATGCGGCTCTTCAATGCGTAATTCCACTTTAAAAACTATATTCCCTTACCTGGTTGTCCGTGCAGCCTCTTGTCCCGGGTTCAAAATAAAACCTCTGTTAGTTTGGCACAGGTTTAATGGGCGCGTACGTGTCCGCTGCCCGCAGAAATACCTCGATTTTGCAAGAAAAGCGTAATTTCCTCCCCGTTTAGTTCTGTGGATCTTGTTCCGCGCCTCCTTCCACCACCACGACTCTCGGGGCAGATGGATAAAAATGCGTAACCAATAAGATCAACATCAGTCCGGTTAAATCTGATCTTCGGGTGTTCCTGTTTCATGGGGCATTAGCGCGCACGGTAAATAAAATAAAAAAATCCAAATCCCAAAATAGTTGGATAAAATATCCCTCCTCACTTTATCCCCAAAAAGAAAAGCAGTCCCCTTCCACACCGGTGCAGAGTTTAGTGGTTTTGTCTCTGTCCCTGTTCGTCTTCACTCCCAGTTCCTTTCAAATGTGATAGGCCTGTACTGGAAGTGGGAGCTCCATCTATTAGGCTTATTCTAACGATGCCGGTGATGCTGCGTATCCCGCATCCCACTTACCAGCGAGGGAAGAGCGCAGTGGAGGAGACGGGGGGGAGAAAAAAAGAGAAAAGGGGAGAAAGGCAGTGAATTCGCTTTGTGCTGAGCTCCTCCAAAAAAAAAAAGCTGGACCGGTGGAAACACGCTCCGTCCAAACCCTGCTTCACCCACCCCCCCCGTGCTGTGGCTGGGTATAGTCCTGTGTGTGGAACAGGCGACTGTATCCACTGCGGTCCGGTGGAGAGATGCGGAGCAGACTGAGGTGCAGGCGAAGTCTCGTCCTCCTTCTCTTGCGCGCACACACACTCAACAGTCAGAGGATTTTTTTTTTTTTTTTCTTTGGTCGCTTCTTCGTCCTGACGTGCAAGGGAAGACGCTCCGGACTCCTGATGCATTGAGAGGAAGGTTAAAAAAGTCCAGAGCTGATTTTCTTTCCACATGTGTGCAACAGAAAACGTTCCTCTGATATAAAAGCAAAGAGATATCAACCAAAAATAAAAACCAATTTATTAAATGTTGCTGCAGTGGATGGAAAAAAAGGAACTCACCAAAATAAAAACAGAATGTGCAAAAAAAAGGTTATTTACATGTGTCTTTGCATAATTTAAAGCACATCACTTTAGTGCAACTTGCTGTAAATACATATAAACCAATCCACATGGGACAAAGTCAGGGGATGCAGCAGCAGCATGGAGGGCACCTGCAGCAGCAACAAGGTGCTCTCCCTCCTGAGCAGGTGACAAGTATATGCTGTGACCTCTGGAGAAGAGTTCCCACCGACCATATAACGCCAAACAGCAAACAGCCACTGCACTGTCAGTTCTGTCAAGATGTGTAAGGATTCACTGGGGGAACAATAAGGTCACGCAGCAGCTCCATCAAACGCCCTTTGACCGGCCAACTCCCATTGGTGGCCCAATGGGAGTTGGAGAGCGACGTCCGGTCTGTAACACCGCAGATGAATCACAGGCTCAGCAGCGGTGGACTTCTGTTTAAACACCACCCAAACAATAAAAGGTGAAGGTTGATGCTAAGTGCTAATGAGAGCTGTGAGGGGACAGCAGAGAATAATGTCCTGACATTTTCACCCCCCCCCCCCCCCGAGCCACATCTCCCACCTTCTACCTTCACCCAGCGATCATGCCAGATGCATGTTCATGAAGGGAGGCCGCGGAGAGACGCACTGAGGAGCAGCCCAGCCACATGCAACCACTTGATGGAGGGAGGTGTCCGCGGGCATGTTTGGATATAGCCTCAGGAATAACAGTGAGTGAATGAATTAGCGCCGTACTATGCACAAACACGGCCGCCGCTTTGCCATATCCTGAAGTGCATTATCACTAGAGCATTTGCATACCATAACGTCTGTGCCGAGTAATTTATGATCCATTATTGCTAAAAAATAAATCAGCATGCTTCAAGTGGGACTCAACGAAGTGATACCCATCATCCACATTTCATTATATGTGCCCAGAATGGGGATGTAATGGGATGTTTGTGTCTGGTAATGTAGGCCCAGAGTTGATATAAATTTTTCATAAGCCCCCTGGGACAAACAGGAAGCTCTGCCGAATATGTATTTGGCTGTTTGCTATTCTCTAAACTTATTGGATAGTTCACTGTTATTATTGTGCCTGCAGCAGAAGTTTGGCCTCGCTGTCGCCGACTGCAGCCGCAACAGGTTGATTTGTGGACGACATGCTGTCACTCAAGGACAAGGAGGAGTCATACCTTCAGACAGAACTCGGGATCTCGTGGTGACGACGTGGGAAGTCGTGAACACGGTGTGCTCGGTGTTCAAATGGTAAAGTATTTAGAACGACGCTGCTAGGCAACGGCAACACGGACCCTGATTCTAACATTACTCGTATCAGTACATCAGTGTCCAGAAGCTACAGCTAACAATTAAGCAAGTTGACAGACATGTAACGTGATGCCGGGAAATGCAAAGGCATATTGACAAGAGGAAAATGAAAACTTTCTATTCAACTTCCGTAGCCTCCGCCATTTCTGAAATGTTAGCAAACAGGTCACAACCATAGCCTAAACATGGACGACATGACAGCTCCCCGAAATTGAAGCCACGTCATATGGATCGCCCCCTGGTGGCATTGCTGCACTACTGGTCATAAACCACACCTCCTCTATTTTAGTAGGTGAGACATGGACCACACTAAGAGAATAAAGTAGGCGGAAAGGTCAAATACATTTTTCTAAAAAGAAAGTTGCCATCATTTTAGGTACTTTAACCTGCCCCCCCTAAAGATTTCCAGTTGTACTGCTCCGGTTTGTCAGTTTCCTCCGTATCTGTAAGACTTTCAAAGGCACAAAATGAAAGCAGAGTAAAATGCTCCGTCCGATCTTACATTGAGAAGAAATGAGCCTTAAGCGAGGCAGCAGGGGTTAAATAAGAAAAGGTGAGATATCAGGCTAAAGGGATTTGAGTGAAAATTACTTTTATTATGTTTAACCACCACAACATTGAAATATATTTTTTGATTGGACAATAATTTTCATGCAGCAAATTGCTTCCCTCTGCAAAAGACCGAATACACTGTTATGACCCCTGGTGCACAAACAAGTCCAATTTCTTATTGTTACTCTCACAAGAAAAGTAAAATTACATCAAGCTCTGGGATGAGACACGTTTAAAGAAAACCCCCCTCACTAAAAAAACAAAAGAAACAACTGTGCTCCTTTTATGATCCCCACTCTCCGAATAAATGTTTTTAAATTACAAGTCATGATCAACAGTTTCTTTTACAGAACAAATTAAATGTTTTTGTTTTCGAATACAATGTCAGGAATCAAATTAATGTGAAGAATGTGTGTAGAAACAGCGGGAATCCAAACAACGATTTAACGTTTAAGTGTGCAGTGATATTTTTCAAATAAAGGTTTTAATGACAATGTTGGATTTCTCCTACGCTCAGTAATACATTAGCGACTGCTGGTTGGTTTTTACACACACACACGCACCCAGTGGTCCACCCCCCTGGAGCAGACCCCCCCTCAGATCTTATGATCTTTAATAACTGATGGCTGATTTCAAAGCCGCCTATCTAATCAAAAGCTTCAGGAAAAAAGAAAGTCGAAACTAACCATAACATTTTGAGCAAAATTTCAATCAGATCATTCTTTTGCTGTCAGAAGAGGTTTTATTATTTTATTGATCAGTGGATCTGTCTGGTCTCACTGACATTTCAGGCCTGAAGTTATCTCCAGGCCTAAATGTCCTCAAACTACACTGAGAACAGGAGGAGAACCAGGATGTGCTCAATATCCTATTATTTTTTTATAATTTTTTTCACTGGATTTGTTGTTTGTCATATTTTAAATATTTTATATTTATTACTGAAAACGATGCCTGACAAATGCTTTGTAAATCACATGTATTAGTAATAGTTAATAATAGTTGGCGGGTTTCAAATGCTGATGAAGTACCAGTGGAAGTGCAGCTTGTACGCTATTAGACTTAAATTGTACCAACTGTTTTAGTGATTAATTAGTAAACAGGGCACAATATGCAATAAGCATAAATGTACAAATTGATAAAAAAGGCTACAATGGAGATTATTAACCTCCCTCTGATATGAATCAACGTTACCAAAAGTCTAAACTTGTGAAAGTTTGCTTATTTTGTTGCCAAATCTGATTTTAAATACTTAATTATAAACATATCCAGAAGGTCTGAATTATTGTTGCTTGTTCAGGCAGTTTAAAGGTGACTGGGTAAAACACATGGATCCAAACAGCCATTATACCATTTACTGAGGTCACAGAAGGTGGATGGATGGGAAACGGATAATGTTTAGTACCATTATTAAACACAATAAAATTAATGAAACATTCATAAAGTTCCACTAAGGTCAACAAAGGATCTGGACAAAGATCGGGATGAAGTCTGTCTGGTACAAACTCTGCCAAATGTAAGGGGGCCATTACGAACTAGTGAACGTAAAACATATACATTGACATTGAATTAGCATTAATCATCAATAGATATAATACAAATGAATGAATGACCTCAAATGACCCTAAACAGAAACAAACTTACTGGTGGCCGCATGGTCTCAAACAATTCTTCTTCTTCTTCCTCCTCTTCTTCTTCGTTATCTACTTTGGGTTTTATTGGTGGTTGGCAAAACAACGATTTGGGGCATTACCGCCACCTGCTGGTATGTAGTGTGGATCAAGATGTCTTATAATTATATTCTATACATCTAGTCTATTGAGTTAAAAATAATCATAAATAAAACTTATATTCTCTGAATTATAAGGGATTTAGTTGGACACACCCAGCCCTTACATAACCTCCCCTTCAGAACTCCTCCCCTGTGCACAGACGGGTAAACCCCTCCTCCACCCTGACCTCACACACTGGGCCTCGTTCTGTCTTCAGATTCTTTAACACCCTGTTTGTCCAATAACTAGATATCTTCAAAGAGTTCAAATACCTGACATGTCATCACATTTTCTACTTCCCCACTCGAACCTACGCACCCTGTGGACGTTCACTATCACACACATACACACCTCCTATCAGCAGATATGGGACGAAACAATTCCCACATCATTGACACAGTCCAACCCTGACGACATGAATGCTCTGTAGATTTGTCCACAGCTCAGTGCGGTGCGGTGCTGGATGCTCTGTCCGGACGGCCACTGAACAGGACGGGTTTTCTGTGCAGCGTCGAGTGCCTGGAATATGAACGAGCATATCTGATGTCCCATTTCCGGCCCAGTCATACAAGTGTGCATCTTCTGATGTGAAATAGGTTATTAATGAGGCATGGAAGGAATAAAACTTTAACTGTGGCTGAAAGTCTGATGTGTGGAACCGGCACATTGACAGCTGCCGAGCTTTTGCTGAGGCACAGGACAGTATATATATGTTACTGGGTTTCACTGGAAGTGTAGAACAAGCCACTGAAGCAGGATGTTAAATCCGCCACAGGAAAATAGACGTTGCATCCAAGCAGAGAGTCTCTCCGCCATAAGTGAGAGTGAACTCTGAGCGCCTTGATTAGTGTCGGCGTGACCACCTCTGACTTGAGACAAATCATATTTGAGCGAGAGCCATTTTGTAATTAGGCAGCCCACTGCCATGGCAATAGGCTTTATTGGCAGAGTCTTACATGTAAATCCCCGATGAGCTCCAACGGCGTGTGGGCGGGGGGGGGGGACGTGAATGAGGCTGCCGATGCTGAAATGGCAGGACAAGGGTACAGTCACCTCGCCATGATGCTAAACAAGGCTGCGTGGTGCAGCTCACAATGGATGACACATTTATGCTGAAGTCAGAGAGGGGGTGCATCACCAGTGGTGTATTGATTGAAGGGAGCTGGCAAGGTACACTAACAGGGAATACAATTCAGCCACAAATCAGAACATGGATTGTCAGCAATTTCCCTCATTACCATTCCAAGCATTATCCTATTGACAGCTGTTTTGGCATCGACTCCCACATTCTCCTGTCAACCTGAGAGGCTTCTTCTCTGACAGAGGACTGGTGTGAACTCTGCGGTGAACGCCGTAAACCAAAATCAAACATCATTCATTACCGGGAGTAAATCTAGTTCCCTTTAAACCTGATGATCTGTCTGTGAGAGTTAAAAACACGTAAATCTCTTCTTTTCACGCAGCGTCTTAAGATGAGCGACGTCATATTCGGCCACAGATCGAACAGCTTTTCCATTTTGCTCTTCATGTGTTTAAAATGGACGTGGAAAAGAAGTGATGTTACATGTGTGCACCAATCAGGATTTTGAAATCCATCCATTCACCCTATTAGCCCTGATGAGTTGCTGATCACGCCAGCATGATCAAGTCACAGTCCTGGTCCATAATGTCACAGCCTAAAAACAAAGACGTTTAAAAGAAAAGAAGAATAGAAATATCAATCCTCTTTCTTTGCCTAATCCTTTTAAAGGCAAACTTAAAAGCTTTCAAAAAAGGACCAAAATAGCCCAGGACTCCGGGTTGCAGAGAGGCCTGAGCAAATCCCAGCTGACATTGGGTGAGAGGCTGGGTACAACCTCGACAGGTCGCCAACCCATCATACGGCCAACATACAAGCATCCTTCAGAGGACATGGTCGATGAAGATCGCCTCCTTTGTGGGCAGATATGAATCCTGGGATAGGTTGGGCCGGTAAGGATCCACCCGTTGGAGCCTTCGTTTCTCGGGGGTGGAAGGACGCATTTGTCGGTCGCACTTGTCAAAGAGCTCGAGGACAGCCCGGTCAAATGCAACCTCTGAAGGATGCAGCCCCCTGAATTGAGATTCACACTCACATCTGAATCACAATGTGATGCAGTTGTTGGCTCGTGGTTTCAGGCCATAGTCATATTTTAACCAAATGTGATCAAACTGCAGCTATTCAATCATGAAGAAGCAGAAGAGCAGACATTTTTTTGACTGGCAAAGTAACAATGAATAACTAACAATGTTTTTCCCCCAAAAACTTTTCAACTCTGACTGTTGCACATCTCTTAATGAATATTTGATGGGAAAGAGTCTGCTAAAGTTGTTTTTTTGTTGTTCATAAAGTTACTGGTGCAGATTATTCTGAAACACAATTATTCACATTGAAGGTCAAGGCAGGCGTCTAGTCGTCGCTCGTAGAGGATAATGTCCCGACTGCAGGAGCGTGAAGAGGACTAGTATCTGACTGAAGCATATTTGACTCAGTTGTCATGTTGTAACTTTGGTATATGAGCAAACGATAAGGTACGAAGCCAAACAGCATCACACAGCACAGATGGCCAGTGTTGATTTCACAGTCCTTGGGGATGAGCAGCTTTCAATCACACTGAGCCTTGTCAGAGTCCATTGGGGATAAAAGACGGAGCGTGCGTTCGACGCTGCATACATATGGACGCGCACATAAATATATGTACACGGATGTAGAGCCCTCAATGCGCACTGATGCATGACCATGTGTATGTGGCGATTAAACCCTTCACCTTGGCAGCCGCTTGTGTTATGAGATTGATTTACAACTTTCTGCCACCGGCGGTTCAACACCTCGGCCCACCCCCCCCCCCGCCGTGAGCCACTGCAGTTGCACACACGGCATGGCTGCTTGGTAAATATTCATCAGCCATGAATCAGACCACTGCTGCACCGGTGCATCGCTGGCGTGTCGATGTGTCAGTTTGCGTGGCGTGGTGTCAAGTCAGTGTGCACACACACGCTGCCTTCCATCCCCACAGGCCCCCCACACACAGCATTGTGCATTGTGCGATCCAAGAAGGAAAGAAAAAAAAGGCTGCTGCTCATATTGCATCAGCTAACAGGATGGATCCCCGTCCTCTCACAGACTGACAGCAGGCTAATGGCTCTGGCTTTCTTCCAGTGGCCAGAGAGTGATGGGAGGACATAACACGAGGAATGAGAGAAAAAAGGGAGAAAGTAAGGAATAAAGCCGTTAAGAAGAGGAGAAGAACGTGAAACCCACAACTCCTTTTCCACCTTGTCGCCAAAGCCGGGGCAACATTACTCGCATGCGACAGTTTTGAAGGCAATCACACAATTAGACGCCGTCTGGATCTGACTTGCGTGCGGGTGTGAGTCTTCGAGGAGGAGCTGCTGCTGAACGCGATGAATGCCTGATGGGGGAACCCAGGGTTACGTGCTTTGTTTGGACAATCTCTTCACTCCTGGCAAAACATTACCCAGACACAGCGAGGAGGCATATTGCACTCATCTAAGGAGAATGGGCCTTTAAGTGTTTTTCCTATTCTCTGCAAGACAGGAGAAATGAGCAATGAGGACAGGTGTGAGCGCTTTAAGTGACTGTAATAGTTTGAGGAAGGCCTCAAATCACCGCTCAGAAGGCGTCGGGCTGGCAGGTGGGAGGCTTTACTTGAGTTGGTTCACAAACACAGACTCGCAAGAAGTCGTCTCGTGTACGAGAGAGATCAAAATACTAATCTCGGGGAAAATAGTGCGGCTGCTGAAGCGCTGCACATTCCCGTTCACCTCCTGTCGCTAAATCGAAGCATGCATCGCCTTCGCTGGAGTAAACAGTCATCAGTCGCCGAATGACTCAAGTAGATGCATCCTTTGACCCCCCAAATGAAGAAAGTCAGTTTGAATTTGGGAAGATTAACTCACGGGGCGGGCCAACGCTCACAAGCACAACATCCCCCCCTTATCTTCATTTCCCTCGGCTCAGGAGTAATCTAGCTCAGGTGTCAATCACCGCTCCTGACTTTATTAGGGGTTAAATAGCACAGGTCTCGATTTCCTCCCTCCGTCGGAAGTGACTATAAGATGGCAGCGTGTATTTTTTCGAAATCAGGTGACGACATCATAGCCGTTGGCGCTCTGCAACTGTCAGGGCATGACCTCTATAAAAAGGGAGGGGACATGAAAAGACCTACTCCAGATCAGCTATTACCTGATTGAGATTCCTCTCGAGAACGGATGCTCCGACTCTGACAGACGTTTGAGTTCCGTGGGTCCAAACACCTCGACGGCTCACAACAGTCCACACCCTGTGTAAAAGCTGTTTCAAGAGGTTAAAGCACCTTTTTATCCAGTTTGGCTAAGAAGACGATTACACAGGAGGAGGCCTCTCTGCGGGCCATCACTTAATAGGTGGCCTTCCCTTACCCACCCCCCCCCCACCCCCTCGGCCCTTGTGAATCAGTTTAGTGGGATTAGCGGGGCCCTTGACTGGAGTCATTCTCTGCAGAACCCCACCGGTGAACTCTGGCTCCAGCAGGTCTGCGGAGACAGCTCACCTTCAGGCCTTACCAGGGATTATTATCGTGCGCTGAATTCGTGCCCTTTTATAAAAAAAAAACAAGGCAGCAGGAGGTTGTCAGACGAGTCGGGGCGGACAGCGGGAGACGCTCCCCGATGTTTCAAATGACTAGTTCAGCCTGTAGAGAAACGAGCAGCGGACGACCAAACAAAAGAGTCATTGCCAATTCCAGTCAGGCTTTGTTGTTATTCTCTTTCGGTCCTTTCTTTTTTTCTCAAGTGGATTCCTTCCTTCCCGATGTTGACGTTAGCGTCGGAGCGTTATTGATCAGCACTCTGCCGGAGCATGTCAGGTAGATTAAATTACCTGACCCCCATCTTGGTCCCTCAGCATCCATTCAGGACTTTGAGACGGACGGGCATTACTGCTCCTTATCTGTGAAAGCTGAGCGAGGCCACGCTAGCCCTCCCTGCCAACACTGCACACCAGACACAGCTGAAAACGCACAGCTCGCTCAAATCCAACTATTATCGTTAATGGATTATTTTTGTTTTATTTTTGAAAAACTGAGTGTGTTAGAAATAAAGATTTTATTTTATTTTGAAAGATGCATTACACTCTGAGTGAGCGAGTGAGGAATAGGTGGAGTTAGCAGTCAGATGAATCTCTCTGTGGATGCACACCATGTTTTAAACCCCCCCCCCCCACCCCCTCCCCCCCTGAATTAATTTACCCTCAGAGAATAGATCCCGGCTCCTGGAGCAGCTCTACTTTTACATGAAAGCTACACATCTTTCCTCCTTTACCTCTCAAGATCAAATCCTCTCTCTCGCTCTCTCTCTCTCTCTCTCTCTTTTTTTTGTTGAGATTCACTGTTTACAAATACTGTCAATGTAAAACAAACCCGTTCAGCTTCAAAGCTCATGTAAAATGCATGCTCATGCTTAAAACATAACGTGAGCGCGGCGTCAGCGGCTCATAAGAAGACAGCGTGTTGTAATTATGGATTTGGGCTTTAAATACTGCAGGAGCCCGTTTGTACTGTACATGCTCACCAAGAACCAGCTCACAATAGAGGAGTGTGTGCTCACGCTCCACGCAACCGAGGAGGGCTCATGATTCCTCGATGACTCACACTTAGTGACTCATGACTATAAGGTTGTAATCAGAGGAATTAAACAAATGGTGCGGGCCACTCGCTCCCTTTAATGCGACCAGATTCATGCAACGATTACCTAATCCTTCATCAGGTGCTTTTTCTCCCGGTGTGAGCTGTTATACACCGGCAGCTGTGTGGCGCTCTTCATATTTCACAGTACGTGTTGCTCCCGTGTCCCTGCGGTAGAAACATTTATTCGCGTGGTTGTTTTCATACTCACATTTTTTTAAGGAACACATTTCCACTTTTCAGATGAATACAGCGTGCATTTATCCAGGGGCTGTTTGGCAGATGTTACCTGGGATGGAAGGAGAAACTCAGGCAGCAGCTGATGTCTTATGCGGAAGAGTTTAATGTCGACGTGATGCATCGAGGAGGAGACCAGAAGGTGCAACAATATAGCAACGGAGTAACATGAGCAATTGTCACCCCCCCCAAGTGTGAAGATGCTGTCTCCCACAGCATCCCAGTATATCTCCTTCACCCTGCGTCAGCATTTCCAACAGCAAATCAATGAAAGGTTAGAATTGCTTTCAGGTGTTTGCATCCTATTAGTATGCAAACACCTCAACTCCTCAACAATACCACAGCCAGCGATGATGTAACAAAGTACATTTACTTTGTTTATGTTAGTACATTTTTTTGCATGTATCTGTACTTCACTTGTGTAGTTTTGTTTTCCAGTACTTTCAATTTGACTCAAATCAGCAAATATATTTCTACTCCACTACATTTTATTGCAATGGATTGGATTACATATTTTGTATTAGTTATCAATAACAGCAATGGAATGATCCACTGATCCAATCAGAGCAGGCGGGTAACACTAGACTCCGCCTCCTGACTTCTTATTGTTGACTTCTGCATACACTCAGCAAGTACTTGTACCTCTAATATTTAAAGTATATTTGAAAGCAAGTACTTAATTACTTTTACCGTTTCATTTTTTATGCTGATTTGGTCACATGCAAAGCTTATGGAACCAGAATTTTGTTTGAAAAAGTTTGAACCTTTTCACGAGACTCTGACTGGAAATATCTTTTTAATATAAGTCCTGGAGAAATGGTTCTCATATCATTTTTAAAGCTGTTTTCCAGCTCCATGTTTATATAAACACGTTGCTCTCCTGAATATCAAAATAAATGCAGCATGAGTGATTATAATATCTAAAGCTGAAAAGCCATTATGTTTTAAAATATAAAGTTTTCACCAAAGTTACTTTATAATGTCAACGAGACATCTGGAAAAATGGTCTTTCCTGAGATATCATGATTTATCATTATAGTCTAATTACCATCACATCAATAATTCTTTACAGTGGTCGTGCTCAGACAAGGAAGCAACGCAGTGCTTTATTGATGGGATCCAGGACACCAGATAGTGTGTTCAAATAAACACAACATGGGTGGAATCATAATTTTTGGGCTAAATGTCAATTCATTGCAGAGCTGCAGAGCCACACACACACACACACACACACACACACACACACACACACACACACACACACACACACACACACACACACACACACACACACACACACACACACACACACACACACACACCAGTGTTTGAGTGTTGAGCTGCTACATGTTAACCAGACACACATGATGCTGGGATCAATCCTCTAAATCTCAGGAGGAAAATTAATGTGTTCTCCTGTGTCGAGTTCTGCTTCGCATCACTTCCCTCTTTATGTGCCTCGGCGGTGGCAGCCATACATTCAGGATGATAAATAACTAATCAATTCCTCCTTTCAACCTACTCCAGCACCAGGAGAGGCGAGGCCCAGTCTCCATTCATCGCTGTCACGTACTGTAACTGAGGTCCCATCACAGTGGCCGACTCCAGACATATGTCAATAAACGTCTCACTTTGTTTTCATTCCTGATTTCATTTCATTCTTTTCTGGTCTGTGTTTTTGTGCCTGGCGCTGGACACACGGACTCGGCCCACACGCGGCCCAACCAGCTTGGCAGGACAGAGGCGGCCGCTGCGCACTTTGCCAGCGCTGGTGAGCAAAAGCAGCAGAAGCGAGGCTGCCAACTGGTGTCATGGATTCCTGCAGAGGCTCTGAGGTGCACTGGGCCTCGACCTGCTCCCAGGTCACAGCTCAGCAGCGTCGCCCCCTCTGGTTTCCCTTTCACAGCGGACTGAGCTGGGGAGCCCGGTGCCAGGTGGTCCGCCGGAGGCTTCCTGCCCAGATTCTCCATCAAATTGAGGTGTGGTAATTAGACAGGGGGAACGCCAAGCCACAGGTGCCTATTTATCATTGGATAGGTTGATTCTAAAGTGTCCCACAGCCACTGATCAGGTTCAGGCATCCTCTCTCTTTGGCACACTTGACTCAACTCTTTCATTTTATTCTTTTAGCATATTCCTTCCATTAGAAGCAGTCGGTTAATTCGTCTCTAGGCATTGGCTTGACGCCTCCTCCCCACGTCCTGCATGGCCTCATTGTTGTGCTTGGGACAGTGATTACTCTAGAGGCTATGGATTACTCAGACTGTGGGGAGCCCATTGATCTTCAGTCCAATCCATCTTACATTGGCTTCTGCATCGATGGAGGGGGAGAGGTGCGGCATGAAAATCAATCCCGTCAGGTCAGGGGTCCCCGTTTGGGAAACAGGTTATAATTGAGGTGACTTTTTTACAAGGAAACGTCAAATGTCCTTGGTTGGGGTTGACACCGTCGGATCATAACCACGGCCCTCGCAAAGCAATTTACAAAAAAACGTGCCTGCTCAGATATTATAACGAAATGTCTTCAATAAAAAGTGAATCCTACAATGAGGAGCGGATATTTCTACTTTGACAAACACTCTCCAGAGAAGAGAAACAGAGGCTATAGCCCCAGCCATAAATCACCACGTGAACAGCTGATTTATTTGAATCCAACTTCCACGATTTTTTTTTTTTAGGGACACTTCACTTTATTCTCTCTTTTAGTTATAACCTCTGCAGTCTGAAATATAATAGTCTTTGATGAGAACCACACAACTAGACAGTGATTTATTACACGGACAAACAAGCCCGCTGCGACTCCGCTGGCAGCGCTAAGCAGACGTAAAGGTGGAATATAACCAATTATTTTATTGACTGATCTCAAGTTTCACCTCACACAATCTCACACGGGGGCACCGGCCGTGTGCTGGGCCCCTATAGTGGAGCGTGGATATACTGGGGCAGCAGCTCAGGATTCTGCGTGTGTGCTGTGCATCCTGCTGCAAACACACACACGGATGAATATTGATGAAACGGCACGCTCTCACCAAAAAGGGATAAATGAAGCGAGCGCGGCAGAGTGAACGAGGCCCATTCTGTGCACGGTTTTCCGAGTGACAATCCTAAGTTTTGTTGTGGGTTTGCGTGTGTGAATACGACGACAGCTGCAGCGACGGGTCCTGCAGCAACAATACAGTTTTAATCCAATTCTACTCAGGGACGCAGGACGGCTGCAGACGCACCGGTGTAAATAGATTAAGACCTGGAAAGGATGCACTTGTAGGTGCATTAGCATATTGATGAGAAACTCTTTTCAGACAGAAACGTGCACATGTGTGCGAATGGGTGAATGGGTGCAGTTCAGTTAAGTGCAGTGTTTGTTTGAAGAGATGTGGGTGAAAACGACGAAATCCTGCAGAAACATCTCTTTGCTTGTTTCCCTTCCTTTTCCAAAGTTGGGTTATTTAGTCTGGGATCTTCGCCTGGGAATTAAAACCTGTGGCAACAACCAGGATTGTATCCGCGACGGTCATACACACCAGCATCAGGTGAACACATCAAATCCTCCACTTGATTTTCTGGCTTTGAACGTGTCTCCAAAACAACATCTGAGAAGGTGGGAGCGTTGTGTTTTGGTTGTGTGTTTAAAGGACGACACGACTTGAACAGCCTGGTGCGGTAGAAAACAAGAAAACAGGTCTTTGATTTTGGTTGGAGGATGAAGGATGGAGCTTCAGTTTCCTGCCTGACCCACAGCACTGTTGCATACATACCTGAGGAGGAGGAGGAGGAGGAGGAGGAGAAGCAGAACGGCTGGTCTCAGCGGGGCTCGACATGTGACTGACACCTCTCTCCTCTTTGTCTTCGCCACTCCAATTAGCTCGGTGACGGCTGTGTGCAGGGAAACTAGACAATCAATTACTGTCACCTCTCTTCTCCCCACACGTCCCCTCTTCATCTTCCACGCGTCTTTTTCACGCTCCATCCCTCACCTCTTCCTTTCTTTAATTCATGGTCTTTTCCTCACCTTGTCCATCCTCCACCAGTGTCCTCACCCCATCCTCTCTGCTCTCTGGGTTTCACTGCAGCAGTCAGGGTGACGGTGAGAGGAGAGGAGGGAACATGTCAGTGGGAACTGTGAGGCTTCCTCCTGCGTTACACTCACACACACACACACACACACACACACACACACACACACACACACACACACTGAGCAGAAAGCCCTGCCAGGCATGACTCTGCTGTGACTCCACTCCTGCAGGTGAAGCCGGAGTTGATGCTGCACAGTCATCTGGGAGGGGCCTCTTGACCATTGTCTCATTGAGGAGGCAAAACCGACACATTGCTCGAGTCGAATATATGTGGAGAATCAGCAGATTATTTAAAACACTGATGCCACTGCAGGTTTCAGGGTGGGTCTTCTTTCACCGCGCTGTTTAAATGGTGGAAGTTTGCCACCTGCTGGAAACAATCATCACCTTCCGTGGTTGTCCTTGATCAAACCGCCCTGGTGGTTTCCCTTTAATGAAACGACTCTGCCCCTCTCTGACATTTAGCTCCGCTCAAACCTCCACAGGAAGCGTCTCTCTCCGCTAAGGTCAAAAGGAACAATTCTTGACGCCTGACGACGAGGATCAAATTAAAATGATCCAAAAAGTGTCTACCAAATTTCCAACCTTGTTCTCAATTTTTAAATGGCTTCAGGCGGAAGAGAAACCCCTACGTGCTGATCATCTCAGACGCCCTGTAGCCTCGAACAACACACTGAGTCCTGCAGTACAAGAGGCGGTCATATATTACGTGCTGTCAAAGTGCCCCCTGCACTATATTGAATAGCTACTGTAGTTCATCCACTTACACAGTAAAACCTCCGATTCAAAAAGAGAACACCGCCTTCTCTTTACCAATTTCAGCCTATTTCACTCAATAGAAATCAATCACTCACTCAAACCGAATCGAAAACAATGAGGTAAAGAAAATGCAGCTTCAGCACATGTCAAAGACTCAGATAAATCTTGAAGCATGTATTTGTGTTACTGGGCCACAGTACATTGATATGCATTGACGTGTAAACGGACTGATTGTGTAATTGCAGCTGAATTCTGATGGACATTAGGCATGAGAGACAGGTGCTATTAGTTTTCAGATATCTGTGGAGGGATGGATCTTTACCACTGGCCAGTATGTACATACAGTAAACCCCCCCACACACAACCCGTCCACTGGCTATAGCTGGGACGGAGGCATAAACAAACAGTTCCATCATCCCTCCATCTCTGAAACTCTCATTAAAAACAGACTCAGTTTCATATTAAATATTTTCTTGAAAATGTCAAAAACGGGCGAGGTTTTCCTTTTTCAATGTGTCATGGCACCATTTATTTATTAAAGTTATGCATAACCTTCCAACTTGATCATTGTACAGTATATGTTGAACTTCATGACATTGTTAGAATATCAGGCAGTCAGATCAGAACAGCCAATAGTAGCAGAGAGAAGCAGCATTTCTGTCAGAAGCTAATACAGAGAGAGCGTGGCCGCTCCTTGCAGAAGAGAGGGGAGGGGAGAACGGGGACAAGATCCCCAAAGGGAAGATGAGAAAGCATGACATATAGAGTGCAGCAGGGGATAAAGAAACATGATTGCCAGGGGGCTGCGAGGAGAAAAAAAAGCAAGGATGACACCTGTAAGTGTTCAAAAGGAAAAAGAAGGAGAAGAGTCACACGCAAAGGAGGAGAGGAGTAGACGGGAGGAAAAATAGCCCTCACAGCGAGGAAGAGGAGGAGGAGGAGGAGGAGGCACAGAAATGCAACAGGACCAGATCAGAGCCTTGAGACTCTTCATTCTAGTTAACACCACACCTAGAATTTGTCTAAAATTCTAGTCTTTTAACACAGTTCAAGAGTTTCAACACAATGGGATCTATCCATCACCAGTGCAACTCCGGCCTCTATCAGTCTGAATATACTCCTGCCACTTCATCAGGATTACGCTCGGCTGACGCTTGCGTGCACTCAACACTCACACGAAGCCTGTGTGACTGAAGCAGGGAGGAGCAGCCGAAAAGGTAACACCATGGCCAAAAGCATGCAAGCAATGTGGAAACACTTTAAAAAAAAAAAAAAAAATGAAAAGAAAAGAAAGAAAATAAATACATCTTGGGATAAAAAAAATCTTAATACATTATCTTAAAATTTTCCTTTTCTTGTTTTGTGTTTCATATATATATATTCTAAACACACATCTTTGTACATTTTGGTATAAGTTCTCTTTCTTGCAGGGAGTTCGGGGGGAAATGGGTGTTAGATGGTCGAGGGATGAGGTTCTGGGGGCAATCCCACTTCCCTGATTGCCTTGTGCTGATGGAGGGGAGAGGGGGGGGTGCGGCGTCGCTAAAGACGCCACGTTTCTGCTCACACTCTCAGTCTCTCATTCTCAGTGGCGGCCGCGGGCGACGGCGATGGAAAGAAAAATAGGGGGACTCAGCAGTGAGAGGACAAGCTTATAGGAGGTCCAGAAAGTCCAGGACACGAGAAGTAAGAACAGACGACGGGTCAGGACTTCCTCTTTGGGACCAGAGCCAGAAGCCGTGGCGTGGACTATCCACTATCTCTTATCTGAGGGTAAAGAAACGTTGAGGCGAAGGATCAGACGATGGACAGATACAGGAAGTGATTCAAGTGTTGAGATGCAGTGATTCATGCTGACGATGAGATACCTTTGTTTCTGTCCATGTCTGCTGAGGACCTTTCAGGCCTTTGGCGTATTAGATTATTGTACTTGGCCTCAACGTCCTGCAGGGGGAAAAAAAACAATCCACTGTAAGAATCCACAGTAAAAACGATCACTTTGTGTTAATCACTAAGTTTGTTACATGTGATGAGCTGAAAGGGAATAAATGTCAGGTACCTTCAGATAGCTCAGGTTGGACTGAAGGTTTCTGAGGTGAGACAGGACTTGTCTGCTGAAAGAGGAGAGGCTGCCGGCCTGAGACGCCGAGGAGAACCTCAAGTTGATGCCGGAGTCCGTGGCGCAGCCTTGTGAGGTGCTCAGCTGCTTCCCTGTGGTTGATGCCAAGATGTCGTCATCTGTGCTGCTCTCCCCCGGGCCACCGTAGCCCTCCAGGACCAAGTATCCTGCTGAGAGAATCAAAAGAAGCCCTTTAATACAAATGTCATCAGAGGAGGGACATGGAGCGCAGATCAAACCCAAGTGAAACAAGTTCAAACTGTTTAAATCTACGGCCCAGGCTCACCATAATCGTCAGGAGAGTCAAAGAAGCCCGTGTCCCCAGAGCCCAGGTCCTGAGCCGGGTCCTCCGTGTGAGAGCTGTTCTTCTCTGAGCCGTTGTGGACCATCACTCGTGCGCGGCTGTCGATGGGTGTCCGCAGAGACGTGGTCCTGAGGAGACGAGCCCCTGTGGAGCGTTTGCTTTGCTCTGCAGCCTCCTGGGACATCAGCTGGGTCACCAACACCTGCTTTAATGCTGCCACTGAAGGACAGGGGAGGAACCTGGGTTATTGATATATATATATATATATATATATATATATTTTTTTAATCACATATAAACTATTTGAGGTTTTGGAGTTATCTGTTCTTAATGCTTACGTGTTTTCAGTGCTTCGTCTGCTCTGGAGGGATAAACGTTAAATGAGTCTCCTTCTCTGCCGTCCTCAGCCGCTTGGTAAGGAAGCTCCGGATCCACAAACCCTTCCTCCTCCTGCTCCTCCTCCTCAGCCTTCACCCTCTCGAATGGATTATTTCCAGGTAGAGAGCTCGGCAATGCGCTTCTAGGGGCCGGACTGCTCTCTTTATCTAATGAGGGAACGATTACAGTTATCGGAGGAGTCCTAATTAGATGAGGATTGTCTACACAGTTGAGAAGCACCGAATAATGAAGTAACAAGGAAAGAATAAGTGAAGTAATGTGTGAGAAAGTGGCACCTGTTGACTGGGTGCTGCCAGTGGATGTGCGGTCTGCGTCTCGACTCAGCCTGGAAACACCTGCGGTGATGGTCTCCACGTCGTCTCTCTCCCCACTGGCACACAAGCAACATCTTTTTGTCAGTAACAAGCTCAAACCCTGAGAACCATCACATCCAATCGAATTATGAAAGATGACGAAGCAACATACTCGCTCTGAGGTAACGGGATGATGGTGTGAGGTTTGACTTTCATGGCGTCCGCTCTCTGAATGATTAGACGCTGCCACCTTTCGTTAAGGAAACCAAAACAAATGTTGTTAGATCACTTAACAACTGGAACGATACAAATGTAACGAAGCGATCAAGAGATGTATCTCACGTTATCTGATCTGCGACCGTGGGCGCCATCAGCTCGTAGATCTGGGCTCCGTTGTCTGACATGGACAGGACGAAAAAGGACTTGTTGTCTGGATGGGGAGAGAGTGGAGAGACGGTTTGAGGTGAGACTAATCAGTTTTATCCTACCATTTATGCACAAGCTGTTTTCAGACCTGCACTGAACTATGGACATTTGTATGTGAAAACTGTTCCAATCAGTTACTCGAAAACTTTTCTCCAGAACTTTTCCTGCCAACCTGCTAGTAAAAAGTCTGGAAAATGAGCCCATGTGAGAATACGGCAGGAAAATGTGGGTAGAATTCACAGCGAGCGAGTGAGTGTGTTGATGACGTTTCTACATGATGGACGCAAAATGAGATGAAGGTATCAACTTGGGAGGACGAGATTTTAGAGCTTTTTGTGATGAGCTTGACGGGCTTTCTGCAGTAATATTCATTTGTCATGTCCTGACGCCTGTGTACTCTATTCAGGCAACACGCCTCGCCTGAATGTTCTGGACATTTTCCTGTTATTGTTAATGCGTCTGACTCAGACAATCTCCCGCTGTATTCTTTATATGCGAAGGGCGAACTCTGCAAACGGTTCAGGCTCAAATTTTCCAGACATTTTTCTGAAATCATGTCCTAAACAACTGCAGAAACATAGATCATCGCATCATCGGGTTCTGTTTTAGCTATTTGAGAAAGCAAGAGCGAGATGATATTTTTCAAGTGTGTCCTGTGAGAGACTGTTGTGTTAACTGACCTGTGGCCACAGAGCGCACCAGCACAGTGTTGAGTTTGATGATGGGGCTGAAGATATGTTTGGTGTCTGCGGTGCCTGCCAGGTTTTTGCTGTGACACTTCAGGATCAGACGCTCATCTTGTTTCTGTAGCAGGACCAGGATGTCCTCCAGGAGGAGCGTGTACAACTCTATAGAAGAGACAGAGAACACTGTTGTTTCCCGTATTCACATACTGTACTCATCAATAATCAATCTCTAATAAAGCATTGATTACAAACCAATAGTCTTGTCCTTGTTCACTTTCCATGACAGAGGTCCCTCGTGCACCATTGTTCTCTTGGTAAGATCCAGGTTCTGATGAATGTGAACGATGAAATAAGTTAAACATCTTCTCACTGATTCCTACTGGTCTATTTTTTTTGTATCTGGCAGAGATTTCAAACTGCATGCGTGGGTTTGAAACGAGTGAGGGCGCCTTAAGTGAAACCAAAAGGGTCATGTAGACATCTCACCTTTAGCTCCAGGATCACGGGGTTATCCGTCTGCTTCAGAGAGGACAGGTCCAGTCGTCTCTGATAGTCCTCCAGCCTCTGGAAGGGGGATGGAGAGAAAGAGACAGAGGAAAAAGGGATAAGTGAGCGCTTCTTTAAAAAGGAGGCCACTGCCTGGGGAGTGAAGAAGGTGGCGATAAAATAAACTTTGAGCCGAGCAGGAAAGACGAGGAGGACTTAGGATGAGACTGAAGGGGATGTAGAGAAAAGTCCTGAAATGGAAAGACGGTTTCTTAAAGCACATACCTGCTTGTCCTCAGATTGCTTCACAGCCTGGTTGACGTGATTTAGGATCTTCCTGCAGCAGTCCGCCGCCTGCTTCACTTTGTCCTTCTCCACCGTGTTGTCTGAAAGATATTATGAAATCAAATAAGGCCTACTCACTTATCCAAGGGGGGTGTCTTGTAATTTCACATTTCCTCCCTCCATTAACAAACAATCATTCTCAATAATGATGATAAAGCAGGGGGGCATTATGATCCTATAATAGCCGGTTATAATTTATCATTAGTGCGTTCTCTCTGTGTGAGACTCGAACCCCCGGACTAAAATGATGGACCAAATAATGGGCGATACATTTCCTAAAATGTGCACCAACGCTCCGGGACCATAAAAGTGATAATCTCTCCATTAGTCTGCGTAATTCTCTAATGGTTGTCAAGTAACCACACAAGACCACATAAGACTTCATTTGGTTCATTTTTATCCACTTTTCTTCTTCCTCTGGAGTTGATTTCCATTTTTATCAATTTGTTTCATATTACAAATCAGGTTATAAAACCCAAACGAGCTATCATTCCTGTATTAAGCGTCTCCATGGTTACTTGCAACATGAGTAACATTTAGTCCAAGGATCTCATCGATTTGAGGATCACAGGATGGAAAGGCTGGACTCTAGTTGAAGAGGTCATGTGTAGAGTTCATTTTCTTGTCTAGACCATCAGACTAGATATGAATAACAACCTTACTGGTGGAATAAGCCCTTCAGTTATCAACACAGTGTGTGGCCCTGCGTACCGGCAGGCTGATGTTGTTGCCTTATGAAACCACATTTAAAGTCACAAGATCCAGATTTCTCTTTGGATCTATTGAATTCCACACACAGATTAATATCTGTCCCATAAATATGTCAGACTTTGTTTTTCAACAACATCCATTCATTATTCTCTAAGAAATCTGTTAAAAGGAAAAGAAAGAAGCCCAATCTCCCAATGTTAAAGAAAGCAGTAAAAATGTCTTGATCCATTGCTTTGTCCAGATCTGCCCCAAAACAGACGGGGGTGAAAACACAACCTCCTTGGTGGGGGTAATAATCTTGGTAAGGATCCCTAAGAACTTTGAGCAAGTTTTAATTCTGGTGGCTATCATTGTGCTTCATGTTAATCTGTCACATCTACAATGTTCAACCATTATTCAACATGACTAACATTTATCAGCTGGAATTTTTACTTTATCCAATCATCCCGTTTATGAATCGTTAAAGACAACACATGCTGTGAATATACAGAGTAATATGTGCATGGGGGTCTGCAGGGCAACAGCACACTACCTGTGTACTTGGAGATGTTCTCTAGTAGCAGAGGGTACTTGGTGAGTCGCTGCATCTCCACAGGAATGATGTCTTTAAGCTGCAGTCTGCGACACAGTCTGTTACTCTCTGCCTCCTGCAAAGCAATGAAGATTACAAGTTACACTTACACCTAACTGTGTAATCTTACAGATATAGAGAGTGAATGAGCTACATTTCAGATGAATTCCTTGAACATGACAGATCAAAACTGTTTAAATCTTCTGTTCGACACATTTTGAGTATTTCATTCAGTCTAGTAGCTGCCTAGAACCATTTTTCTTTAAAAAATTAATTATTCTAATGTGAATTTTGTGTAATATACAAGGATAACGTCAGTACCTGGATGAACGAAGTGAACCTCGAGTCTTTCTTCTGCTTGGTCTTAATGATCTCCAGAGCGAAAGGCTGGTTGCTGCAGAACGTCCCCACCGCCTGCTTGATCTTCTCCTCTCCGCCACTGAACTGTAACCACCACACCCAAGACGGGACAGAGTCGAGACGGACAGAGCAGAGAAATCAGACACTCGGTCGCTCTAGGTCAGGGGGTGTGTGGTTGCCATGGAAATGCCTAGTATTTAACCATTATAATGAGCGGTACCTCCCAGAAGGGGGCCAGGCTTAAGTCCTCGTAGAAGAGGCAGCTTAAGTTTAAACGTAGACGCGATCGACGTTGAGACCCCCAGGGAACCGTTTACCCTACTTATCCCCCATAGAGACATTTCAGACATGGAGGCCAACTGATACTGTATGTAGCTGCCTCATATCTTATGTATCTCACCCGATACCGAGATGCGGAGATGTCAGACACATTTAGGCCATCGCCTGACGTAACATTTACTGAGGAGTGGGCTTCCATATAATTTACTAGCTTCTGCTTTGATAATACTTCTTGTTCCTGAGGAGGGCAAAGCAGTTCTGTGCCATATTTAAGCTTTTGTCTTTTAGGATCTCAAGGTGGGATATAAGACTTTGATGTTGATTATGACAACCTTGACCAAAACCCGTTCTCTATTACATAAAAACTTGAAATAACCATTTTCTTGCTCATATGACATGTTAACAGATGTGAGGCCGAGGGAAGCAATCAATTGCCAAAGTCTTTTTTTTCTACTCGCTATGAAGCAATTTTGGGCAACAGATCAATTTCTTTGTGCAGAATACGTTTTTTCTCCTGCCACATCAGTCATCTTGAAATGTATTCAATATAGGAAGATGTTTGAAAGGGGGAAATACAATTTCAGCCTGAGAATTGTACTCACCCAGGAGAGCAAGTCGTCTCCTATCTGATCAATTACTGAGGACTCATTTCTCTTCCGCACGGCTGCCATTTGCTCCAGTATTGAAGCTGAAATTCCAAGAAGAGGCACCAACAAACAGTCAGTGTCTGCGACAACATGTAAGGATGCTGTGTGTGTGCTTTACATTCTATATACTATTATAATTTGTCATTTTAAACATTAATCTAACTCTCGCTACCAGAAGTTGTTTTCAGACGTGAACGTGACTTTGTCTTTCACATATGAAGAACGCAGCAGGGGATCGTTCCGGTCAGACGTGATAGGAAATGACAATAGGAAAATGTTCAGAACATTCAGGTGAGGGTTGGTGTCAGGGTGGAGCATGCAGCATGCAGGAGGCAGGACATGACATTTACATTCCACTGCGGAAATCACATGTTTTTTGTTTAAAGCACAGCGACACCGGTGTCCGCCCTTATCACCAAGAGCTCTTAAATGTTGTTGTCTTTCCGAGTTGACATCTTCATCTGCATGTACGACACCATTCTTCATATAGAGATAATTCTATTCATCTAGTTTTCTTTTCAGTTTTGCATTCATCGTGTGTTAGAATTGTCCTCAACATTTTCCTGCTGTATTCTCAGATGGGTTAAATCATGCATTTTACTGGGGAGCTGGCAGGAAAAGTTCTGAAAAATGTCTGGAGCAGCAGACTTGGACATTTGCATTCTCACATACTTGAAAATTGCAGGATAAAGTCCAGAGTTCATTGCATGTCTGAAAACAGTTTTGCTTTTGAGTTTTGTACTGCTTGTGTGTGTTTTTGTGTGTGTGTCTACCATGCAGCTGCAGAATCTCCTCCAGGTTGGTGAAGATGTTCTTGATGTCCGCGGGAGGCAGGATGCTCTCTTTGGAAAGCTTCTGGTAGAAAACGTGGTCCAAAACTCTCAGCATCCGCACATGTGCACGCTCCGTGTAAAACAGCTCTGCAGACAAAAGGCAAGACGTAAATTCAAGATGGCAGATCATCTGCACAGCTCAACATGATGCACGTTGTGACAGAGATTTGGGTCGGATCCCAGCAAATTCTCTGAAGCATATCGCTCTCTTCTCCCCTCTACTCAATGGGTGATATATCACGACAGTTTTTCAAATCACGCAGAGTAGGATCAACTTCGTAGAATTTTTTGATAAATAGAAATGCAGCCTTCATAAATTGTACAATGTTATGCTCTCACCATTGATAACTTCCTGCCTCTTGATTTCATGAGGCCGGAGACCCGCTAGGACTTCTCGTCCCACCAGCTGCTGCCAGTTTGGGGGGTCGTGCTCAGAGTCTGTTCCCTGGTCGTCTTCACTCTGGACATCGGCTGCACCCAGTCCCTCAAGCCTACAGCGAGAGAAAAGTTAGCTTTTCAACTGGCTAATAAAAATGATCCAGTAGGTATCACCCATCTCCTTTTTTAGATGGATTTAAGTTGTATCCTTACCTTCTTATGGCCTTTGGTGTTCCCTCGTGAGCTCTACAGAAAATTTTAACAGAAAAATCAATGTTATATAAATATTCTCTCTTAAAGGAAGCAAATGTGTTGCTGCACATGTGACTGTAAATGCACCTGTCACTCTCTCTGTCGTCCTCTTGCAGTTGGTCCAGGCTGTAGAGGTCAAAGTGCGAAGCAGGGTATGGCAGCCCGTCCAGAGAGTCAGTCTGAAGGCCGTCACTCAGCCTGTGGGGGCCTGAGGTCGGAGTTCCACCTGAGAGATGAGGAACAAGTTAGAAACCAATCACTTTCTGTGTCTCTCTTACACTCGTGCTCATTCGAGTTGATAAGTAGCTCACCCATATCAGCGTCTCGGCTCGTGTCTGAGCTGTAGGTGGTGCTGTTGGGGGATGAGGTGTTGACAGACATGGAGTGTGTGAGCTCAGAGCCCTCACTTGATTGGCTGCTTCTTAAACGACCAGTTTCCGTGTGCTCACTTGCCCCCAGTGAAGGCTGAGACAATTGCTTCTGAGGTCGTGGGCGACCATCCAAGGCTTTACCCACTAAAAATATAGAGAGATGTGTAAACACATTTTTAAATGCTTTAGAAGTAGAGCCATAATTTTGGCATGTTTAAAAGTCTAAACTCACCAGATGCTGCTTCGATGCGGCTGGGCCGACGCTGAGGACCAAGGATGCTGGGAAATCTGGGTTTCTTCACCTTTTCTTCTCCTCCTTCCTTTTCTGTCTTTATGCTTTTCTGTATTTTATCAAAAATGCAAGAGAACACAATGTGTCAGGCAGGTGACAAAAAGAGGAGAAGTCCCATAGCGCAGCAAACAATATTGACATACCTTGATCTTGGGGAGAAAGTTGATCCGGACCCGTTTGGACTCCAGACTGCGAGGTTCCTTCACCCTCACACCAAGGTGCTTCATGTATGTATAGATGACATACTGCATGGTAGTGCTAAATGACAACAAAGTTTCTCAATTATAACCAACAAAACAACAGAACGCTATCATTTGAAGTGAACAAGTGTCCATATTGTGGATTGTACCATATGTCATTCTCATATAATCTCTACACAAACCATCTGGACTGTGCTGCGACCATATGGCATTTCAAACTACACTGTTTGAATCAGTCCCACGTTTGAATTATTCAGTATAAACATACTGCATAAATTACATGTTTTCTTTGAGACACTGCCCGAATGCTTTATGTGTAAACTGTGGGGGATGTGGAAAAGGGACTTGGATGACACCAATATGTTGTTTTGTTTTCTTTGTCAAAACAGCAAGGACTGAAAACACTGACTGACTGAATTTAGGACATATAATGATTTCAAAGAGCCAATGAGTGTAAAATAATATGTTGTGACAGAATGTGATGAACATTCTTGACGTACCTACATTTTGGCCATTTACAGGTTTGCAATCTTAATTTGTGCAGCCAACCGGCATAGGTTTGCATAGTGTTATGTTCAAAATACACATTATTTATCTAAAAACATACATTGCTACAGTGCCACTTGTCACTATCTCTCTCAGTTTTAGCTCTCTCTTCTGCCGGGTCTGCTCTGATTGGTCAGCTGGCTCCCTCTTGCGATTGGTCAACATTTTACTCAGAGGCTTCCTGATCAGATATTAACAGGCTGTCGCCTTGGTAACAGTGGTATTAGTTCTGCCATATCAATTTGAGCCAAACTAGCCCCTCGGTGGGCACGTCACATGGTGCAGTAAATGCTCTGTTCAGGAGCAGTGTTTTCTGTGGGAAAGAACGACTCACTTTGCCGTGGACTTTGACCTTTGTGATTCCAAAAAGCTTTTATGAGCACGTAAAAGCTATATGATGCACTAAAGGTAAAAGGAAAACCCCAAAAAGCATAATATGATCCTCGATGCACTTTAAGAGATGCTCTTCATGTCAATCAACCGAATGCACCACGAGACTACTCACCATTTCTCTTCCTCTGTGGTCTGAGTAGTTAAGCTAGAAATGACACAAAGAAGAAAAATTGTTTCAGTGGCTGGTAATGGATAGAAACATGTGATTGGGTTAGAGAGTATCTGTGCAAACAAACAAGCAGCACATGTCTTGATGTGTGCCATTTGTGTTACGTGACTGTGTGCATGTGCTACTTACAGGATATCCTCTATCTTGGTGATGATGCTTTCAGCATATGATCGCTCTCTCTCCAGAGTGACCCTGTCTCTGACTCGCTCTTGGTCCAGTCTGGCCAATTCAGCTGCAGCCACTGTTAGACCCATACTGCGCTTCTGCCTACATGTACCAACATAATAATGTCAATAATTTCTCAGCAAAATGTGGCTAAACATAGCGAGATACTACTTTTTGTGTAGTGAGAACGAACTAAATTCTCGAATTCATTAATTAATTGGAACATACACAGTTCAGTAAGAACAAATTTTGTGTTCACACGTTTACCTGAAATCCTCAAGGTTCTTCTGAATGTCAGGGAGCAGAGAGTCCTGCAGTGTTTGAACGTGTTGCCTGTTTATTTCCTCTGGGATCAGTTCTGTCCGCCTTCGATCTGCACACACGCACGCACGCACGCACACACACTCAAATACACTGTACACCAAGTACCAACCGATTGTGACATGTGCACTCCAAATAGGTGATAATAAGCAATACTTTCCAAACCACCAGAGCATGTAATTAGTCAGGAATGTGCATGACTGAGTAAGTGATCACTTACAGGGACTGTATAATGAGGACGGACAAATGGTTTAATTGAGTTAACAGAAGCACAAAAGGTGAGCGTAAATTTTTTTTAAAAAAGACGCTGAGCAGAGGCAAACACACACATACAGCATGATATACTTACCAAGATCAGAAGAGATGGATTCAGGGACAGCAACTTTCAAATTCTGTAACAAGAACAAAACTGATTTATACTTTGACAACAAATTTGAACACATATTATTTTTTCCTTGTTTTTCTTACGTATGAATGTTTTTTAATGCGTTAGAAAGTGAAAATGAAGATCTCATATTGACATCATCATTATCATCATGTGTTCCTGACCCTGGGAGCCAGTCAGTGACACATATATCCCCCTATTCTTACCTGTAAATTGTATAATTCTCTGGTAACTGTGAAAATGCAACATTTTGGGTAATGTATTCCATTCCACGTGTATTTTTTTTTTTTATCTCATCCGTTTTTGTTCAGGATATAAAAACAAAGACAATAGCAACAGATATGGAGGCCTGTTGTTTTCTCCATAGTTCCCTCCGACAAACAGAAACTACTTACAGCTCCTCGGTCGATGAAGAAGGTGTGGAGGTCCATGAACACCCGTCTGGTCTCTTTGGAGTTGGTCTGCTTGTAGAGGTCAGCATAGAGGTAGCACAGCTGAGGACACAAGATTACGAAATATAAAAAAAACAGCGACCAGCAGTCTGTCAGGCTGCATGAAATGAATATGTACAAGGGTTTAAACAAGGTGTGAAGGGAGCAGGTCTTACCAAAGGAGCAGGGTCGAACTGAGAGATGACGTGGTGAAGGAAGGCCGTGAGGTGGGCGGGGCGAGACTTGAGCTGCTCGATGCTGTTAAAGTTGTGACACTGGCCGTTTGTCTGAAACACAGTCAGGACAACAGTTTGCAATCTGACAATAATAATCTTACTTTAATTGCAGCAACAACAATACTAAAGAGAGCCAGGTCTTTTAAAATATATATTCAGTATCTGTCAGCTGTATTTAGAGATAATGTGAGATAAATTATGTTAACTTTGCCGTGTGGTAAAATACCTGTTCCTGGTCCGAATCAAAGTAGTCGTCCTCAGCTCCAATGATTTGTGAGACGAGGCGAGAAGAGGAGGGACTGCTGACTGTGGTGGGGGACAGAGAGTCCTGGGGACAAGACATTCATGTATTGTTAATAATTGTTTCCTATAAAGGCTGGACAATTATAAAATCTACTAATTAAGTGCTTATTTTAAGGAGAATTGAACAAAGTCAAAAAGTACAGTTACCAGGTCAGTGGTGTCCGCTGCGTCTGGGGAGTGGCAGGAGTTGAAGCTGTTCCTGGGTGTGCTCTTTGGGCTGGAGCAGGATGTCTGTCTTGGAAATAAACTGTCTGGAGATCCAGGCCCAAATCTGTGAGATAACTGGAGGTGGGAGGGAACAAAGCATTACATTATCATTCAGTCTGAATTTAGCAAAAGAAATAAGTGAACAATTCCTTCCAAATAAATTATTACTGTCAATATGTACAGTAATAGTGGCAACACTGGTGTCGTAAAGACTTTAAGAACCCATATCTAAGCAGGGCTAATCCAATAAATAATCCAATAACCTACCTGGGCTCCGATTTAAGGTTTAATGTGAAGCTCAGAGTGAAATTTGAACAGTGTTGTTGAGGCGACAGAACTTACAGGCGTGCTGCTCCAGGACATGTCTGTGTTGTTGTCTCCCTTTGAGGTGAGAGTGTGCTCTGACTCAAACATGCTACCATCATCTGCATCACCACCTGGAACCGCCTCCTAAAGGATTTATGTAAACACAACATTTATTACCAATCGTGAACCATCTTATTACATAAAACACAAGATATACAAAGTGGGAAATGAAAAGAATAAAATGTGTTTTAACTAACATAACAGCAAGAAGCAAACTGATGCATTCATGAATTTATCAGCATTTTAAGTGTACAATCATAAAATACCACTTTCTTTTAAAATTCAGAGAGTAATGTGTTGACGCACATAACAAAAGGCTCAGTGAGCAATGTATATAAAATAAGCTGTCACACAGACACAAAAGAGTGGCTTCCCACAGAGAAAGCCTAATCCTTTGATAAGATTAGGATTTATGTTAGTCTGAAACGGGCCCTAAATGCTCGACACAAAATCACACAAAGACTGCTTGGAAGTTGCTGGTAGAGCAGTGTCCCTAGATACCCCCACTCTGTCGGCTAAATGTACAAGTCATTCAGTTGGAGGGGAGGTATTTGCTTTACCTGTGTTGCCCCAGTGGCCTTGAAGAGCTGACCCTGCAGCTGAGGAATGTGTTTTTTAGCTTCCTGGATGTCTTTCAGTAGTTTGGGGGAGGGGTTCTTGCTGTACTCCTCCTTCATGGCCTAGACAGCAAGAGGGGTGAAATCAAAACAAGGAATCATACATATGTTTACTTTGGCACGGAGTATAGGGATGTTAAAGGAAACCTTGTTTGAAAATCGCTGCATGACAAATTGGTTTTTTACCCAACTGTACACAAGCTACCTTCCTTCTGCTCGAACACAATCTCCTATTTACAGACAGATATGAGATGATTCTTTCTCTTTCAATACAGATAATAACTAAACACACCTGAACAAGGTTTAGATATACACAGCTGTGGGATAAAGGGTGCAAAATCACCTTGCTATTTCTGACATCGACAGAGGAAAACAGTACAACAAGGAGCAGACAGTGAGTGGCAGTGATTCTTATGCTAACCTGCAGCTCGTGCTGCTCTTTCGAGAGCATCCTTTGCAAGATATCAACCCTTGGGTTGCAGACACTGCTGTTCTCATCCTGCAGGAGAAAAATAAAAATGAAGCAAATGGAGGAATTGTGAACTAGACTAGATGAGAATCATTCAGGGAAATTTCTGATCTACATAATCCACATAACAGAAAATATAAAACATTTGTAAGAAAAGATGACAGAGAAGCCACCGCAAAAATTAAGGATGAGGAAAACGTAGATAAGACATAGATAATCTCCAAGATGATGAGAAGAATGATGAAGAGGAAGGGATGTTTGTGGAAGCGAGATACAGAAAGAGTGCATCAACTGATGCCATTGAGTACCCATGGTGGATGTGTAGAAGAGAGGCGGTCCAGAGGACTGTAGGGGCGTTCTGATGCTGGGGAGTTTGGAGAGGAAATGCTAACACCCAACATTTCAGACTCTGCTTCCGACAAAGGGATCTGGGCGAGCCCTGGAGGGCGCCCCAACACTGTGAGGGCCACATAGGAGCCCGCTGAAAAAGGAGAAGTAAGGGATGTGTTTTAATTTAAGATTTATGTATTAAAATGGGGAATTTTCTTAAACAGAAAGACATACAAGAAGAACTTACATTTGATTAGCTTCACCACTTCAATGTGGTTAGAATGTGTTACAAGGGTCCCATTGACCTAGAAGACAGTAATGATACAATGATGAGAATCAAGACTGATACAGACGCCAACAACCTTCCATTCTAGGCCCAGATTTCCACATTGATGTCTCACTCCAGCTTTACACACAACAGAATGGAGTAGATAGTGTACTTGACCAGAAGGTGGCAGCATACAGCCTCTGCATTGGCCTTGGACTAGAAAACAGTGCAGCTGACAGTTTAAAGAGGTAGATGAACACAATACCTTGATGATCCTGTCTCCTGTCTGAACACCTGCCCGCATTGCAGCCCCATCTGGCAAACACAGAGGTAAAAGAGCATTAAAACAAAAACAGAGGAGGGCAGGAAAGAAACAAAAATAAATAGAAGATGGAAATGTATCGAAGGGAGAACTGAGAGAAAATACAGCTTTGTGGTGTAATTGTGGATTTTTCCCCACAACGAGTACACCATATAGCCCTGACAGACCAGATGTTGCAGAGTGACTACTGAAGTGCTATTTTGAAAGACCATAACAGTGGTTATATTACAAGAAGGACCTGTTTCACAGCTCCACCCCAAACAAAGGGATTTAGGCATGAGACAGGTGATTATAAGATCCAGGTCTGGCTCTAGAGTCAGCAGCAAGGAGCTGAAGGAGAAACTAAATACAGTTTTAAGAAAGCACTACCTGTGATGATCATTTTGGGTCTTCAGTTTAGCATTAATGGGAACATTTTAAACAGTGTCACCGAAATAAGGACATAATCTTGTCCTATCAGTCTTTTTTTTTGTTTCACACTAACCAGTTACTTGCTGCTCCGTTTACAATGAAATGAAAAACAACTTTTATAAATTATTCAAATGAAACCAAGTAGATGGCTCCTTGTGGTGAGAGATTAACAAAGGCACAAATGGAGAGCCGTACAGGAATAGGTAAACCCCGCCAAGCACTGATGACCGGGCAACTAAAGTCCTCCATCAGTTCCTTCCTCTTTTGTCTCTTTCCACTACTGTACTCACACTGTCATGTTTTCTGCGGCCTGATAACAGCCGACAGTTAGAGGCAGCTAGTATCCTGTCAAAGTCCCCTCGTTAAAAGACACCACGATAACTGCAGCTATTAGGAAACTGCTAAGGAGGAAATATACAGTGCATGACTTCACAGTTATCCCTCATATCTGTGAATGCAGAGCAGACTGCCATGACAGTTTGATGTCAGTGCATGAAATGGGAGCCCACATCTCTATTGCAACGGCTTTACACCAAAGTAGAAAGAAAATCAGTCATTGCAACACCATGTTTTTCTTCTTCCCTTTAAGTTGGAGGCTTCTCCTTACCTTCTTTGACAAGCTGCACAAACACTGGGTTGTCACCACTGACAGTGAGCCCGAAGCCATTTTCATCTTTCTGGATGATTACACATCGCTGGACCAGACCTGTGAGTGAGACAGACAGGACAGACAAAACAAAACAGTGTCTTCAAAAGGACTAAAGTCATTAAGATAAATGTTCTTAACTTGCTTCAGTCAAGTGCATAACACAGTATGTGGAAAATAAAAACTATTATCTATTTATTAACTACTAGCGATTGTGTGACAATAATCACATTTTGTAGATAAACAATACAAAAATAGTAAAAATATTTATTTTACTTTCACAAAATAGATTACATTTTTATCCTAAGTTTATCTTAGAACAAGACGGACATTCACGGACGTACAGTAAAATAATTACTGGTCCGCTGCATATATTCCTCCTCCTCCATACTGACCATGAAGATATTTTTTCCTCCACAACTTACACTGAAACTGCTTTTAAATATGATTTTTGTTGCGTCCATACTGAGCAATAACCAATAAAGCTTTTACATTTGCCCATGTGGGTTTTATCTTGAAAAAATGTGTACCTATCCTGTAACATATAAGTAGATAACTCATCTCCAGTAGTCTAGACGCTGTTGTGAATAAAACAAGAGGCATGTAAAAAATTATTGTTGTGAGGTTGGACAGAAACATTTTAAGAGCTTGAATTTTGCAGCACATTTTGACATAATATATATACGTACATGAAAAAAACACTCATTTAATAAATTATTTGATTTCAATTCCATATTTTGCGCCAAATAAGGACATACAGTATATTATCCCAAGGAAATTTTGAGAGTAAGGTCAAGTGCTGACGATGTTAATACATTGATAAAGAAATAATAAATCCTGCTAAAACTTATAATGGTCGCAGATATGTTGTCTCACAGGTCAGGAGGAGGAACGTTACTTTCCAGGTTCTCTACAGAGTTTCATTAGTGTTGCAAGCTGAGATTAGAGCTTATCTAACGTCTGGCCGACTGACAGGGAAGTCGACAAAAAAGGAAACACAATGCAAAGAATGCAAAATGCTTAGACAGAAAAACAATGTTGTCTCGTGTTATTAAAAACAAGAAGTAGATTTTCCAAAATAAGCAAAACATTTCTATTATGAGAGACCCAGACTGAATGAGGTGACCCTTGAACTGGTTTCGGTGATGTGTCTGTGATTTCCTGATCGGTGCAGCGTCAACCAGGGAGGGGTGAGTCGATCGATAAGGACAGTGGTGTGGGGGTTGGAGAGTGGAAGGAACGGGGGCTTAAACACAGAGAGCGGCTAAGAGGGGCCAAAAGCCCGAGGCTGGGGGGAAGGGAGTAAAGAGGGGGTGAGGTGGAGCTACAGGAGCAGGGGGAAGGGAAACAGGGAGAGGGCAAGGGTGTCAAAAAAACAGATGAAGCCGTATGGGTTAAAGGGCTGGTGTGAATTTGCCTCTAGATGTTGATCTTTTGCCTTTTTCAACCCATAACAGTATTTTAGAGTCTCTGGTTGGTATTTATTAACGGTGAGGAAGAGGGAGGACTGATATGATCGCTGACCAGGTGAATCCATCTGAGCTAATGTATTATTCAGGGTTTTAACTGATCCATAGTCAGCACCCTTTGCTGAAACACAGAGAAATGTACTCAAGAGAATAAACTGACCTTTAATGCTGACACTGAGTACCTTAAGCACCGGAGTCACAAAAGGTCATTAGAATACCACATACAAAGGTCAGACTACTTTTCATAAATCTGAAAGTCTGAGTATTTAGAGCTTCAAATAGGAACGTGGCTTTTCATCTGTATAGCGATAACTGGTTCAAACAGAAAGACCACAAATAAGCTTTGTCCAATGTGACAGTGGAACCTTATCTTAATACAGTGTGTCCAACACAGAGACGAGACTGTCATCAGCAGAAACTGGCATTTCTGACGGCCGCCTTAAGAATTTGTTTTGTCAATTCACTGCTTGTGAGGCCAGGCACCCGCTACAAGTCACTTGGTAGGAAATCTCACATTATCTGACCATTTCTGTCTCTTCTTGTGTCATTGTGGCCAACAGCAGTTGAAAGAAAGGTGAAAAAGTGTCCCACATGATGTAAGAAGCACAAGAGAGCAGTTGAACCGGGTTATAATGACACTCTCACACCACAGGAGAGAAGAGGCTCCATAATGACCCTGCTAACATGGTGATTCTGAAAACAAGTCACTAAACCTATTGTTCTGTGGCCGCTCGGCTTTACTCTAAGCAAAAGTAAGTCCCTGTAGGCATGTGTGTGTTATTCACTGTGTGAGCTTAATTTTCAATGAATCTACTGAAACTTTGCATAAATATTTGGATCTGACTCAAGTGGGGGTTTATGGATCAAAGTAAATAGTGCAACTGTATCCTGGTAATCCAAAATCAATCTTTTAAGTAGTGCTTAGCTCAGCTGCTAGGGTCTATGAGGAATTCAATTGAATAGTGATAGTTTTTCAATTAAAGTCATTCATAGATTAAGTTGGAAGTTATGTTTAGCTGTATTTTGTCAAACGATATGACTTGAGTTTACTGAGCATAGAGAAACATTGGCCAGCAGAAAAGATGAGGTTTGAATTGTTTCTGACACAGAATTTAAAAGCCAAATATTTAGCAAACCGGAAAAGTAAACACTGAGCCAGTTTTCCCCATCAGCAAGTACACCAAAAAAAATCTGGTGATTAAAAACTCATTACTGGACACATCATTTTGCACTGGCTTGAATAACTGTCATCGTATTTGGAGAATGATACCAAACCTCAGTCGGCTATTTGCACTGCTCAGATAATCCCAATGCTCAATAATAATCAAATACATTATTATTTGAGCCATATCATTTCACAGTAGATCCGAAGTCACTTGTAAATCTACATTTTCAAGCAAAAGATACCAAATATTCCCGAGTCACATTTTCTCAATTGTTAGGATTTACTGCTTGTCTTGATAATAATATAATTAATAATAAACCTAACATTTCTCAATTTTGAAAATTTGGTCAAACAAAACGGTTTGATGTGTCCAAAGTAAGTTGTGTTTAAAATATCAAATAATTAGCAGATTAATCAACAATGAAAGTATTAGTTATGTTAAAGCACATCCACAGTTGAGTTGATCTCTTGACGCTAATTAGCACAGAAATCAGACAGTCGTGTAAATCCGACCTCTGACTGTGCAGCCTCATTAAAATAAATTAGATGAATAGAAAAAGTCATTGCTATCGCTCTGTTTGAAATAAGGGGCAATTTCACACCAGGGTCTGAAGCATGTATAGATGCTAGTTGTCACACCAGCCATTCCCGCAGGAGCATCTTACCACAGGACTCAGGCTTCCCCTCTGCTAGCACACTGCTGCTGCCACTCTTCTGCACCACCAGAGCTTCTGCTCACAGCCCCCACCACGCAGACCACAGCACAGACAGCACAGCAGACAGACAGACACACACACATACATACATACACACAAGCACAAACAAAAACAAACACAAGGAAAGGAAACACAAAACAGGAAAGAGAAAATCATGAAGAAGAAACAATCATGGGAGAAGAAAAATTAAATGAACAAATAGGTTGTTTAATTAAAAACACAATGGTTGGGACAGGCAGGAGTGCAGTCACTAAAAATGAACTTGCTTGGTTTCCTTTCTAAAATAGCTCCACTCCTATAGAGGTCACTCTACATATTCATGGTGACTTAAAAAAGAAAAGACCCAATTTTTTCCAAAACATCAAAATCCTGATAACAAGTTTAGACTAAATAATAATACAAACGCACTGGAAATCAATTGATAATTGTGTGCTAATATTACCAAACTGGACACTGAACATGGGCCTTTGTATTATAATATAATTATCAATATGTAGCTGGTGCCACTGCATTTTTATTTTAAGTTGTGGTATACAAGATCATGCTAAAAATAAAAACTATGATAAAAGGTCATTAAAATGTTTTTGAAAAATGTTTGGTATACTAAAGCTTTCAAAAGCTACCAAATAGCTGCCCTTAATCCACTCTTTTGGAAATGTGAATCTCGGTTTTAACATCCATTTCCAGAGTATCTGACTACTCCTGCCGTCCCCTTAGAATCCCAGCCACTAAATTATGGTAGAAAAGGCAACCAGGAGAAAATCTAGGAAAAGAATCATGCAACTTGCAGATAACTAGAAAGAGACAAACAGAAATATTGATCATACAACATCATGCAGGCATGCAGAATGTCATGACATACATTTAAACATGAAACATATCTAGAAATAATAATCTGACATTTTAAGGAATCGCCTTCTGCTTCTCTTTGGCTAATGTGCTTCTTGTTTAATCCCTTCCTCTTTCCGAACATTGTTAAAAACCATCAGAGAAATACATGGAAAAGGGTTTTAGTGTGGTGCTACAAACAGACTGTGCCTGTCTTGTTGTGTAACCACTGAGAGACCACGTCTTCTCCATGTTCCTGTTGCATCATACAGAGATAAGCCACCATGTGGTGCAGGGATTTTCTTTTTTTGTTTTGAAAACAGAAGCCATATCTCAAATCATGCTGTCCTGATTTGTGGCAACTCAAACAGGGAGTGCCACTGCAACAAACTAGTTTCTGAACCCGACCTTCACTATTTCACCCAGCAATCAACCTGCAAACTGGAGTGCATAGCAGGCTTTGGGGCTGTTTGTGTACCAGTCAAGTATGTACCGAGACCACCCAACTATTTTAAGCAGTCAAAACCCACAAACACTGATTTATGTAAGAACCATGTGGACATTAAACATGACGCTGCAGGTTTTAAGTTCCTGTGATCAAACCTTTCAGTGCTCATCAGCTTAAAACATAATGTTATGTGCCTCAGGGGTAGAATTTAACAAAATACGTTTACTTCGTTACCGTACTTCAGTACATTTTTCATTTATCTAATTTACCTTTGCATTAAACAAGCAAGTACTTAGGTTAAATGGTTCAATGTGGTAGTTTTATTTTTACTAAAGTACATTTTTGTCAATTTAGCTGTACTTTTAGGTAAGTAAAATGTGTGATTGAGTACTTCATCCACAACTGACTCTTCTGCAGTATAGTGCAGTTGTGACTCAGATGATAAAGACTTGTTTATTATATTATAATGTCCAGAGGTGAGACGACTTTTAGAAAACAGATCAAAGAACAAAATAAGTTGTTAGGCTCCAGTGACAAAACCACACACGTAAAATGTCTCTATAACACAAAGCATAGAGAAAGATACACACATCACCTTTCATCATCACAGCATGGCTTGTCCAAACCATCATGAGCATACTTGTGTTATGAGACCGCTTGTGTGTGTGTGTTAGAAAGAGTGAGAAAGAGAGCTGGAAATAAATGAGTGAGGAGACAGACAAAAACATATGAGGCAGTCAGATGAAGTGATGCATACAGAGATAGATGAAGAGGATGGAAAAAAAGAGACAGAGTGGAATAAAAACAAACAGAATGTGAGTATGAGACTGAAAGCGAAGGCGGAAAGTTACCTGTAGGGTCAAACTCATTGGAGGGAAGTGAGGTTTTGTCACTTCTGGGTTTCTTGTCTGGGGGATGGTCTTTACTGAGAATGCTGCTGGTTCTAGAGAGAGAGAGAGAGAGAGAGAGAGAGAGAGAGAGAGAGAGAGAGAGAGAGAGAACAGCCATGAGAAAAGGTGAACAGACAAAGCGATGGCATTTGTCCTTCACATACTTTACTTTATGTCATTCAGTCGTCATTTGTCCATAACATTCTTTGTAAATTCATTGCAAAGCATGCATCTTGCCGTAATACTACCCTTTATACACACACACTGCAGGCGAGAGAAGATTCGTGAGGAATTACAGCAACGCACAGAACCAACAATTGTTCACTTTATCATCGAGAATAGTGAAGCAGCTCCGAGTGTATGAATCATGCTGAGTGTGTCTACTGTATAATGTGACAGCCAGAGAGGATGTGGAGCCGCTCTGCTGAGTGCCCCAGAGAGCAGGGCCAGAGAAAGGACGCTCCTCAGAGGAGGTGCCACAAGGCCAGACTCCGGCTTGAACCTTGGGAGGCTATGTATGGCTGTCTCTGCCTATACCGGCCCCAACTGTGAAAGGCCACTGTTCTGTTCACAGTGAAAGGCGGTGATGGGCCGCCCTTAGAAGAGGGACCCCTTTGTCAGTCACTGTGTGTGTGCGTGTGTGTGTGTGTGTGCACATGCGTGAGGGGGGTAGAGTGAGGGCTATGTTTGGTGCAAACTCTGAAGACTTCTGTGTTGCAGCACACCAGGCCTAGTAAAATCTGCCTCATTTCCCTCATCTGGAACTCTGTGCATGCGTGTGTTGCCACAGGATTACCTACTCATAAGCATTCATGTCCCCACGATAAAATATAAGAAAATAGAAAAACGCTTACCTGTTTGCTTTCTTGGGAAACCTGCAACATAGAAGAGAATGACCATCAGTATCTCACAGGAATTACATGTCACACTATTAATGGCTGTTTTTTTGCCTATTTGCAGGGTGGAAAACAAGATGCTGAGCTCACAGCTTCCCTCCGAGACTCACATAGTGGTAAACATGATAATCCTGATCAAAAGCGAGAGATCTTCCGCTGCAGATTAAAGCCTTTTCCAGGTCAAATGTCCTCAGATCTCAGCTGCGTGTGCCGTGATTTAGTTACTGACAGACATCACGAATTGACTGTAATAATCATATCGTAATCAAATCCGTGGCCTGTTTCCTTGGAGGCAGCCTGCCCTGAGACCGACTGCTGCCACAGTAGTAATGTAGTGATTTGGAAAATGTAGGATAATCATCGCCACATTTGGAAAAGGGAATGTTTTACGGGAAGTTTGAGATTTGAGGATTGACCTGCTGTGCAAAGCCGCCATGAAGGAAAATGTAGATTTAAGCCAACACTACAGTGTTAATTCTCACAGCAGGTGTTAGATTCCATCTTTCGGATGCAGCATTAAAGACTCAAAAGTAGCTCAGAGGGTTTTCATACACACAAAGCTCTTAACAATTCTACGTTTAGGATTTCTGCAAGTCATTAAGACTCTAAGAAAGATGGATAATAATTATAGTATATTTTATTTTGTACAGAAAATCTCCTGAACACTGATGTAGTTATTTGGGCGGCCCCTCAGCTCGACGTTATTGCTGGTAAAGGTCTGCACATGGTCGTTTTTCTACAGTCAGAGGGAGCCATGTTATGCCATTCTTCTTCATGTTGTAAAAAAAAACCACTTCCATCGGGTTGAAAGTTATATTGTTACACAGTTAAGTCTAAATTTAGACTCTGTTTTATGAAGCTTTATTGTGTAACATGGAAGAGATTGATGTATCAGCCAGGAAATAATCCCATTAAAGTAAATTCATTTCCAGATTTTATTTCAATGCCCACATCTCTTTATTCAGGGCGTCTTTACTTGGTGTGACATTGATAATTTCAAGCTGTTTGACATTTAGAACTTATGAACATGATCTATTGTATGCTTTGTAAAAGCAAAATAAGACAAATACAACAGGAAATGGGTGTAAACTGCACCAGCACTCTTTACAATTTTTATACACAAAGTATTATAATAGAGGAATACAGAAAGAATTGTTTAGCCATTTAGAACAGCAGTCTTCCGTCTCACGACTAACTAGCACACATTAACTCTCTTTCTCCTGGCGACAGTGTGTCCCATTCAGACCCTTGCAGGGGCAGCTGAATGGCCCGTTTATGAAAATGCCTCAGACTGTAATAAGTTCCAGAGCCTCCAGCAGAAAAAAAAGTCTAGCTTTAAGTAACCCACTCCCTAAGAAACCTCTGACTTGGAGAGATGGAAAAGTCAGCACATAAACACACATCCAACTGGGACATGCGTATGCACAGGCTCTGGGACGGCAAAACTGAGTAGGCAGATGTTGTTCTTGGTGGATCATGGAGGAACAAATGAAAACATGACAGTCCAACCAAGTTCTAAGGGGCTGGATGATGCATCACTCTGGATTATATCCAGAGTCAGTTTAACCAGAGTTGAGAGCCTTGCTTTCAGAAATAATGCTCTAATTCTATAGTAAGTTTTAATAGCAGCTGTGCACATTAACACCAAACATGATATGACTTGCCTAAGACACGGGAGAGGGACCAAAGAAGTCATGATGAAAGATTAGAGCATGAAACAAGGACAGGGAGATTGAAAAGGCCTGAGTAGTGACAGATGAGGTGTTAGAGATGCAGTAAGAGACTGAGACACAAGGTAGAAGAACACTGTGCACTAGTAAAAAAGGAGTAAAGTTTAGAAAGAGTGGCGTAGAAAAGTGAAAAGCCTGGATATTTATGGTATTTTTACTAAAAACAGGTCATCAGAAGAAGAGGAAATCATTTTTCATAAAAAATACATTAACCTAAAGTGACAGGGCTTGTTGTAGTTTCAAGGACATCAAACATGGTCTGATTTTAACCATTATAATATACGATTTAGGAACTTTTCTGAAATTATAGGTAGTATTTCTAAATGGCTAACTAAAAATATCCCACAGCACAGAATCCTGAAACTGTACACGTCTGCTGGATGTTGGTGAAAACTCACCAATATGCCACACCAGCCCTCCACAGTAAAAGTCCCAGTTCCCTTGTTGCCCCTGAACTAGATCCGGATCATTGTAAACCCAGTTTTAAAAGGTCTGGGTGTGATTGTTCACGACCACTTTTCCAGTGCTCATAATAAAAATCAAATAAAAATGTTCTCTCGAAGGACGACGTTCTGCCTCAGTGGATGACAGTGCCGCTCTCAAATTGATTTTCACGCTAAACAAGCAATGTTGAGCATGGGGGTAAAACCTGACAAACAAGTCATTTATCACATATCCCTGTGTGCGCGTGCGCGTGCGCGCGCGTGCGCACACACACACACACACACACACACACACACACACACACACACACACACACACACACACACACACACACACACACACACACACACACACACACACACACACACACAGTGCAGTCTTTACAGCATCCTCAGAGTTACACACACAAAATATTACAAACCCATTATTAAAGTTATTTGATTTACGTCTCCACGGGCAAAACATAGTCGCTGCTGTGCTTTCTATGACCAATTACATTGAGTCCCTGCTCAGTTACTGTGAACATAGCGTGTGACAGAAATGACAACGATAAAGGGCATTACTATCATTCAAGTGTTGCTTGATTGAAAATTAGGAATTTACAAAATGGGCTAATTAAAAATATTGATTCTGATAATTACCACTAAATGCCCAACAAAATACTCTGTAGAACATTGCCTGTATGTTGGCAACGCTGCTCACAACTAGATCATTATGTCAGATTTATGTAGTGACTGTGTAGTTTGTCACGTTGGTTGTCAGGTTCCTTGTAAGAGTTCACACGTTTGACCAACGAACCAAACAATTCTTATAGAACACAAAGTTACAGCCATGACGGTGAAAAATGCTATAAATATGGACGATGCTTCAACAAAGTAATACATTTAAAAATATTTCACACATTCTCAACCCAGCAGCACAGAAGCTCTGTACAACCACCACAGTTTCAAGGTGGGCACCTAAAATTAGTGTCACGATTCAGTATCAGACTAAATGTGAAAAATGGTCACAACCTCTCTTCTCTTCAGTTGCAAAGCTATAGTGTTGAGTATAATGTTGTCAGTCAAATTCATCTTTTACTTTGTTTAATGTGTCTTTTTTGTGGCAAACGAATTACACTCAATACTAGAAAATACTAGTTCTTATTTTGTTGGAGTGGGAACCAGACTGTGTCATGGTGAGAAGAAAGGAAATGATTCAGGAGGTGCTTGATTATTTACATGGTATAATCAAATGTGTGTTCCTACATAATATCAATATGTCACTTTTTGTATCATATAATGTCAATACCAGTGTATTGTGACACCCCCAATATGTATGATTTTTTTTGTTATGGCCAGAAAAGTGTTTTCTTGGGTCACAGTTAACTTGAGAAAACCTAATGTCTCTGACAGTGGCTGCTGCGGGCTCAGAGGTATTTAATGGGCTGATAAACACATACTTGCACTAGGCTGATCAAAGCTGATGTCCTAACTCATGCTGGTAGTTCAGACAGAATAGGACACAGTTACCACATCAGTTGCATTTCCTTGTTTAACTTGTTATGCACTGACACTGATAAATTTAGTGTCAACCAGAGGGATTGGAAAGAGATTCGGTATGCTGCACAGCTACAACACATTCATCAGTGCATTATATACACAGTGAATGCACAATTGGAGACACTTGCTATGCTAAACGTAAAGTTAACAATGTGGTGGATAAGGGTAAAAGTCAATATAAAAGAGACGCGAGGACAAAAGTAATCTCCAGCTGAGTTCTGAGAGATGCAGCAAAGCAGCTTTAAATGTCAAGATACTGAAATAAGTTTTTTGTTAACATTATATTTATTCTAGCTCATTGTCTGTAGCCTACTCGTATGACTGGTATTAGAGTTTGTGTACGGTATAAGAATGATTCATTTCTCTCTTTAAAACAATTCTGTATTATAATGTGCTTTAAACAAGTTATTTTCATTTGTTATAGACCTTTGGCTCATTGCTAACAACAGCATGCATTCTTTGAAAGGTATTTCAGTTTTTTTTAGATTAGAGGGAATGGGATGACATGCAGCCAGTGGCCTGGTCTGGATTAAAATTCAGGTTTGCTGTGGTGAGGACTCAGCCATGACATATGGTACAGGCTTCAACAGGCGAGCTACCAGGAGGCCCCGTCAACATGCATTCTTAAGAGTAGCCAAAGACTGACTGTCCAAAGTTAGTCATTGTCGTAGAAAAGATCAACAGACTGAATTGTGAGTATTCGCCTCTTCTCAGACTTGTAGCTGAAATTTGTCTGGATGGATTCAAATCTGGAATATTGGCTACGGACTTAACCCACAGTTTGGCTTTCACACATGCACAACACAGCGGGAGGTTTTCTGCAGATACGTTCACAACAGCAACAAATCCTTCATATTATTCAGGCGAGAGGTGGAGCAGGAAGAGGCAGGAAGTGACGTATTAACTCCGCTGTGGAGATCACGTGATCCTGTTCACAGCACCCTGAAATGGTCGACGGCTCTTATCACCACAAACTCTCTTGACATCCTTGTCGATGTCTTCAACATGTGTGTCACCGCTTTTTCACCAGGAGATATTTGATATAAACTGTAATGTAGTTGAGATGGAGAAAGTTCTGAGGAGATGCTTGCTGCAGTGACCCTGTGTCCTGATTGTTACTGACTCTGCCTGGTCGGCGGCCATATTGAGGGGTCTCACTTTTTTCCCTTGAATTTCCACAGTCAAGTGTCCCTGACACAGTCATTGCTTATATAACTTCACAGTAAATTTCAAGTGAACTATCACAATGGTTAAACATCAGCAGGGAATCTCTTGTCCAGTAGACAATAGTAGTACATTTTTCTACTGTATGTACTTATGACACTACTACTACTACTACTACTACTACTACTACTACTACTACTACAGGTAGTACTACATTACTACTACAATCCTATTACTCTTCTAAAACACTCTATTATAAGAACTAATGTGCAACGTAAGATAACTGAGAACAGTGAAACATCCAAAACAATCATTGATATCACTCACTACAAAATTGGATTTGTGCTCCTTAATTCTTCGAGTTAGATAAACATCCAATAGAAGAATTGATTTCTTGGCATTACAATTTTAATAAAACAATTCCAAAGAAAAATATAACAAATTTGGATCGTGTAAATCTCTGTGATGCAGTTGTTTAACTAAAATCAGTTCAAGTTTAAAAACCTTTTTTGACTAGAAATTATATGTAGATGTAACAGAAACTCTGCTAACGTTTTCCTTTGAGAACATACAGATACAATTTAAGAATCAATTTTCCTCAGTTCATAAAATACTTCAGATCTAGCTGTATAAGTCTTAAAGTTTGAGTTAGGACTTCTTCCTGGACGGAGCCATTAAATACGCAGGGAGGGAGAAAGGGAGAGAAGGCAGAGTCAGAACAGGGTGGGATGAGAGGGAGGGGCAGCAGCGGTGGAGCGGGCCTGGGCTTGAATGCTCCATTGAGGTTTGGTGTTTTGATGGAAAACTGTGGCAGAGCTGGGCCAACTGCAGCAACAGTGGTAGGGAGAGAGGCCGGGACCAGACCAGACATGGAGAGAGAAAAAGTAGTGAAAGAGGGAGGGACGAACAGCCCCCGAGGGAGCAGGAGTTCTGACACACAGCCATTACTGTGAAAGGGTCTCCCAAACTGAAGAGGAAAGAAAAAAGTAAACAATAAGGTCCTACACCAACTCATGCAAAATTCAGGGGAAGCACTTCAGGTTATCCTCCGTTTTTCTTAGAATCAATCTAAGCAGGCACAGACTGATAACTCAAGTTTATTTTAAACTACAAAGTCAATATAAAAAAAAAAAACACAAAATAGACACTTCATACCGGTGTGTTAACATGTACAGATTAAAAAATGTGGGATATCAATGGTTGATGTTCCCCACTGAGCTCAACAGACTCAAAAGGCACCCAGCTACACTACAGGGGAAAGTGGAGAAAGTCTCAACTTCATTCAAATCTCTGACGCAGAGCAGGTGACAACCAGGCTCTGACTATCACACGATCATGATCATCTTCAAATCCAGCAGACGCACCGCACTGGAAGCACAGATTTACAAAACAGAGGAGTTTTAAGTACAGGACCTAAGTACAGGTGGGATTGCATTGAGGATGCATTTGAGATCCAATCAATCAGACCACATTCAGAGGTGAGCTGGGATGCATGAGCTCACATTCTTTTTAGAAGTGGGAACATCCTTGAAAACACATTGATGGAACACCTACTCAGCTGCGATGGTTTCATTATGAAACAAAAATATTTTTACACATCTCAGTGTTTCCCATAAATGTATTTATTTGTGGCCATCTCCATAATAATAACTTGACCGACACATATCGATTATTTTCAAATGGGTAAAATCTTATTTTACTGTCGCATTGATTCACTCAGGCCTTCCTGGCTCTGATCTCTTTCTCCCTTGCATACACAAACACTTTGACAACAGACACATCTGTATAGTCAGACTGGCTAAAAACAACATTATTTGGTTTAAGCAAACAGAGGTTATGTACAGGTTTCTTTGCATATACAGCAGGGAAGTGAAGAGACCTTCGTAAACCTGTCCAACTGTGATCGTATATCACTGGAGGCGGATGTTGGATAAGAACGGGGCATTTAATTGGGTGGTCAACTACTTTTTAGTGCCATTAGAGTTGGCAGGCTATGTCCAAGCTAAGAAAACGAGTAGTTGGATGCTTGATAATCTAACATGAATTTTCCCTGTCGGACACTGCTATAACAACTTGCGCTGTAATACAGTCGCTGCAGTAATCTGGAGTCTCCTGGCAGAGGCAGAGCTGCACAAATCACAGCACAGGTGTTGTTGGGCTTGGGAGAGGTGGGGCCTTGTCTGAAACTGGGAGAGGTTTTGGGAGTTGCCTGCAGGCTGCAGAGATCAGGCTGAGGTGTGTTCCATTCCAGGAGGTAAAGTACAACATAACCTTGCACACTGCAACACATCCTAGGATGTTAGATTATACTGGAAATCCTGGCAGATTCGGAGTGTAACACGATGGTGACAGCACAAATGTCCTCAGCTGGTTTTTGTGCCGAGTCATGCCACTGGCCGGCCAAGTAGCTTATGGAACTGGCAATCAACTTTTCAGTCAGGCAGCCATTCATGCCACCTCTTTAAAATTGGGTCTGTGATTCTATCTCAATTGTGTGGTTACACAGCCTCTTCAACAGCCTGATTCACGTCTGCAGCTTGCCAACGGGAGAGGACACACTCCCACAGCTTGTTATCTAATCTATACACCTGAGTCACACAATGTGGGTGCACTCACAAACACAGTCTGTATGGCGTCACTGCTATCCACTCCCTGCCACTGAGAAAAAGAGTTTACACCCACACAGTGATACTCTTTTAAAGCACTTTCTGTACTACAGTGCAGTCTACCAATAAGCACAATGAAGTCACCCTCAACATGTGACTTTGCAGCCGTGTAGCATGGTGTATACTGAGACTTGAAAAGAGTGTTAAGTGAGTGAATGAGAGAGAAAGAAAGAGACACTCAGACAGACAGAGGGAGGGAGGGAGGGAGGGAGGGAGGGAGAGGGAGGTGTGGTGCGTGTTAGAAAGACAAGAGCAATAGCTCTGGAGCTCAAGCTACAGCCTCAGGGGGAAAACGGTGCCCTTTCTGCCCCAATAAACCTCATCAGGATTCCTAACATGAGGGCCGGGGGATAGACATTTCTTCACGCTATGCTGTCTGCTGTCCTCCAGCACTGGGAAAGCAAAGGAAGTGGTTCAACATGCTACACTGTCCCCACTGCTGCTGGTTGTGGGCCCTGCAACAAACTAGAGAACTTTCTTTCTTTTCATCAATGAATAACTTCTCTGAACTGAGAATACCACTCAAGCCTCCTTGTAATGCACCAATTCCCTTTTCAGTTCAGGTTGGTTTTTGGGGTGAGATTGGGCCAATTTGTGAACTAAACACTGAGGTATGTTAAAGTGTCTGCCATTGACACCTGAAATGACGCACTTTCAGATCACTGCAGGATAACAAGTCAAACACACAATGATGCATTAACAGCTTTTAGAGGCAGACCCATGATGAGATTTGAGCTGATGCAACCTGAAGTAAAAGCACTTTACTGACACTTCATTCTCCCCAAAGCTATAAAATTTTCCATCTATTACCCCATACTTAGCCCAAAAAACGCTAGCTTGGTGAAAGCAGGATGATACTTAATATACTGAGTGATTCATCACTAAGGGGAAACAGTATGTCATGAATGTCCTCATGGGACAACATGAATACCCACACATAGGATTCTTGTAGCAAAGGTTTAATAATTTAATCTTTCTCTTCCTCACATTCCTTTCACCTATTCTGTCTTTTGGCTATCCAAGGGATTCCACCTCATTCAGAAAGCAGTGTCTTCCACTCGACTGAACTGGTGTCATGATATTGCTTCTTGTAGAGTAAGAGTAGGGGTGTGTTAGACTGTCTAGTCACCTCTGAATCAGCAGAAACCTCAAGATTAATCACAGTGCAGCAGCAAGTTGCGGGTCTCTCCCTACAACACAGCATCTCCTCGAGGGTTGACCTGAATGCCTCAAAGCTTTGACCGTTGCCATAGCAATCAAGGTCTACGTCAGTATTCAAATGCTGCCCTAGTTTTGAATTATTATTATATGTGCATTACCAACAGTAATCCAGCATTATTCATTATGCATCAACATGAATTATTATTAGTTATTCTTAGACACGCACATTTAATCTTAATAAAGGTTTTGTGCAGCAACCCTCGTCACACATTACAAGCACTGACACTGTGGCAGCGACACAAGACACTGGACTCACACGTATGTGGGGGGGGGGCATGCCTGAAACTTGGTGTTGGCTCGATTGTCATCATGATAGCAATCACTGTTAGATGCTCGGGACACACAACTGGCTTTCGTGATAGTTATCAATGCAATGTTAAAGAGAAGTACATATATTATAAAATCCACAATCAGACAAACACACAACAGGTTCATCAACTGCCTCTGTCTCTTCTTTGGCAATTAGGTGATTGGATTGGCTGGTGCCTCCGCTGCAGCATGAAAGGTTGAGCTCTGCTCTTCAGCCCTACTCAGCACGAGCAACACAACGCCACGGAGCCACAATGCAATTCGGCAATGCATGATGGCACCCCATTCAAAGTGAATGTGCACCGTTTCTGTTGAAGTCTACACGCGAAGTCCTTCATTATATCAAGACTAGCAAAATGTTGAAAAAAGGCACATGGAGAGACAGCCCTTCCTCCCACACTGAGACAACATTCAATTTGTGCATCCTCATTCTGTGTCCCAGCCTCAACATGTCACATAGATCACATCCAATTAACTGCTTCAGTGATGCTGCTTTTTAACATCAACCATCAAATTCTTAATACATCTATGACTCAGCAGACGTGTGTGCACTGAGAAGTAGAACAAATATGTATTGTTACATTTAATGACTCAATGTGTAAAATTAAGAATTTAAACAGGAAGAAACCTGTGATAAAGTGCCACCATCATATCTCATGGGGCACTGCAGAATATCATTGTTTCTCAAGTGCCATAGTTGGCTTGGAGGCAGTAGCCTAGTTCACGGCCACAAAACCCTTAGATGGACATGTGAGAATGTGACACTAGGCCATGACAGCTCTCTTTCCTTGTCCCCTTTTTCTTTCATTGTTGTGATCCGGTCTTTTGTAGAGTGAAAGTAATGTTTGGGCCCTGGAGCTTTCTTGGTTAACAGGGCAGAATTGTAGAGAGTGTCCACAAGCATCAGCATCACAGAACTGGGTGACAGACCCCAACTCCCTCTGCACTGAGAGCCCCAGCCAATGTCCAGACTCCACCCTCTACACAACATCACTAGCCCTGCGGCATCACACGTTTTTCTCCTTTCTCCGATACCCCTCTCTTTCTCTTTCTCCATCTATTTTAGCCAGCCTTGACCAAGATAATGAAAGAATAATCAATATCCTTGAAAAAAAACACAAAAAGACCCAGCCTGAACCACACAATGGGTTAACAATTTCCCTGTCCACTTTAAATTTTTGCTTCTTTGACTGATGAAGTGAATGATGAAATTTGTTGCAATAGTAAATGCTCCCAATCTTGCGGGGTAATAAAAACGTGGTGACGATGGGGAAAAAGGGACTAATTGAAGCAAAGAATGGAATAAAAGATTGATGCGATTGAGAGAGTGTGTGAAAAAGAGAGAAATGGGACTTGGCAAGAATGAACAGAGTATGGTGAGAGTTGATGTGTGCCTGCCAAAGTGGCATCGGAGTGTGAGGCTTCTTACGGTCCCCATTTACATTCTATAAATAAACAAGGCTAAGAATCTGGTCAGTCGTTCATTGCACAATTTCAGGTTTGAGATTTTTTGGTTTGAAAACAGACAATTAAGTTTTTTTTAAGCGTTGAAGCTTCGGCTGATATAACAGCGGCCTTTCTGCTTTCATATTACAAAGCATCCAGCCTTATTCAGAGTGTGACCATGTGGATAATAACAAAACCAATTTTCCGGGCATTGTGTTTAATGCATCACTGACAACTGATGTTGTACTTACAAGTGACAACCTACAGCTAGAATAAGAAAAATGTTACTATAGTATTATAGTGACTTTATTATAGTGACTACGCAAACCAGTGAAGTTGCGGTTTAAATCAATGTCTGTCCAGACTCATACGTTGCGAAGGCAGAAGAAATTTTATGAAAGGTGTTTAAGTGTATTTTTTTTATAATTAGCATATGAACAGTTGAGTTATGGCCAAAATCCTATTTCATGGAGGTATCTGTAACCTTGACCTTTGACCACCCAATTCTAATCATCACAACCTTCAGTCCAGGGGGATGCAATTCCCTTCAGGCATTCAAGAATGAGATGGAGGTGAGTTTATAGTGATCTTGACCTCTGACCACAAAATCTAATCAGTTCATCTTTGAGTCGTTTGAATGGTTGTACCAAATGTGAAGAAATTCCCTCAAGGAAGATGGGAGAGAAGAACAGACAGTGTGAAAACATGATGCCTCCAGCAGCCACAGCAGCAACAAAGATTTTAATGGAGAAGAAAGGCCCATAGGCTATCATGAGTAGGATTAAGGTATATAAATTATTCACATTTCATCTCTGCTCTTGAGTGTAGCCCAAGGACCTTGAACCATCGCTGCCGTCTGGGAAAAAAAAATCACACTATTTCCATGGCAATGGGGTAGGTTACTATTGCAAAATACTAAGTATGTTTTGTGTTCAACCAATGGTTCAAAACACAAATATATTCAGTTTACTATAATTCTGTGTAAAGCCATAAGACATTATATTAGAGTGGCTGTAAAGACAGGCTGAACAGCTGTATTCTACTATTTGAAAAAGATTGATGGTGTCAGATGAAAGACACCTCTGTTTGCAGCTTTCAAAAGAACAAACAGGTGGTGATTATATGTACTATTACATAATCAGAGTGCACAACAGAACATTCAGTTTTTGGTCTTGTTCTCAAATATGATTTATGATTTGACATTTGCCCTTTTTTACAGAAGACAGCAATTCAGTGCAACAAGAATGCACATAACAGGCAGACCCAGAGGATTCATGGACACTAATAGTCTCTGTTATCTATCGACAAAATTATGGCCTATTATACCAAAAAGGCCAAACCGCACCATCAGTGATAATTCATTATTTAAACATTACCATGGAAAAGGGTGGGTCCTGTGATAACAGCCTACTGCACATTGTGAAATCAATATAATTGACTGATTTCACATGTGCAACAGAAAAAAAGAGGAAATTTGGACAGGATTACTCTGTTGGGCTTCTCAGTGTCTAGATCACTAGTTGCTGCTGCTTATAATGGACTGATATGAGCCTGAGAGGATGTCAGTGGGGAAATTATCCACATCCATCTCAAGTGAATTGATACAATACGGTGCTGTTCATTTCCTTCCTGCAACTCTTCTTTTGACGACGCAGCTGCATTTTTGAAGAAACCGCAAACATCCATATTCCGTTAAATTTGTTTAAGTCAGACTCCAAGTTCAGGCATAGGGGCTTTTCCAGGTCGGGCACAAGCGGCTCAGTAGGCGGTCCCGGACCCACAATGCCCATCCAGCATCCATATTGCTGGAATTGTGGCCCAATCCCAACTACCACTGCCCCTATTAGTGCGTGCTTCGTATTGCACATTACCGATTTATTATTTACTAAGTGGACTTGTCGAGGGGGTAGAACATTAAATAAGCGAAATAACATGACAAAAATCTCTGCAACACCCTCAACCCTATAAACAGTTCAGAGCAGCTGACACAGCTTTCCCAGTATCAGTGCTGAGTAGATGGAGTAAAGGCATACTGCATTATCAGGGAGGGATGCCAAATGCAGGAGACGCATACAAGCAGACTTGGCTGTCAGAAGTATTCATGAAAACACTTATAATGAGGAAACAAATTCCTTTGCAGTAAGGCAACTCCAATGCCATGTTATTATCAGCTGGTGTCCACGGACATTATGTTGATTGCTAAAACTTTTGATGATCATGTAACTCATTTATTATTGTACACATGATGATAAATTAGTTAAGGCCAAACTAGTTGCAGACATATTATCAATAACTGGCCACAGATTTTCGTCAAACTGGGTAACACTGAAGACAGCCCTAGATGTACCTGACCTACACCGGTCGACATGTAGATGAGCGCACAGCAGACAGCCAGATTGCCCCCACTGAAAGCCATTGTTTACCATTAGTGATGTCACCAGCACCACTTCCCGGGAGGGCCTCAGAGGGGGGGGTGGGAAAAACGTGGAGATCAGCAGAACTCCATGACAAAGAGCTAACAGCACACTAAACTGACCCATCGGCTGGCGGCCCAGCCCCAATGGATGATGGGTGCATACTCCCACCATAGTCAACCGAGTGAAAACAAAATGAGCAACACATCGCACTGAGGGGGAAAGAGAGAAAGCACGGACAGGGAATTACAGACACACATAAGAGAGGGGGGGCGAGACATACAACACCACCAATCAATAAAGTCATTATCAAAAGCCACGGAGGAAAACACCCTAAAAACCTGCTGCATCTTAAACAGTGATTCTCATCACAGGCCAAATCGTTTTTGTGCAACAGAGATGCAGGGATACTCCAACCAACCAACCCCCCCCTAGATGTACCTGACCTACAATGACAGCCGGTTGTCACACTGTTTTGGACGATTTGGGTTTTCATTAACATAATGCAGTGAATCATGCTCTTCTAGTAGAGGAACGACAGCGGCTTTTAGGTCACAGCTTGTGAAACCCAAAAAAACTGATGTCCACCCAAAAAGATCCGCCCATATGTGACTTTAACAAAGGACGACTAGTCAAATTTGTGCAGCACTGTCTGTCTCAAGCCTTCGAGTGCAGCAAATAAATCCGGATATGAAACACACTGCACTTTCAAAAGCATAAGAGATTAGGTTCCTCGTGTCATCTGGAGTATCTCTGTGCTAACCATCTGCTGTTTAAACGTCATTACACGTTTACCGCAGTGAAAAGTACAAGTTTAGTTAATTCTACTCGTAAAAGCAATTACAGACATCGTATCTATAGCGGTTAGGCTAATACTGCCACTCTCAGTGGTGTGGCCATATGATTTGAATAAATAAAACTGAACCAAACAAAAACAATTAACAGCACCACAATAGCAGTTGGTGCCAGCCACTGTTGCCATCATTGCAGTGGGGGAAGGGGGTCATGTAAAATGGGGTTGGGCTTTAGCCTCTATAGCTCAAGCCATGAGGATATTTCATTTCCCAACCTGTGCAATAAGCTTCCCCCTGTCAAAATCTACCGAGCACATTCCACTGTATCGACCTGCTCCCCTCGCAGGTATGTGGGATCCAGGTAGGACGACCTGATGTGATGCAGCTTCATTTCTCTGCTTCACTGCCAGTTAAAAACAGATTTATTCTCCAGGTACAAAATCAAAGGGGAGTTTCAGTGATGCAAATAATATTCATGTACAGTATATCGCAATGGATTAGGCTGCTGCAGACTGATCCCTCTGTATTACTTAGTGTGTTCTTCCGACCATGACACATCATCCAGCCTGTTGGTCTTAGCAACAGTGTCCAACCTTTAAGGCTTTAAGTTGACAGATGCCTTGGATAAGGTGATTACTTGACGGGGCTGAGGTCTTGTCTAAATCCAGAGATTGTTTTAATAGGTGTAGGAGAAGGTTCGCTTTAAAGGCTTAGAGGTAATAGTGATGTCGAAAGGTGTACAGGGATCACGGATGACTGTTCATCTGTGCACACCAACAGTGGCAGGCCTTCTGGACAAGTGGTACTTTACTGTCTGCAGAGAACTCCATTACCCATGCTGAGATCAGCAGAGTTTCCATTAAGATATGTCCTTCCCTTAGTAATTAGATTGTATAACACAGTTATTACTGAGCACATCACCACAAAGAGAAAGCTTTACTCTAACCAAGCAAAACCCCCATTTTTAAAACACACAGCATCAGCATCATAAGCAAATAAAAAAAAAACTTTAACCAAATCTGACACTCTGAGGACTCCATTTGTGCGTGTGAAGTGCAGACAGTGCATTAACAGGATATAAAGAGGCATTGTGTAGTATACCTGTCAGTGAAGCTGGACTGTGTGTCACTCATTGGGCTTCCGGTTCTAGATTTGCAGCAAATTATATCCTTTTAACATTTTCCAGAGCGTGATGAGGCGATTTCCCTGGAGCGTCCTTCTCTGGCATTCGTCTGAAGTAGGCAGGGATTTTGTGGAAAAATAAAAGACGGTGCTGATAATAAATTAATCTGAGGAGACTGTTGGGTTGTTGTTGTTGCAGGGCTCGTCCAAATACTAGACACTACCTATACGGTCTCTTTCGATCAATACTCCTGGGCAAAAAAAAATCGGGTGGCAGCGAGCAATCGACAGTGCAGAGCTTAAAACATAAATCGGGGCCTCTGTCGTATTAGCTGTGCAGTCACAACCCCGGCATCAAACTATATTTTAGCAACAACAATGAACACACTGCTTCCGGCTGGCACAAGTTGTCGTGCATGCATGAACTCCTCGCGTGAATCCTTCAGCCTCCGCGTCCCGAATTTTTTTTCCCTGCCGATGTGAAACGTGTAAACAAATCTGTATTCCCAGTGAAACAGACACCCTGGCCCTGCGATGTAGTCCCGTCTGCCACCACCCCTGCTCGGGCTGAATGGCCTCGGTGCCTAAATGATCTCCGAAGATGCTGGAAATTCCTCCAGTCCCATTTGGTGTCCCCGGCTCCCGGAGGTCTGCTGCGGCTGCGGGGACGAGTCTCCCGTGACCATGAGAATCGCTCGACACCCGAGAGGAAAAACGACCCGTTTTTTTTTTTTTTTTTTTTTTTAATGAGCAAATTTTTTTTTACACAATGCGCGAGACGCTGGATACCAAAAAAACAAAACGAAACCGTGTATTTAAAAAAAAAAGAGGAAATAAAAAAAGCACATTCGCTTGCGTGAGAGCGCTTCTCACGGGGAGCTGGCCGCGGCTGAGTCTCGCCAGCTAGCAGCTAACAAAACAGATGAGCTCTTTCAGCAGAAAACTTTGCTTCGTGTGCAAACTAAGCAAACTCCCGTTCACAACAATGAACCGGCCGACCACCGAGATATACATATACACGAGCCCCGCATCAATGTTCGCCGGCTTCCGATGTGTCCCCGTGTTGTGTCCTTCGGAAGAAAGAAAACGCGTCTCCTCGAGCGCAGGGAGTCCGGCGAAGTCGGTTAGCACCACGGCGCAGCGCTCCTTGACTCCATGTTTCCAGAATTCAGTCGTTTCTCGGCAGAATTCCCGTGGATGGAAAGCAGGCTAGCTCCGTGGCCAGCTAACGGGACAGAAAGTAACAGCCGTCCTCCGAGAACCACGACGGAAAAACACCGCACGGGAGGCTTAAAACTCCGGGTGAACGCCACACGCTGTTTTTCCTAACGCCGGGCGTTATTCGTACGAGGATACAACTTGATAAAAGGTACCAAAAATTCCACTTTCTGCCGCTAGCAACGCCCTAGCCTGCTAGCTGCTGGAGTCCTGTAGCGCTTCCACCAACCACTTCCGCCGGGAGATGAGAAAACTCAGTCGGTTCCAGCTGAACGTTTCAATGTTACACGAAACATGACAACACAATCAAACTGGAGCACAAAGACCACAACAGCACTGTTAGACCCCATGGAAGCACACTTCCGCCCCTGTGAGGAAGATTATACAAATCCTGTATCTCATTATTATGACTTAGTGTTTCATAATTATGAGATAGTATCTCATAATTATGAAATAATATCTCATTATGACTTAGTATCCCATTATTATGACTCAGTATCCCATTATTATGAGATAGTATCCCATTATTATGAGATAGTATCCCATTATTATGACTTAGTATCTCATTATTATGAAATAATATCTCATTATTATGACTTAGTATCCCATTATTATGACTTAGTATCTCGTTTTTTTTTACTTACTATCTCATAATTATGACTTAGTATCTCATTATTAGGACTAACTATCATCATTATGAGATACTAAGTCCTAATTATGAGATACTGACTGTGGGCGGGGCGCAGCAGAGCAGGGAAGCCGTGGTTCAGACAGCCGCCTGTCTCGCAGACGTGGGCGACTATGCATCGAGGCAGAGACATAACATAATCGATTCATGTTTTCTGCTAGGTTCATTGTTTTAGCGATGTGCTGCCGCTGCATGATTGTAACCAGCGCTGCTCCAGGATCAGAACAGACGCTCATTTAAGGTCCGGTCGTCCTGTATGTGTCGGAGTCGGTTTCCTTCTCACTTTCCCTCTGACCTGCGCTCACTTTACACCTTTACAATAAACACCAGCACTGATCACAAGTTATTAGGACAGGTACAGGACTGACGTTTAGGCTTTGTCCTTTTGACAGAGGATTATTTAAAAAGTACACATTTTGAGTACTTCATAGTATTTGTGGCAGTAGTCTAACTAGTAGTCCAACTATATCAGTTTCATGAAGAACCTATGGTAAAAAAGCCGTTTATCCCTCATCAAATATAGCAGAAGAAGCTCATTCTTGTTTTGTGGAGGGGGCTTTGACACAGGATTACTCAAAAACTGCACAGTGTCAGTAATTTGAGGAAAAACACAGCTCTAAACCTCAGAACCGCTTCACAACGATTACCGTAAATGTGCAATCAATTGCGCAAGCTAGAAACGACAGTTGGCTGTTTTGACAATGCAAACACGAGAGGCGGCTGGCTTGACCGCAGTCTCTCAACCATGGCTTCCCTGTTCTGATGCGGTCAGAGTAGCAGTCAGTAGTAGTCAGCAGTAAGTCATAATAATGAGATACTAAGTCATAATAATGAGATACTAAGTCATAATTATGAGATACTAAGTCATAATTATGAGATACTAAGTCATGATAATGAGATACTAAGTCACAATAATGAGAAACTATCTCATAATAATGAGATACTAAATCATAATTATGAGATACTAAGTCATAATTATGAGATACTCAGTCATAATTATGAGATACCTTCTCATAATTCTGAGATACTAAGTCATAATAATGAGATACTAAGTCATAATAATGAGATACTAAGTCATAATAATGAGATACTAAGTCATAATTATGAGCTAGTAAGTCATAATAATTAGATACTAAGTCACAATAATGAGAAACTATCTCATAATAATGAGATACTAAATCATAATTATGAGATACTAAGTCATAATAATTAGATACTAAGTCATAATTATGAGATACAGGATTTTTATTTTCTTCAACACAGTGGGCTTCCAATGGGCTTCCATAGTTAGCAGCACGACTGTAGAGTTATGTTATTATTATTAGTGTGTGTCTTCTATTTATTTCATGTACACATTCAAATAGGATGCTATGAATAAAAGGTGAGACAGCGTTAGTCTATATACGTTTTATACCAATAGTCCATCTATCAGGGAGTTGAGTTGACAGAAAACTAATGTTTGACAATCAAACGATTGTTTTGAGAAGCATTTATATATATATATATATATATTTATTATATAAATATATATTTTATAAATAAATGTGTATATATGTGTGTCTATATTTGTGTATGTATACATATGTATCTGTATATATATATATATATATATATATGTGTGTGTGTGTGTATCTATATATATGTGTATATACATACATATATATATCTGTGTGTATATATATACAGTATATGTATATATCTATATGGCTTCATAATTTGGTCAATAAAATGTCAAAAGGAGTTAAACAATTTTCAAGTGACTGTACAACCATTTAAACCTAAAGATTCTCAGTTGACTGGTATCGAAAAAAGAAAACACACACACGTGTATATATATTTATAACATATCATATAAGTTGTGGCACTAATATGCATAGTTACATATTATGACTGTTAAAGTCAACAGATTAACTTATTGATTGACTGTTCCACAACAACAACAAGTCTATATGAGATCAATAAAGACAATAAATTGATGAGTGCAATCATCAGAGTTTAGACCATGAATCAAATGTTTTTTTCAGGTATCAAGCAAAAAGACATTATTGGTTCCAGCTTCTGAAAGGTGAAGAATCCCTGTTTTTTTTCTCTTGGTACAAACTTCTTTAGCTTTAATACTGTTAGTCAGTCAAAACAATTTGTTTTTAACATCAATTTTTAACGACTTTCTTGTGTTCACTAGATTAATTGATAGTGGAAATTATTATGAATCCACAGATATTGTTTGATTCTTTGCTTTACCAAGGTAGGAACACTCATTTGAAACAATCCACTAAGGAGACACTGTCTTTAATGAGGTTGATTCACTTGTGTGTGTTGTTGTTGTTTTTCTATGATTAGTCCTTCTCATGGCTTTCTTCCTGTCTGTGGTTGGTCTGGGACTGGATGAACAGTCATTATGATCATTATTTACGGCTTACAGTCCTGGCCTTTGTCCTCAATCCACAAGGAGACACTCCTATTCTAATGAAGCGTCCTGAGACAGCAGGACAGACTTAGAAGAACAGAGGGAAAACACACTCAAATAGCAGTATGGGTGTGTGTGGGAGGTAGATAATTGAAAACACAAAATAAATGTGTCTATCTGGAGGCTTTCATTCAATTCGTAGAGTCTATTTAGTTTTAAAAAATCATCTAAAAACTTTTGCAGATTCAGAGTAGTCAAGATTTCATGCCCAAGGTCCACATTTGAGAATATATTCAGATCACAACATCACCAAATAAGTTATAATTATAATTAACACGTTTCAAGTTGTATGTTAAAAAAATCATTTTAGGGGGGGTATTACCTAATTTCATTGTTCGTGTTTTCACATGTTGATATAATGTATAAACAAATACTTGTGTTGTGTACTTAAAACACAAAAAGTACTGACAACATTCAAGTGTTTCAATGTATCTGGGATTTTCTTGTCATCCTGATGGAGTAGAAAGAACAAGACATATTGTTGAAGTATTTGACAAGAAATGTAATTATTTGGTTAGTGAATATTGTAAATTTAAAGTGACTCTAATGTCATATATGTTTTAGAAATGACTTACTAGCACTTGAAAGCAACTACAATGAAATGCTAGCTTATAGATTATGGTTGAATTTTGTGTTGACGAAGATTAGGTAAATGAAAAAAAGATAATACAAAGAATGGGCTGACAACACAAGACAAGAAACCACTGCTGCAAAGCAGAAACCACTAGAGGTCAGCATAAACATGTTCTGCATACATTATTCTATAAATGGTCTGTTCACCCAAAATTACAGATATCTCACATACTCCTGGTGTTATCATCAATAACGGATGGTGCTGTAATTGCTGCGGTTATACTGATGTTAAATTATTGGATCTATCAGACTATTATTGTACTTTTATCTGACAGTGCTTAAATAAAGCAGTTACAGTGCTACGCCTCGTCTCTTCTCTACTTTCAGCTCAACTGAGTTCGGTTAAATGTCCACTCTTCTTCTCTGTTAGGAGGACATTCTTTCCCTCACCACTTTGTGGACGTCATTGAGACAATGTATATTGTGATGAGGTGCTCAAATTAATTATAATCGAATGGAAGAGTCTTTTCAGTGTGCTGGGTGCTACAGAGCTGAACAGAATCCTGCCACCTATTGAACCAGATGTATTAAGTATTACACGATTACCTTTTCACTGCATCGTACATTGCAGTCCTGTAGTACATATAGTTTCATACATCATACATAAAACTTCCCCCTAAAATGTTCCCGAATCCATTAAAACGAATGAAAATTTCTAAATATTTTGTTGGATTAATTCTAAAAAGGACAATACAATCAAAACAGACCAGTTTTGTTTTACTAGAAGTATAATGTAGCATTATTTACAGTTGCCAATGCTGTAAGATCATTTGTTTCTTAATATTTATCTTTGTTTCAGCACTGCCAAATGACTGTCTGTTTCCTCACTGATCATTAATACCCTACATAGACGATTTGACACCCTCATGTGGACAACATGGGAAATTTCAGTACAATGTCAGCTTATCCTGGAGTTTTAGTTGGAGATTTGTTGCCAACTCTGCCAAGGAGGTTATATTTAAACCTGTGTCTGTTTATTTGTTGGTTTATTTGTTAGCAGGATTACGCAAACACTCCAAAACTGATTTCAACCAATTGCTGTGGAGGGACGGAGCCTGGGTCTGCGAGGAACCCATGGATCCAGTATTTTGTTTCTCTTTCTTTAGGAGAAATAAATAGTTTAGGTTACCAGACCATATTTCTACTATAATAAATAGTAAATTATGTGGACCTTGGAGGAGGTACACACTCTACTCTCTCGTAGGCACTCAACTCCTTAGTTTTATATGTATTCACAAGCATACAAACAATATATCAGAGATTTATTTCATTTGTCATAAGGAGAGAAATTACAAAAAGGCCAATCATGAAACCCTAAACTGAGAATGGCTACACACACACACACGCCCAAACAAACACTCTCACTCACAAATAGGGAAATACATTCACATAACTAAGGCACACACCAGTTAGATTTTTACTGTCATGGATACAATGTTGATGCTAGTATGATAATAGCAGCCAAGTAGAGAGTAATTATAAGACATTACATTTCAATCCAACATATATGTGAAAATAAATGGGTGACAAGTTTTGAGCACTGTAAAAAAAAATATGTGCACTAAAATAACAAAGAAGATACAGTCACAATAATAAGAAAACATGTACAAAGTCTGGGCACAGAGATGACAGAATTAGCTGTGCAGAGACGAATGCAGTCTTAGAGTGGGCCGAGTCATGATATTATCTCAAGTCAACAAGTCTACCATCTTTACACAATGAGGCATTTGTGTTTTGTATCCGATGAATATGGTGGAACTCCATTTTAAAACACTGAATTTAATATTTTTCAATTAATTAATACCACAATACGGAAAACAATTTATACAAATCACACATTAAATACTCAAACCAATGTTCACTTGGATAAAACTCTTCACACGTGTAATTGAATTGTGCAAAAATAATTTGCAGCTAGTATGTCTGTTATTGTTAAATTGGACAATAGTTTTTTGCAAAACAATAACCTGATATAATTATATCATCTCAATGTGGTTTTACTGAAAGTCAAACAATGATGACTATTGCCCAGTCCTGGTTGTGTGTGTGTGTGTGTGTATCTTGTGTTAAGAATAAATCTATGAATCCAATATTTTGGGGGCTGTTAAGAAAAGGATGCTCCTGTTTGCGTGACTGCAGGCAGTGGTGTGTGAACCACGTACATTAATGTTCACAGGTGCTGGCTCAAACAGAACTGGAGCAGAAGTTGCACAGAAGATCAGCTCAATGTACAGATCACATTAAATTCCACTGAACTGTCAAGTCCTCTGTGAAACTGAAACATTACTCTGTTGAATAAATATGAATACTGTCGGTGCTTTCAGCGTGAAACCTGAAATCAGACACTTCACTGTGTAAACTTAGAATGATGACACCAATTCATAGATCCAAATGGAATGCAAAATAAATAGCATTACCAGTGCAGAACTATGTATCAGAGAGTGGTGTCTCTCCATGTATCCACGTACATAAGTGAAGTAAAATAAGTGGAAATATTTTGAGCAGGCTCTGGAATAGGATTTCAGACAGCAGGCATTACTATAAATTATGATAAACAAAGTAATGAAGCTCATCACACACATTTCTCTGGAATTCACTTTCCTGGACTTTCCAGTCTGACTTCATCTCCCTGAGTACACCTTTCCCATCTGCTCAAAGTTTTACAAAAAAACCAACAGGATTCCAAGGAAACCAATCCTAATGTTTTCTATGTGCTTTAAAAATCTTTCACAAGGATCATGGATAGTACATGTAAACTATTTCTTTACTAATAGTGAACTTCCCACGACCACATACGACAAGGCAACAGTTCACTGCAACTGAAAGCAACATCTGCTCGTGTGATTATAGAAAGTGCTTTGGTTTTCTATGACGTAAACTACATCTGTGTTGTTTCTGCACCAGTAGGCTGCCTTTTACATCATGAATCTAACCTGTGTTCAGCAGCAATGACAACAAACCACACAGGGTATTTCCTAGCATAGAAAATTAGGATTTTAAAATATCCCGCTTTAAAAAAAAAAAAAACTCAAACAAACATAAAAAAGTTGATCTTTGTCCTTTCCCCTGCAGCTCCAAAACAGAATGTAAAGTGATTTCCTATGAAGAAATGTTCAATCAGTCCATCTTCCCTTCATGCCCATTAGCTGCGACCGTCTCCGGCTGCTCTCTCTGCTGCTTGTGCCAGCTCTTGCGTTTTCTTCTGGCGAATCGAACAATGTCCACCATGAACACCCAGGAGAGAGCGTACATGGCCACTCCCCCGCACTTGATGAAGAATCTGGGTCTCGGGGAGATCAGCTCACAGTACAGCATTGTGCCTCCCACGAAGATTCGCATCACCACAAACAGCAGCACAAACAGGACGTCCACAGCGTTCCCCAGCTGCGACCTGTAATGTCCCGTCTGTTTGAGGAACCAGCGTGCCTGCAGGAGTGGGTTCGTAATTTCACTGCCGAAGAGAACCGCACACGACTCGATGCCGGACTCCCCCAGCCACAGGGTCAGCAGGATTCCCAGGATGCTCATGGTGTGGTGGGCCAGCATAACGGGTCCCTCTGTGCGGAAGTACACACACCAGGCCATGTCAAAGATAAAGTAGCCCAGGCTCACCACCATGGCACTTATCTGCAGAGGGGTGTTCTTAGTACCTGGCATTCACAGAAGAGAAGAGAAACAAGTTTTAGCTGGGGTATTTACAAATACAAGAAAAAACAACCTGCTGAATTTTCAACAACATGTGAAGGTTAGTAATTAAATGAAAAACATTGACAAATTATGTCGGCAATAGAATAAACTTACAACGAATGTTATAACAAACTGAATATCTAGACCAAATAATATTCAATAACATTATTTGCAGATTGGCAGTTATACTATATTCATTTAATCTATTTTCGAGTTACAACCGATAAAGATTTTGATTGGCCAATGGTGATATTTGGGAGACCAACCATACACTTTAATATAAATAACTATGAATAAAGAGAAAGCACAAGTACAACCAAATAAATCTCTAGAATTAAGAATTAAAAAATCTAAACTTTATGAACACCTTTTCCGCATAGTTTATATTGTAAAATAAACATAAACATCAATACTGAAAATAAAAAAGCTTCCAAAGCGAATCTGAGGAATCGATATGTGAAAGATGTTGTTCACTCCTTCTGTCTCTTTTGTAAAATGTTTATTGAATACATAAGTTGGGCTCTAATCGATATCAATATCATTATGGCAGCCCTTCCTGTTAGTGATTATCTCTACAGTACAAATGAACATGATTTTTCTTTTTAACCCAACATTAGAATTTCATGGTTTGAATCCACAGAAGGTGAGCATGGTACCTGGATAGGTGAAAGGCCAGGGTCCATCCACATAGCCTATATATGCGGTGATGCAGACTGCCAGGATGCCATGAACCAGGGTGACGAGGCGGCAGTTCCACTCATAGCTCCTGGAGCCGTTGACATAACACACGATAAAGTAGAAACAGGCCCAGCAGGAAAGGCACAGGAGTGAGTAAACCACGAGCAGTGCCATCTTCTCTTCTGAAGACGAAACAAACAGGAAAAGCTGCTAAAACAAACTCACAGTTTCTTTCAGAAAGCTTGCCAGTCAGCGATCGTCCAACCAACTTTGAATCACATCACACGGGGAGAGAAAAAAGCCTGGAGGCACATCTTGCTCAGTTATATCGCTTACAGTAGAAAGACACAGCATTACCCTCCAAAGACGTGGACTGTGCAGCCCTTTGTGAGTAACCAAACAAATAGCCTTTGCTTGAACTATAATAGCACTATAGTTGGCCGGCCGAGGGTCTGGTGGGGTGAGGGGGACGTCTCTTCATCTGCTGTGACGTTTGTACAAGGAGGTAAGACCATGCCGATTGACAGGCCTACCCTCGCTGGACTGGAGCGGGACCCACTCTTTACTCTCAAAGACTTCGAGATAGATTCAAAATAGATGCGAGGGTAGTGGGTGCTGAGCCACAGAATGCTCCCACTGGACCTGTGCACTTTAAAAAACGAAATAAATCAGTGTAGAATTGTGTTGTTGTTGCCTTGGTTGCTATGTGCAGCTCCATTAACACACAAGTGTCAGGATGTCATGTAGAGGTGAAGCAGTGATATTGCGTGTAGCAGAAGAACTCAGTTTGGATGCATTTAAGCAACATAATGATCTAAACACTTGTTAAAGTATTAAAAATAGAGTTATAGAAAAATATAAGACACTTGATTTATGTGAAGTAAAAAAAAAAAATTGCACTCATGTGTATCTACAGTAATTATTTGGATTATGGTTTGGTTGAGGTTGAGTGTTATGTGTGATAAGGGTGACCCTAACCTTTTTCTGTTAATTTATTTATTTGTTGTTGTTGGATGCACAAACATATGCCAAAAATAAATAAACATAAAGATATGCCAAAACAAATCTATCTATCTATAAAAGAAGAAAGAAAAAAGAGGACATGGACATGGACATGCACAGACAAACAAACATACATCAAATCATAAATAACAAATACAACAATAGATAGATTTGTTATTTTTTAACTAAAAATGATTTAACTGTGTCAGGGCTGTGTATTTTATATTTCTGTATTTTATCTATCTGTCTGCCTGTCTATATATCTCTCTCTATATGTATATATATCTACATGCCACTCTCTAAATTTATATATCTATAAATCTATATTTATCTATCTATCTATCTATCTATCTATGGAACAGTTTTCTTTAGGTGCAAAAGAGATACAACAGATAGGTTGTAATACATTTATGCATGTTTACTTATTATTCCTGTATGTTTTATAACCTCTGTGCTCTAGGGGGCAGCCCTGTCTAAGATTCTTATTTGACATTTCCCTTAATTAAAGTTAACACAGTGCTACATCAGGAGAGTTTCAGTATTTTACAATGAGATGTGTGGAAGCAGATATTAAGGTCTTTGGGATTTTAGGTTGCACAAAAAACTAATTGAGAACATTTTTTAGGCTTTAATTGCGTTTCCATGGAAACCTCCAGAGCAGTGAGGCAGAGGGGAAGTAGCTGAGCTGATGATGATGATGATGTGTTTAATTCCTCGTCTACTCCAGTGAATAGACGGCACCAGCAGCTGATGCCAGTGAACTGAAAGTGGCAGCGGGACCTCGGCTCATCCCTGGTTTCCATCCATCAGCAGCTGCTCAGTTAGCTGGATCAGGGCTGTTAGCATAACCACAGAGCGGCTAACAAAGCGCTAAGCTAAGTGATGGAGGGGTGGGAACATCAATTACCTTAAAGGAAAACATGGGGCAGCTTCTTCACTCGGGTCCTGGGTGGGGTGTGTTTCTGGAGGAGTCTGTCACACACACATACACACATACACACACGCACTCCTCCAGCTGCTGCTTGTCCTCCTTCATCGCTGATTCCACCGGTGGCAACAACAGCAGCTTTCCTCAGCATCCCTGGATCCGTCTTGCACCTCATCAGCCACCGTACATGCACATGGAGCAACTAGTATTAAAAACAAGGGGTGGGGCCCTAGTTGTATTATTTTATACGGCACTGTAGTTTAAATATTAAGCCAGGATTATCTAATATTCAAAAGAAAATACACGTTTCCCATTCTCCTCCATTTCTTCCCCAAACACTGGAATCTGTCTCCTCTCTTAACGGTGGTAAAAGCGACAACTAGCGGTCAACGACGCAAATTACACGCAACATTTCCAGCACCAGTGGCACAAAATGGAAGAAATTCGTTGTATTAATATAACAAACGCTGCACAATAGTTTAATGGTTGCAGAGAACTTGCTACCTGCTTGACCTGGGTTCATACCCTAGTGACACGGCCTGCCAAAGTGTCCACAAGCAAGGCATTCAGTCCCATCGTTCCAGCTGGACCCGTGTTTGACCTCATGGTTTGAGTCAGTAAATGTTATTTGAACTCGAGCACATTGAGGTATGAAGTTAATGTTATATTATCACATATATAATCCAGTATCCAATAGGTTTAATATGCTTATTATGTGTTCACATAGTAACCCAATAAGACTGGCACTCAGTATAGAGCGCGTCCATTTTTGAAAGCACATGTAATTCCACTAGATCCAGATATTTATTTGGATCTACACCAAATTGCACACACTCAAATATCAGTCCCCTAAATGTGTTTTTCGTCAAGATCCAATAATTATTTTCCAAGAAATCTAGGTAAATGTTGAAAAGTTCCCTTTCTCGCAATGTCAGCAAAACGGAATGGGTTCTTCCCTGACCCCTACCGCATCCATCAAGGAATCTGTCAAGTGGATTTTGTGTAATCTCGCTTACAAACAAATGGACTCGGGTGAAAACATAAATACACAACCTCCTTCGCAAAGGTAATAAAGTCATAATAATAAACATGCATAAGCACAGTATTAGTATGCAGTGCAAGGAAAGACTTTATTGAAACAATTCATGTAAAACAACTCAGAAATGGAACACCACCTAACTGCTTCATTTTCTCCTTATGGCAACTTTTTACAGCATATTCAGAACTCTTTCATAGAAAAAGAAATATATTTAACAACTTAAACTACATAATTACATAGCACAGATATCAGTGGAAATGTTAAGGCACTTGATCACCAGAAAAGGCCACGATTAGAAATGCTTCACTCGTTTGGTTCTTTAGTTAGCAGGACATACATAACAAACAAAAAATGAACTTTTGATATGGCAGAAAATACTTAAATGAAGATGGAGGTTAGAGTAACCCCAAAAAAAATCATACTTCCAAACTATTGCTCAAAGGAATAGACAGAGAGAATAATGACATTTGGTCCAACAAGTTTAAGAAGTGCTCCTTAAATTACGTCTGTAAATAATCAGGGATATGAGATGTATAAATTATTAACATTTAGGAGACATGAAACCGTAAACACAAGAAACACTGTATGACCAGTAGATGGCAGTATAGATTATAAAAAAGGCTAACCTGCAGGAAAACATCATACTGAAGAGTCTGTTTCTAAAAAGTAAACTTTACCCCCTTTGACAGCATTTACTTGTGACTTTGGTTTACTGGAAACAGACGTGGGATGTGAGTGGTGGGGGAAGCCGAACTAAAACTGAAATACAATGATAAACCAGGCGTGGAAGTAACGCGACATCTGGATTTTAACCAGGAGGTTAAAAATGTTTCTGAAATGTGTTTGAATACGTCCTACTACTGAGGACCTGTGGTTTGGATATGTAAGATTAAGAGCTAGTTTAATTGGAAAAAAAAGAGAGGAGGAGAAAAGGATGAGGTTATTTAAAAAAAAAAAATTATACAAAAATAGTCCTCCATAATTTCACTTTGCAACTAAAATAAATAAAGCCCAGCATTGAAGAAACATTTTCTTTGTCAGCCAGCTTACATTGTTATAAACAGGCATTTAGCTGGATATACAAAAGGTTTTTCACAGAGCTTTAGAAGAGGGAGACGTCCACCATCCAAATCTTCCTTCATCAGGATGGAAGAGTGTGTTTGTATAACTCCTTTGTGTCAGAGTAGGACTCTGCTTGTATTTAATTGAGCAGAAACGCACTGTCCAGCTTTGTGCATACAGTAGCTTCTTCGAGAGGTTATTGTTGTTGGTCTCCGTCAACTGCTCCCGTCATATCCCCCCCCCCAAAAAAAAGAAAGGCACAAAAGAGTTTCTTGGCAAAGACACATTGTAGTTGTTGATATGTCGTTTTCCCAGAAAGTTGAATTAGTCTCTTCGAACAATGTGCTGCATCTGTCCCTCCGTGAAGGTTTTGGTCTCATTTGCGAACCTGAATTTGTTTCCGTTTCAGCTGGAACGTCTGGATCTCACCACTCCCCATCTGAGACCGCCTCACTTGTCATCACATAAACTGAGGTCCAGTGTTGCTGTGTTCACTTTGAACAGCACGGGTGGGGAAGCATCGCTTTGCTTCGCCCGTCCAGAAACAAACGCTAGGTCTCCTCGTCCCATAGACACAGCTGCTTCTGGGGAACGTAGTAGGTGAAATGGTAGCCCTTGCTGCAGCTCTTTATGCCACACTTGTAGGTGCTGCCTCTACCTGTGGTGTCCCGGCTGCGGCAGTACTTCAGCAGACACGGGTACCACTCCAGGCGCAGGCTGTACGTGCAGACACAGGGCTGCCACAAGTCTTTAGTGGAGTGACAGGCCTGAAAGCTGGGCGCCTCCGTCGTTACGGGCAGGACCTCGAATATGGAGCCATCCACGCCTACGACACAGACAGGAGCAGGGGCATTATTATCAGAGGGTGCAGCGTTATACACAAAAAGCATGCCATCATACAGCTGTGTGAATCACTCCCTCTCACTGAACTGAAGAGGGTAAACAAAGTGGCCAAAAGGAGGGAGACGGTGCCCGTGATTTGGATGCTTTGTCATGCAAAGGAGACGCAACTGTGATTCTCTTTGCAGATACCAGTGCACAGCTTGTTTAATGCAAAAGAGAGCTTTGTGAGCCATGACGATCAACATTGTTCCCTGTACAACAGTGCTGTCAGCGGACAATGGTGCTGTCGTATGGATTCTCCTCAGCCGGGACAATTTGGACTTCATTGCCATTAAGATGCAGGATCCCACTGGATTCCATAAGAAGGCCATGGCTAGATAAGACTATATCACTGTGTTTTAAATTCAGGGAAGCGGGAATGTGGACAGACAGTTTAGAGGAATGAGCAAAATGTACCTACTCAGGTTTTCTAAAGTAAAAGAACAGACTTAAGCTGCTTTCAGACACGCACTGAAGTCCGCACATTTTTCAGAAATTTTATGGAGGGGCTGCATAAGAGGACGCAAAATGTCAGCAGCTTCAAACTCTCTCTGGAACTTTTACTGGCAACTCCCTGTGCAGCGAGTGGGCGTGTTGATGGATTATAAAATACGCAACAGACGAAACACTAAAAACTAAAAACAATACGAATATCTTTACACTTGAGATGCACAGATCGGCTCTGGCAACATCCGAATCCACACGTATGCTCGACTCATCCGCCCATCACCCACCCAAAGGAGTTATTTTCTCCAATTTAGAGACCCACACCCACATGAACATTCCACCTCTACTGGTTACATATAACCGCAATCCCTGCATCACTACTATACACATATTGGACGCTATCAAAGATGTCAACTTGGAAAGATAACGAGATTCGAGAGCTTTTGATAAGGGCTAATACCGGTGTCGATATTATAAAAAAAATTTAAAAAAGGCATGATTTCAGCAGTGAAATTTATACGTCACGTCCTGCCTCCTTTCACACTCTTCCCGGGCACCGGCCCTCCCCTGAATGTTCTGGACATATCCTTGTTATTGTGCACATGTCTGACCAGCACAATCTCCTGCTGTGCTCTTCTCATGTGAATTTTCCAGGGTTCATGTCTAAAAACAGCTACGGGGAGAATGAAGAGTGATGTAGCCGTATCACTTTAAAAAAACAAAACAGAGATAAACTGCGGAGTCATATCACTGACATGAGGAAAGAGGTGTGGAGGAGATACGGATGACAGGGACAGTGTGGGGGGATAAAAACAGTCAGTAGAGATAACGGGAGGTGGGGGGGTGGCAGAGAAGAGATAAACCAACAGACAAACATGTTGCCCAATCCACCTATAAAAGATTTCAATAATAAAACAACGGCACGATGACCACTGACCTTTGTCCAGCCAGTGTTTGACATCTGACTCCCTGGTGTAGACGGCCTCCCGGGCTTCGCTGCACATGTTGTGGATGTGGGAGCTGAGCTGCAAGGCCCGGCTGAGATTGACGGCCACGCTCATGGTCAGCTGCTCCAGTCCCCGCCGCTCCTCTGCCAAGCGAATGGCCTGAGGGTTTTTCTGAGCAGACAGTGCAGGATAATAAGCGTTTCAAATGTGATCATTCAACTGATGAGTAACCCGGCTGAAAATGTCGCCTCCAATATCGTACCTGTCTGAGACGGGCCATAGACTCGCTGGGGATGATCTCATTGCGGTTGAGGCGAGAGATGAAGCACAGCGCCTGGTACTGGTTCTGCCCTCTTTCCAGCTCGCCGAGAATCAGCGCCCGAAATATCTTCACATCCTGCAAAGACACGGCGAGATGAGAGATGTCTGGCTGGCTGAACGGATACACAGACAGTTCCCAGACGACATTGAAGTGGTCCGAGAGGCGAGGTTGTCATAACTTACTGTTTATATGCGCAGGCTCACACAGATTAGAACAAATAGTCTTTCCATTTCGGTACTTGATGCAGCACTTTTCCAGACACACAAAGTAATTCAATATGGGGGAGTTCAAAGATGCTCAAACAACCGTCGGCTCAAAGTAAAGGGGAGTTTATGTTCTCTCCATCCATAGAGTTTCATCTGACAGTTTGTTGATACTTTTTTATTGTCTGTACGCCTGCGAGACGTCGCTCCGGTCACGCTCTGGTTACTTTTGCTGTCAAATTAAGGCTCATGGGCCCGTTTCATGGCAAACTTTTCCGCGATTCCCTCATGCCGTAAAAGTTTTTTAACCGCTCTGTTTTATGTGGAGCCGTAGAAATAGGAAAAGGGTGATAGCGGAGAACTTGCGCGCACACACGCACACAAAAACCTTGCTGCCAAAGGCCATAAAGAGTTCCGTAAGAGGTCAGGCAAAGAATGATGGGAAGCTCCAGCAGTGGGGAGAGGAGAGCAGAGCAGACCTGTCTCCCTATTCATCAGACACCACCACCCCCCCCTCCTCGGCTTCAGCTTCCAAGACACACAGTCCCAAACACCCCTCCTCCGCTTTTCACACACCCGTCTGAAGCAAACAGGCTTCAGAGGAGGAGTGGTACCGAGGCTGTCACTCCCCGAGCAGGAGGAACCCGGCTGATAAAATGGGAGCAGAGATAACCCCATCGAGTCCTCCCCGAGCTTGAGGGTCCCACCGCCTGCATGCAAGAATGTACGCACTGGCAGGAAAGCAATGCAACCTGCCGAAAAAAGTGTTTACGCTCTACTTTGTGGGCACGCCGGTTCCCCCTCCCGAGCGCCACTTCCATCTGTGAAAAGAGTTTCTGGCAGGCGTACAACACAAGCACGGCTATTACACAAGACAATCATGCGATGCTATTTGACCTTTGGAAAGCAAATCACTGAGCAAATATTGATTCACAGGCTTTGCGAGATATTAACCTCGGATCACCACCCTCCCCTCCCTCCAACAGATCTCTGTGAGCCTCTTTATGAAAAACTCAGACTCAAAAAAAAAAAAAAACAGAAATTAAATAGCTCAGATGTTGCCATGCTGTGATAATAACCCAGTACTCTTGTTGTTGTTTTTAACAGAGGGAACAAAGTCTGGCTGATTAAAGAGAATGTCAGGACCAGAGGAGGCACTGATATATCATCGTGAACGGAGACGGGCAAGAGTGCCATTTCCCCTCAAGTTAAGGGAGACGCGGAGGCCACGGCTTCCAGACCTCCCATATTGCAGACACATGGCGCTACACTGGGACGCTGTGTGTGTAGGCAGCGAGCGAGCGAGCGAGCGAGCGAGAGAGAGAGAGAGAGAGAAGGCATTCGTCTCAGCCACAAGGATCTGCCCCAGGGCTCTCTGGGTAATTACAGAGAAGCAGGGTAGAACCCCACCAACTCCGCTTCTTTGGAACTTTGCTTAATGCCAAAGTGTGGACGCCGAGATCGCCTCCTCCTCTGGTGTCATTATGTGTCCAGATTAATGATTGTCTACTTCTGCTGCCACGCATTTGGATTTAGGCCAAAAAGGCGAGGGGAGGGCACCGGTGCAAACTGTGGCGACAACATTTTCTGATGCAACTTAACCCGACACCATCTGTACACGACACCATCTGTACACAATGGGACACGTTACGGGAATAGTTGTTTTTTTAGGCTTTTTATGCAGAGTAAGAAGAGACAATCAACACCACTCTTTTGTTTCTATGCTAAATATGAGGCTACAGTCGGCAGACGATTGCTTAAATGGCTAAAAAACAAAACCAGTGTTGATATCCCGGCAGTTTAGGTGCAGCTGAGATAATAATCAGCGCGGCTTCTGCCAGCCAATAGAGTAATAACAATGACATCATCTGCCACATCTCTGTTCCAGACAGAAGCTGCTGGATTCAACCGTTTGTTTGGACAAGACCAGACTCACTGCCTGAAAACCAGCACTGGCACATGCACACGCCGACTCGCTGGTGAAGACACACACTCAAAAGTGTGATGAAAAGAAAAAGGTGGTAAAACGAGTGAAATGTGCACTGCTGTTGTGATGACAGGCGGCATCCAAACAAGTCGGAGCCTAGTGCAAAGTGTTGATGAGGAGAGACGGTTATCAATGCCACCATCTTGCACAGGGGGTGGAGCCCTGGCAGCGAGGTCCCACCGACCGACCAATCACGAGTCAGTCTCAGCTGTCAATCATGTATCTATAGAATCAAATAACTAATCAAAACCAAACTGACTGTAAAGATGAGCACTTGAACAAACATCACTGTGATTAGAACAACCGAAAATAACAGAAACCACCTATTAAAAAAAGAAATTGATGGGTACCTTGACTTTTTGGTTCATGTCCCGTCCACTAACATGCGATTGAGATGCTTTGGCTTCACTTTTTGTCATCCATCTTTATATTCAGTCCATGGGCAGGGCAGAAGTGGGTAACATACAGTTTCCTGTTGTGGCAGAACCTTCGCACTCTATATAAAGATTCAGTCAAATGTTGCTTGTATAAAAAAAACGCAGTTTAGTTTAATGCTGGCGATGCATCAAAATAGAAAAACACATCTGCAACTTTACAGTCAACTCAACCTGCCAGAGCTCGAAACTGAAGGGAAAGTCAAATTAAATTCAGAAACTACTGCTTAAAGAAGTGGTTGTTCCTATATCAGGGAAGTGAGTCACCACCTAAAAGTGCATTTCCTCTGACCTTCATTAAATGAAAGGTTTGCAGACCAGCATTTAGAGAAAATCATCAGGTACGGACATTAAGAATTAAAAGAGTGACGTTTCCCTCTTCTTGAAAGAGACGGGCAATACCATAATCAAAGGGCAGTGTTGCCTTGAGTTTTGTCCCCACCAGAGCAGCGTAAATGTCAGCACGGCTATAAATAATCCACCCAAGTACAGATTCCTCAGCATTGCTCCTTGACACCGGGGACTTAGTGCATTTGTAGACAAACTACCGCTGGCCAACAGCCAAACACAAGTCTGTATTCATGCAACCTGACATGTGGGTCATACTAAGACCTGTTAAACAGGAGATAGGCAGGGGCCTGTTGCATTTGTGGCTACCTTTGGTGGGCCAGATTATTTAATGAGGTGCACAAAAGCCTATTCAGACACTCAAAGGGTGCCATTTACAGAGAACATTCTCCGTCACTGTAGTTGTAACCCACCTGGCCAAATGCAGTCTCTTTATGGAGCATGTACCTGGTTTACTGGCTCCTAGAATCAGAGCTGTGTGAAGCTCATATACTGGAAGAAAAATAACCGTATTTTTTCTACCAGGCTTCTGTGGCTAAGAGCAGTTTAAATGTCACAGTGAAATACTACAAGACATAAAAATTTCACTTTGGATTTTCATACAAACTGTGCCACCTCACACTTGCATGCATGGATGGACTTTTGAACTCACAGAAATGCATGCACACACACACACACACACACTGGGACAGACCCCCTTCCACCGACCCACCCCCACAACCCACACAGTGTACCAGTAGCTATCCCCCTGTGCAGCGAGTCCTTCCTGTTCTCCAATCCCCTCTAAGACCCTGTCTGTTGATAAGGCTGATGGCTAGCTGCTGGTCAGCCATGCTCTGAGTCACTTGAAATCATAGTGGGTCTCTATGGGTATGTGCAATGGTCGGAAATTACCTTTTAAAGTAGTTGTGTAGAGCTGAAATCATAAAGATGGATTTATTAAAAAAAACTAAAACAAATTAAATCTATTGTTTTTCCTCTTTTAAAGTGGTTACTGAGCCTGCAAAAGCCATTTTCTGGAAAATGTCCAGAAAATAGGGTCTGGGTATTTTCTGGAGTTTGTTTTTCTCCTATAAAGAGAGGAAAATGTCTGGAACTTTCAGGTGCCGGGTGTCGTCTGGGTAGAGCACGCAGGAGGCAGGACATGTCATCGAAATTCTGCTGTGGAAATCACGTGTTTTTGTTTACAGTATATCGACACTGGCATTGGCGCTTATCACCAAAAGCCCTTGAATCTCATTCTCTCCCCAAATAACGTCTTGTCTTGTACGGCACCTCTTTTCCATCCGGATATATTTGTATTCTTTTTGGTTTTTCAGTTTTGCGTCCGTTGCGTGTTACAAACGACATCAACAAGCCCGACCCTGCTCACTAGATTTTCCGGACATTTTCCTGATGTATTCTCACGTGGGCTCACTGGGACATTATACTTGGGGGGGCCTGGCAGGAAAAGTTCCATAATATGTCTGGAGCAACTGACACAGAATTCTGCGTTCTCACGTACAGATGCTTTGGAAAATGGAACTTAAACATAAAAGCTCATAAAATGCCGTGGATCCAATAATCTTGTATTTGTAGTAAGATACCAGATGAAACCTCGTATTGACTTTTGAGACCACCCAACCTCACTAAATGGTCCTGACTCCGTTCTAAAAACAACATATGGATTTACCATATTTTGGGATGGGGAAGATGTTTGCCGTGGTGCATGAGCGGAGCGCGGTGGGAAAGCACAGGTGTAGGCAGGGATTAAGGGACACGTTGGGAGAGAGAGAGGGTGAAAGAGGGTGAGACAGACAAAAGGAGCAGGAGAAAAGCTGCTGCGCGAAGAAATGCTTGAGTTGAAGCTAATTACAGAGGCTCCGAAGGCAGGAATGTGGAGTCACATTTTGGGCTGGTCACACCTGGCTGTCCAAAGAGTGAACCAATTAGTAAACAGTGGCAGTGAAGGGACAATGCAAACACGGGAGACCACAGAAAGAAAGGAGTTCCCCCTGGCTATTTTCTTGGCAACATTGGGAGGTAACTTACTTTGCCTCCTGCTGGAGTTTTAATACTCGAGTGTTTTACATGAACTCAGAAGTCGAAACTAAAAAAACGCACCAAAAGCTTTTACTAAATCCTCCAAATGCTTCAAACCTGTGTAAAATATGTGCAGGCCACACTGAGGGAACCATTTCTTCACACACAATCTGGATACAATTATCCAGACACCCAAACTGTTTATGGAGACTTTGCATTCAGGAAATGAGAGACAAACAGCGAGTGCTAACAGGGAAGGAAATGAGGCAGAAAGATAAGGGGAAAAAACAATAGAGACAGCTTCACTCCTATTCTGCCTCTAACCATTGACCCACAGCTTTCATATCCTGCGGCTGGACAAACACCAACAGCTGTTTTAAGGCAAAGGAATATAAAAACAAATGGTATAACTCAAACTATATATAGGAAATACTTTTTGGGAAAAGCAGATATATGAATAACGCTATATTTTCAAAGCCTAGTATGCAAATATGATATATAAATAAATTCATATATGCATACGGTGTTATTTAGACATCGGACATTTTTTTCTTCTAGCAATAATATTCTATTACATTTGGAAAATGTGAATATAAAATGTTTCTTTTATAGAAAAAAAAAAAAAATCTACTTTTTACAGTGTTCTTTATAAGCACTTTTTAAACTTACTTTCTTTGCTCTTTTTCTTAACATTTACTGTCGGAATTCTGTTTTATGGCTGGAAAAGTGACACAAGAGCAGTTTATTTGACAAAGAAACAGGGGTGGTGTAATACTGTCACTGACTTTAAACTTTAGCAAAAGAACTGAACTGAACTGTCACCGAGGTTGCAGAGTCTAGTTAAACACAGTACCTCTGTGTAAAGTAGCCAAAAAGGACAGAGCCATGGATAGATTTGACTAAAGTGCACTTCAGGACACTGTGCGGGGATCAAAACGGAAGATCTGGCAGAGTAAACCCTTTGTTAGCTCTTTGTTGCCAACTGTGATCTTCAAACCTCTGAATGATCGCAACTATGCACAGTGCAAGCCACAACTGCTGTCTGCTTATCCATCAAAGGATGTGAGTGCAGCCCGGTGCACTCGACTGTCGCTGATCAACTGGAGGAAAGAATAAAACGGATCTGAACGTGTGAATGATAGCTGTTCCTGTCTCCCCCTGCGTCACTGTGGGAATGGGAAGCCCTTTTCTTTATCAGCAGCATTACATACGAACATCTGGCCTGTACGGCGGGGGGAGGATCACGGATAAAGACATCAACCGAGGCCACGAGAGGCCAAAGGGGCCCATGTGGGGCCTTGAAGGGCCACAGAAGAGGCTTTTTTTCCACTGGGATTCAGAGTCAGCCGGAACAAAGGGGGGTTAGGAGACAGATATAAGAGGGTCCATCTTTAGAAAGGTAAACGCCGGCCTGCACATATTGGAATGACAATGCATGGGGTAAACAGAAATTAATTAATATGAACCCAAAATCTGCAATAATTTAATATATAAACTAAAAAGGTCACAGAGTGTACATATATTAAAGCCATGGTCCAACAGTCCTCTTATGAAACTACATTTAAATTCACTAGATCCAGATTTTTATTTGTAATAATATTAAATGTTTATTTTATCTAATTCTAAGTAATGAGGGACTATTTTCTTGAAAAGTAAGAGCAGGGCAGTTTGTCTGAATCCCACATGTTGTTTTATCATTAACTTATTTGCAGAGTGTTCTCTCTCTCCCACACAGAAAAGAGCCATCATCATGACAAGGGAGGTTTGAGCAGGAAGTAGGAGTCTTCTGAGTGAAAGCTCAACACAAATAACAGCTTGAATATCTGAACAGTCATTGTGCTGACGGAGGAAGAAGTGAAACGCAATGTTAGAAGTTTCATTTTCAATCACTCTGGGGCCGAAGTTATAACACGGATGAGTTCACTGACTGATGGTGACTCGCAGATGACTCACTGTAACCTTTCCCAGCAATTCGGAGGAGAAGTCATCATCTGCCCCCACAGTGTGTTACAACAACATTTCCAGGAGCAGGTGACACGTACCTGTAAAACAATAAGTCTTTACAAGTTTGTGCAAGTGACAAAGTGGGATGGTGTTTCAGGATTGAGTAAAAGGCAAGGTGTGGCAGCCCAGAGGTGACTGCACCGACTTGTACTTGATGTAATGAGCCAGCAGTCAGGAAAAAAAACAACAATTAACAGTGGTTTCATTTCCCAGGAAACAAAAAAGAACAAATTGACTTGCCAAAAGGTCGCCCCCACACAGGAAAGCTTGCATAATGGCTACAGTTCAAATTCCACTATCTACTAAGTCCACAAATCTCTGTCTGTTGGTTTGTCTGTATGCGGCTCACGCATCTTGAGAATCGTTCATCTTATCGGCTTCACACTTGGGATGTGTATTGATAAGGGCCCAAGGATGAGCAGTGTCAAATTAGCTGCGATTTGGACAAGCAATACTCAGGAACACGGGAAGGACAAGTCGAGCTTCACTAAACAGGTGAACAGCCCTTTGTGCAGCAGCGGTGACGCAGCTTCGTGGTTCTGTGGAGTGCAGCAGTCGGCCATTACTCGCCACAGCTCAATTACTACAGCTCACTTTTACAGTTTCAGAAATAAAGCTGTAACCAGCATTACCATAGTCAAAAGCAACCGGGCATGTTTAGAATGGCCACTGCACTAGTTACTGCAATTCTGATGAGCGGTGAAGTAAGTGAAGGCTGTGACAGACCTAAGAATGGTCACCTGCCAAAATGGGTCACAGATATTGTGTATCCCAAAAGGGAGAGGGGCCTCCCACCTCCCATTCTGCTTTTAACACAGCACATGAGGGTGTGTGAAGAATCTTCAGCTCATCCTTACAGCAAGCTCATTGTTGAGCGAATGACATAAAGCCGCTGTACTTTGAAGACAATATACACATCAGAATATACAGTACAGCGTGAGCTGATCGGAGGGCCCCAGGCCGCAACTCAATCCGCTTCATAAAGGCTGAATTAACACAAGCGGCAGACGTGCTCATTCACATCGTGGCGCCATTGTTTACAAAATCCAGACCCATTTAACGTGATAGTGTGAGATAGTCGAGTGACTTCCCAACATCTGTTACTCCCTTGACCCAGCACAGCAAGAGGTCGCTCATGCAGTGTCAACACTGACAGACTCATTTACAACTTTCATGCCGAGAACAAACTCTCCAAAACTTCAAACGTTTTTTGTTGTTGTATATTATTTTAATGTTGTTGTATTATTTATAATACTGAAGCTTTTGCAAAACTGATGTGATTTTTTTTTATGGGATTGGTTGTCTAAAGCATGCCGCACCCAATTTTCAAGATATTTTCCAGAGTTTGCACTTCACATATGAAGAGCGGAGCCGGAGATTGTCTCGTCAGATGCGTTCACAACTACAGGAACATTTTCGGAGCATATAGGCGGTAGATGGTGTCTGGGTGATGCAGAAGGCATGACATAACTTATACATGTAGATTCGCAGGGGAAATCTCTCACATCGAAGATGATGGGAGGAGATACTGACTCAGCCATAACATTCATTTTTGTGGTGACAAGAAATTCTACAAGGAAATTGAAGTTTTGCAAGTGTCGCCCGTTAGAAACGCCATCAACACGCCTCCTCTAACGCGCTATGAATTTTCCTGCTGTATTCCCACATGGACTCACTCTGACATTTTCATAATTTTCCTCAAAATGTCTTGTGCAACTGACTCGATCATTTGTACTCTCACATACAGCCCCATGTTGTCTGAAAGCAGACAACATCCAACTTCAAACGTTGACTACTGAAGCATTTCTTTGATGACAGCAGACTGTTTGAACATGAGCTGACAACACCAGTGTATATAGAAAGCTTGAATAGCCTTTTCAAATCCTTCTGCACCATTGTGACCAAAGGGTTACTTGTATATTATCAAAAGGCACAAAACTGTTCCAACAGCGCTCTCAGATGTTCTATTATATACTGTAGCCAAGGTGCATGAAGGATGTGCACCATTTCATCCCAGAAATGAGACCTTCTTCAAGTGTGAACTCAGCCGAGAAAGGGCCTGTGAAGTCACTCGCATTCCTGCATTGATCAAACCCACTAGTTGGACATGAAAGCCAGACACACGGAGAACAAACTGATTAACCTCTGACAAAGTTCCTACATCTGGAACGACCCAAAACAGCCTCTCCAAATATGTGAGAGGTTTTCCTGGGATTAATCTCCGAGACATGGTTTATGTTCAGCTCAAGGTCTGTGACTGTGTTGGACCATAAATTGTTGCTGTGGTTGAATAAAAAGCAGATCCGCAAATAACAAACAACTGTCAGTAGGAGGTTACAACAGCGCATCTGCATTCACATTTGTCGTGTGATGCACAATTGTAAATTGCCACAGCTTGTTATCACACAGATTGCTGCATAATTTCACATAATTGAGAAAAGATTCAGCTGTAAATTCTCGACTGTGACACCAGATAGGAGGAGAGTTAAACTACTCAAATAAATGTGCCGGATGTAATGTTGATAGCTCGGGGTCTCTCAATCAAAACCATAACAAAAGTCCTTGTTTGAGGACATTGTGAAGCAGCGTGGGATCCTGGGGGTTGTGGTCTTCACCACCATTGCTGTGGAAAAGTCGACCCTATGGTCAAATCATGTTCAACGGATGAGGTCATGTATTAAGGTTTTATTCACATTACTCAGCAAATGGTAATGACTCATCCTGATCCAGTACGAGTGACCAATAAAAACAGTAGAAGGAGAAAACAGCAGATTGGCTAACTGGAAAAAAATGGATTTTACCTTCATCATGCATCGTTTGCCCCAAAAGTTAAAGCAGAGACGGACAAATAAAAAGGTAAAGTAGATATGATGCAGATTAAAAGACGTCAAAAATGAGATGTCCTGTTACCTCAAATAAAATTGTGGATTTCTCCCAGTTCTAACATTGTTGGAAATATGTTTGTAACCTGCAAATGCTCTTGGACAATAATCAAAAATGATAATGTTAGAGTTCTTCAGTGGTTTCAACGTAATTCTCATGTGTTACGTACATGTGGATTTTTACTCAACATGACACCGAGGTGTCGAGCGTAAGCTGAACCACATTATCTTTTCCATATGTCTACATGCCATCGGAGCAAACGTAACCCTCCTGGAATCACAGTGCGGCTGATTCTCACAGTGATTCATTGCTTGGATAAGGTTGACTAAACTTCCTTCTCACATCCAGCAGAGCACTCCACCAGTCTCTAATGGCTACAACATTTAACCATCACATCTCTGCCACGTATTCACAAAGCACCAAGGAGCGAGAGGCTGGCTGTCTGATGATTATCCCTGAACCCTTTCTTTGGAAATGATCCTGTTAAAGATGGTAGACTTTAAAGAATAAAAGACAGAAGTGGAAATGCTTGTTGATCAGTTACATTCACTTATCCTAAGTAACAAAAGAAGATTTGTACCAGTAGGCTACAGAGTCCATCTTTGGCTGTGAAGTCCATTATAATCTCTCCAGTGTTCAACATCCCTGTTAAAACGCTCTTCTTCCCACATGCGTTCATCTGGACTGTATATTCATGGCAGCTGGAAGTGACAGCTCATCCAACTTTCCATCAATTTTGGAGATACTGCACAAGAGCTGAATAAAAACCACATGCAGGAGAACTGAGGGGAGAGCGGTGAGGAGTAAGCAGGAGACGCGGAGGGGGACAGAGGGAGAAAGAGCCACGGCAAGAGAAGGAGGGGGCAAGGAGGGCGACCTACAACTGGAGCAGATAAATCAAGCAACGGAAAAGTAAAGTGATCTAAGAGGTTCTTGTTGGCTTTATTCAAGTAAACAAAACCATATGTGCACATGTAGCCCTCGTGTGTGCAAGCACGTGTGCATGCATCAAGGGACGCAGCAACGCTGGTCGCCTGCACGACCAAGCGAAGGCTCCCTGCTCACAGATCAGTGTAGGTCTCTTTATATCGGTGTGTCACCAGTGATTGGGGGTGACGGCCTCTTCTCTTTCAACTTTAAATTAGCTGTTTTGGTTAGTGAACCAGACGTGCAGATCAAAAAGGTCAGACATGCCCACTTAATCCTGGTAAATCTCCCCCTTCACATCTCGCCAGCCTGTCAGCTTCCGTGTGACAGCAACCATCACAGACACATGCCTTTGCTCTGTGCGCCCCTGTGAGCGCCCCCTCCCCTCATGCTCAGCAGTTGTAGTTTTCCCTCCAGCTCTGACATTTATGTGACCGAGTTGTGATTGTCAAAAGTGAAAGTGTCATCTTCCCTAAAAAAAAAAAATTTTTTAAATCGCAAATGCAGTGCCGACCAGGGAGGGACGCTTGATCAGCTTGTCTACATTTAGAAGAATCCTAAATATGGCTGCTGGTGCTCAGCTCTGGGCTGGTCCCACGAGCGGCAGGCGTTTTAGGGCCGCTGGGGTCTGTGGGCAACCACATCTGAGGAGCAGCAGCTGTCTTGACCTCCGCGAGACACATGCCGGGATGGAAAAGGATGAATGAAACCAAAGCCCTACTTGGGTTACACCATCTACTCCAGGACGTTTGAGGGTTTTCACATTGGTGACCCTGCATCCTTGCAACAATTAAGTAGGAACCACAAGGCAAGTGCGGTAATTTGATTAGAGCTTTGATGGATTATAGATTCGGGGCTGATCTCATGTTGTAATCACAAAAAAAATGGTGTAGGAAAGTACCTCAAGAAAAAGGAGAACAACTGGTAAACAAGTGGACCCATTACTCCTATTTGCCACAACTGAGTTTTTGGATTACATCTTGGTACACAACTTGGATTTACAGAGGTTTTGAGATTATGTGAATCACAAACAAACTCCTGTATGATCCGGTTTTGTCCTGACTGGGACCAATTAGGTGGAAGGGAAGGTTGGGGCTCATCGGTGCTCCCTGAAATGTCTCCAAGGTTTCTCAAGTGAAACAAGGAACTGGGTAATTTGGGATCTTGCCTAATTCTAACAGTGACTAAATTGTGGATTGTTGCTACTGGGATGCAAGCTGGGACTTGATCTACCCTTATTGGGTCACCTGGGTGAGGGGGTCAGATGTTGAGACCCGAACCCCCCCCAATGACCCCAGGAACATCACTGATGATGGACCCTAAGCGCATTCTACAGATGTGTCTTGCAGCCTGGAAAAACTGAGTCTTTATCTACAGGATTAACTTCTTGTTTTATCTGAGGACCTCGTGGAGAACTCAGGGACCACCTCAGTTATTTTGGGGAACCTGGAGTGGACTCAGGTGCAACAAGTTCTGATTGAGACTTGCTAATAGCAACTTTAAAATATCATCGTCATCATATGTCAGAATAACGCAGGGGGAACATGTTCGGTGCGTAAAAGTGTGTAGTTTGAGTTGTTGCCACCTCTCACCTGTTTAAAGTCCGCCATAAAAGTGATGAGTGTCCCATCTCCCTGCTTGAATTCCACTGATATCAAGTCTCTCTCGCTGTCCGCCTCCAGCACCTCCTCGGTCACCAGTCCGTCAACGAGCCGGACGCGGACCCGCAGCTCCGACCCGAGTCCCACCGCGACCACCAGCACCAGGGCGCACAGACGCGTCAGTATCCGAACTGAAGCCGCAGAGACGCAACTCGCACACATCCCCAAAGACGCACAACCCGACCCGACAGAGGAGAAAACCGAGGTGAAGTGCCCCAGATCTGCGTTCATTTCCCCTCAACTATTCTCTGGGATTTGTCGCAAAAAGTCTTTCCCTTCATATTCAGAGCGGGGCTGTAGTTCGCAGGTCGCACCTCCATATGGCCTCCTCCTCCTCCTCCTCCTGAGCGCAAGCACTTTCCAGAATTACATGGAAATCAGGACGACAATCCCCCTCTCTGAAATCTCTGCTTTTTCACTTGTAGGAGCTGAGTTCACCTCCATTGAAAGTGTGTGTGTCCGCTGATAAGATCGTGCGCAATCCAGTTTCCCCCCCGCGCGCTACAGCGGCAGCCGACACTCGCACGTTGCTCCTCATTCTGCTTTCTGTTGATAGTCACGTCTTCTTTTTATTCCTCCCTCGACACTTCGTGCTCCCCCGTCACTTCCTACCCGTCGGTATCCCACCGCTTCCAAACTTTCTGTTGTGTGTGTGTGTGTGTGTGTGAGAGTGTGTGTAGGGATGGTAGTAAACTCTTAAAGCTATACCACCCTCTGAAAAGTCTGCCCATCCCCCTAAAGGCCTCATGTGATCGCTCTGCAGCCAGCAGCAGGCTGCACTGATGTATCCAACTATTATAACAAAGGTGAAGTTAGGAGTTGTTCAATCACTGTGGTGGACCCTGAAGGGCTAAACACAACAACACATAACAAAACACAACAACAGATGAAAAAATAAATAAAAAAACACAACAAAATAAAAACAAAACAACAAATCAAAACATTAAACACAACAGCAAACCACAAAACGCAACAGATAAAAAACAACACAACAAAGAAAAAAATACATCAGCAAAACATTTAAACACATCAACAGATCAAAAAACAAAACACAACAAATAACCCAAAACACGACAAATCACAGAACTCAACGGCAATTTACAAAACACAACAAATAAGAAAAACTACACAAACAAATCAAAACATACATATTTTGACTTGTTTTGGTATTTTGGGGGATTCGATGGCCTGTTTTTTGATTTTGTGTTGTGCTACTTCATTGGTTGTTGCGTGTGATTAGTTGTTGTGTTTGTGGTTTGCAGGTCAGGGCCACTTGAGGCTCCTTGTGATATTAAGTCATAAATACGATAAATTCAATTTTAAATTGAATTCCTTAACTTTGTTCACTCGTGTGATTGTATGAAAATAGCACTGGATGAATTCTTCTAAACTTATTTTTGGGGGCATATCAAATATTATTGTTGTATATTTGGATTCCACATGTGTAAATGAACAACATGCTGATGAGGAAAACTGCAGTGTAGGATGTTCTACTATTTTCTCTCTGATGTCTCCAATAACTAAGTTGTGGAAAAACGAATTAGAATTCCCCCCCCCTGTTGTTTCTCAGCTGTTTATCTAATGGATCAATCTAATCCCTGACACTCTTTATTTATGAGTTCAGTTGTGATAGCAGCCCTCTGAAATAAATCTGTCATGTCAATTATTACCTTTGAAGACATCGTTGATTCACAGGTTTCAGCTGAAGTTAAAAAAGAAATGTAGTCCCTCTTTTATTCTGTGGCACTTGTTATTAAATTTTATGACGTCCTCAGGGGAAGAGCTTGACGAGCCTGAGGTGAGAGCTGCCAAACAAAGAGAAGCTGCCAGAGCCACATCCAATGTTTGATTACCATTGTGTGAGTGTGTGTGTGTGTGTGTGTGTGTGTGTGTGTGTGTGTGTGTGTGTGTGTGTGTGTGTGTGTGTGTGTGTGTGTGTGTGTGTTGCAAAAGGGAGGGTGACATCCTTGCAGCACCTACAACCACCTGAGCAGTGGTGTGCTATCTCTACGTGGCTTGATGCACTGCATTCTGGGTGGGCCTCCCCCCGGGCCGGTGACCCCCCCGCCCCCCACCCCCCCCCCAAAATTGTGGCCGCACTCGAGTGCTGCTGAGACCAAGAGGTGGACGCTTCAGTGAAGGGGAAAACAAACAGAGAGGCCATAAAGCCGAGCAAACATGGTTAGCCGGGCCTGGCAAACCAAACTGGGCCCTGGATCCCGTTAGAGTGCGGGAGAGGAGGTCAGGCAAACACACCTCTTTGTCAGGCCGCGGGTATTCTGCGGCTACATCTCAGTTAGAGCGGTTTAAGTAGCCCCAGACCAAACTTGGACCCAAAGAACGGGTCACGGGACACATGTCAAATCTGACATTTCACTAAACCTCGTGAAGACAACCCACTGCCAACAAACATGCCCTGCTGCCTTCGTTCCGATAATCAGGAGTCATTTTGATCCCGTGCTTGCTTGCTGCACTTGTCCTGTTGTATTCGTACAGGCAGAAGTCCAAAGTGCAGTGGCTCCGTGAGGCTGTTTGCCTGCAGCGATAAAGACAGGCAGTGCAAAGCTACAGTCACTGAAGGGAAGTTGTCCTGCAGTAATTACAGACACAATGAGGAGGGCTGGGTGAACCAGGTCAGGGCTTCACCCCGGTGGTCTGGTAGGAAACAATGGGCCCGAGAAGAGAACAAGCAAATGTGAAAATCATACAAACACCCTGAATATGTTTTTACTGGCATGTGATCTGCTTTACACTCACGCTGATGTGTAGACACTGATGTTGATACATTCAAATATTTCCAATCAAGATGAAACTTTCCAAAACTTGTATTATTTAGGCCGATAAGGAAGCTTGTTCAAAACTTTTGTTTTGTCGCGTGATCAGTGATAAAAGCTTTTTTCCTGCGTGAACTCTGGAAAATGACCGGGATATTGGGTTTGGCCATTTTCTGGAGTTTGTGTTTCGCATATGAAGAACACATGTGGAAAATGTCCGGAACATTCGGGTGAGAGGCGGTGCCTGGGTAGAGCCTGGAGGAGGATCACGTCACAAGAGTCACAATGACTTTTTTGGGTGTCATGGAAACATTTTCCATTGTCGTTTTCGCATTTTGTAACACGTTTCTGTATTTGGATTGTGTTGCGACTTTTTTCCAGCGCACGTGTCTTCAAAATTGATGAAGTTGTTTCCTTAATTTGCATTTTTTCTTTTGATGTGTTTTCTTAATTTGTAGTGCGTCAGCTCTCTCTGTCACTTTAGAATATCCCTCACCTCATCCTCCCCTTCCAAACATGAAAGAGAACCTGTGGTAGCCCGCTCCCCATGTAAATATATTGTATATATATTTAAATATAAAGGGCTAATTCTAGGGTAAAGAAAACAATTTTTTTTACAATTTAGACGATCACACACTAGTGAAAACATCACTAGGATTAAATGTCTGCCAATAGATCCTTTTCACCTCAAGCTTACACACTGAACCTTTAAGACAACATCTAAGAACTTCAAAGTTCCCTATTTTGTCATGAAAGCAGCTCAGGTGATCGCCTCATGTGAATTGACTTGTTTGATTTCACTTTACTTTCACTGTTTCCCGAAATTACCGACTTCATCTTTGTTGTGAAAAGCTCAGATGTACTTGAATATTCTCCTGATGGTTCCAGCTGAAATGGAGTGAAGGTATTTGCATTCCTGAAGGCAGAAACCTGTGAAATAGACACCATCGCCTTCGGTCTGTCTCCTCTCGTCTCTCTACGTGATCCCTTTTCTCATCCAAGACACACAGCTGGAAAAGTTCCCTTACCTTAAACACATGAATTCTTGGCGTCCTCCTATGGTTGTGAAATAAGAAAAGCAATATACATCTCTTCGTTCAAACAGATGCATTCGCTCTTGAGCAATGATGTGATCATATAGATAAGAATTATGAGCTGTTTGTTTATATTTCGACATCTCGCTAACTATTTAGTAGCTCTGGGGCATTCTTGTAACTCAGTGAATCACAGCTGAAATGAATGGTAAAGATGCTATCAGAGTTTTAATATTCAAGGAGCCAAATTCAAAAGCAGCAGGAAATTAGATTTTTTTGGGGGGGGGACAAAATGGGATTTAATGTGGGTGACGTGGCTGTGAAATAATCCTCAACTGCTACAAACACACTCACACGTCCACTGCTATTTGGCTTTGGCCACAGCCGAGGTGCTAAAACTGCATTCCACTCGTGTGTGTGTGCACATATGCGTGGACTTGCACAAAGTAAGTTTACAACGGTTGTGCGTATGAGAAGGGATTTGTGCCACCCAGATAGAACCTTTTGCCAAAACAGCAATCTTTCCTTTTTTTTTTTGATAGCGAACTGAACGAAAGCGAGGGGGGCCCTCTGGTTTGTCATCTCTTAAATGCAGTAGCGTGGATTAGGAGCATGTTCTCCCAACTGGAGCACTTTGCTTTCATAGCAGGGCGTGAAAACTCCAGATAGAGAGAGACAATATTTGCATTGTGAGTTGATCGCCATCACATGCGGCCTCACAGTAATACCCCTAATACTCCCTGCATGGCCGTAACATTTTGCTCCATAATGGTTTGCTTGAACAGAGTGATCAGAAAGCAATGAGCTGATGGGGTTTCACTGCAGAGGAGAGGAGAGCCAGGTCCTGGGATTGATCTGTCGTTGATCTCTCCTCCAGACAGATGCCAAAGGTGTTTGTGTAAGTGTGTGGGTGTGTGTGTGTGTGCTTCTCTTTGAGAATTTGAAACGCATTTATATAAGGATTGCGGGAGCTGAAATCTGGCTGCTCTCTGCTCCTCTGATGATATTCTCATGTCGTTTTACACCCCTCCTTTTCTTCCCTCGGTTGAACTGCTTTGCCGACAGTGTGTCGGGGCAGCAGCCAGTCGCTCGGTGAGCTCCCTGCATGTGGGCTGACTGAAGGTATCCTCTTACATATGTGGGGCTCTGGGGCCACTGTAACTCTTGTGGAACACAGGCTCACATGGAGGAAAAGAGAGAAGATGAAGGCTGGAGGACGGTGGGGGAGACAATTAAGAAACCAGAGGGAAGGGAAGGGAAGCTACTGAAAATTCATTGTACTTAAAAGAGAAGTAGAGAGAAGAAGAAGAAGGAAAATAATGATAGCAATTTTGACAGTAAACATATTGATAGTATGTGGATAACCAAAGGATGTCTTACAGATTATTTAAAAGGAAACAAAATGGATGGTTTTAAAAGAAATAAGAGACTTTGGCAAAGTACCAAAAGCTAATAGGTACATTTACTCAAGTACTGTACTTGTAAAAGTACACATTTTAAGGCATTTTTTACTTTACTGAAGTACTTCTCTTTCATGCTATGTCATACATCTCATGTTTTTACAAACCTTGGTTACTAGTTAAACTAACAGCATGAAATCGTTCAATTTAGCTTGGTCATTTAAAGAAACTTAGCTACAGTGATCGATCATTATGAACCAAGCTCTTATAGGTCTCTTATTTTTGCAGAGTATCTTGTTTTGACTCATGTTTCAGTAAATTAAATTCAACTTTATTGTGAAAACACAATGTACTCACCCTTCAGGCAGGAAAAGCTTGAACGAGGGTTTTATATGAACATACTTCCAGCGTCACTGCAGGTGGTCCAACGTAACCATCACAGAGTCAATACTCTATTACTCTGCACTTTATCCTTTAGATCACTTCTCTCCGTCTCATCAGCACCTTGCTGTCCACAGAACTTTTTTGCTCATTTGCATGAACTTTAGTAATATAAATGTATTCTAACATATTAAAACAACAACAGAAACACAACTTAACACAGTACACAATAAAACATAAATTAACATTTATATAATTATATTATCCCATACATAACATGTCATAATAAAATGTTTTACCAGACAAAAAGTGCATTTAAGTGGCTCTTGCATTTGTTATTCAGTAGTAAATCAGTATGAATAATCTAATAATAGTCTTAATAGTATAATATTCACTTGCAATTTTTTTTGTGCCTTACTCCTGATACTTTAACAGACATTTTATGTACAGTGAAGTGTTACTTTTTGCTACCTTTACTTAAATAAAAGATCTGAACCCTTTCTCTATCTAGCACTGGACATTCCTCAGGTCCTCCTTTTCAAGCATCTATGATAGAAAAAAATCCCAAACACTTAGAGAATAGGTCATAGTTTGCAGATTGATTCGGACAGACCTTATGATTGACAAATGTTTGAATAAGGTTTAATGATTCAACATTATTTCGAATGAGGCAGTGGCACGGGTCAACATAGTGATCACTTAACCTCTGACTTTCCAAGAAAAAACCTCACACCCCCACAACAGATTCTGCGCGTCACCCAGTAACCTACATGACAAAATAGATCCATGGAAATTCCCATAAAGTTAATGACAGAGAGAGATCAGGAGAATGGAAGAAAGAGTGGGAGAGATGCAGAAAGGGGGGGGGGGGGAGCCTCTTGTGAATTGTGAAAATAAATAAACATGTTTGGGCTCATAGCTCAGAGCATTAAACCCCACAGTGAGAATGTTTCCTGGCAGCGTCCCAGCAGAAGATGAAAGACAATCCCACTTTAAACACAGTCGTAGGAATATATCATTTATCTTTCCTCCATTAAAGTCAAAGCTGTAATAACCTAATAGCTGAGGTAGAGTCACCGCCCTCTTTCTTTCTAGACAGTACAAATACAAATACCTGTAACATCTACTGTATAACACCGTGAGGTAATTACAGAGGAGAAGAAGTACGCCCCATACTACCTGTGTGTACACATCAGGTAAACCTCCACCAAACCCCTTTACAAACATAGATACATCCATTTTCCAGAGCTCTAAAATTAAAGTGTTCTTGTCGTTGGCGCTGACAGGTGAAGCTTAAAGGTAGATGCTGCTCGGCCAAGATCCCCCAGCATCCCTCCCTGCATCGGATGGCGTTGATTTAATTCTTGGTTCTGAGGGAGAACATGACTCACAAAACATCTGTTCAGGATTCACGGAACATCTCCCCAGTACATTTAATTAATCCAGCTCTTGGCCTGCTGGGGTTAGAGTAGAAATTACTGCTAATTCACAAGAGGGGAGAGGGGGGGGGGGCGGCGCAGGCTTTTAATAAGGTTGCTGGGAGTCATACGGAGGTGAATCACAAATCCCAGTATTTCCTGTGAGTAAAGCTGTGGTTTGCACTTACTGTATATTCAGATGGTCCCATAGCTGTTTTCAGTGTATGGGACCCAATTTCACTATATATACAGTGTTTGTCATATATATTCTGTCAACTGATTGAAAAGACATTCAAAGATACTCTGCCAGTCAGCAGCTCAACTCATATTCACAATGGTTCATAAAGTTTGCCCACTAATAACAGTGCTGGTCTTCAGCCTTAAGTGATCGCACTTTTTTTCCAGAAATGAAGCGTGACAGCCAACACAAATATGCCCATGTACCGAGTTAGTATCACTTACTTGCTCAAGGCCTTTTCCGCTAAAATAATATCAGGGTTGGCAGAAAACCTCTCAGAATACAATAGGTTCATATTTTTATTAGTTTGAACCTTGCACTGCGAACCAATACAAGTGAATTGAGATTCACCATCGGCTGTGAGTGACTCTGAGTCTGTTAAAGCTCAATGGGTAACTGAATTCAGACTGTGTGAGCCAGCATGGAACAACATGGACTTGAAAGTATCTTCAAATGTAAACTGAGAGAAATATAATGCTAACCAAAGCATTAGCGTTTGGCCGCTGACTCTTTATTTGTACTTGAGTGGCTCTCTTCAGCTCTATGTTGCATTTCAGCTCAACAGTAATGTTTTGGGTCATTTTCACCACCCACAGTTTAGTTTTCTCCTCGACAAGCAGCTAGTTATTTAGTGAAAAGTGTACAAAACCAGCTCGGCTCCAAATGACGGACAGAACGATGGCGACTGACTGACATCGTCCATCATATAGCAGCTAAATCGGTTTAGAAATTGACTTCAGTGGTTGGCTGAGACCAAAAGGAGAGTTAATATTGGAGGTATGTGGCTCCAAATTAACACCAGTGTCGCTCTCTATCTGTAAGTCAACCATATTTACCAATATCACAGTTCGCAATATGTCTGCGTTACTATACAGCTTGTTTCTGTGGCCAAAACGTGTTTATTGCAAGTTTAAGTAAGGTTTGTGTTCCTGGTGTTGTGTTGCTGCCGCAAGGAACAACCACCCATTACAGTCATGCTGGAGACCAGAGGATATTCTGGAGCTGCCATTATGAAAATGAAAAACTCAGAATATCATTATGTTAAAAGTGGTAAGTATAAACATTACTCTGTTCACTTTAACCCAATTCCACTCCAGCCCCATGCTATTACCCCCGACTGAGATTATAGAGGGAAGAATTTAAAGTACTCTGCTTTATTCTCCATATGTCCATCTGTCATTAGGCCCTGCTTTACTGCACTAACAGGCCTGCTAGTCATACAGATAAGAGGCCTGTGTAATTGCCGTGCGGCAACGCAATCATGGCACGGCTGCTGATGCCCTGCCAACACACAATCAAGATGCCCGCTCCAGATTATCACGCTGTAAACAAACCTCAGCAAACTGTCAGGGCCTCTCTTCTTCTGCTGGGATTAGTGTTTCAAACTGTCAGCTGCCAGACTGGGCTCCCTGGTACTGAGGAGTTATGATTCAACCACAACACATATCCAGGCCAATCAGCCGTCCATCAGCTGATCATTGTATTTGTATTAGTGTATATATGCTGTTTATGCCTTTCCTGGGTCCACGTCATTCATTACTGGTTCCCTGGTGCTCGGTTTTACTGGGGGAACTATTAATCTAAGTGCTTCTCCGAGAAGAACAGTAAACCAGTGAGATGTCTGTTTTTGGATGGCTGTAAATTGGCTGTAAATTGTAAATTGAGGGGGGAAACTTTAAGGTTGTGTTTAATGACTCCCAGACTCCGGTTTCATGTGTGCAGAGTTTTAATTAAAGTAAAGAAGCACAACACTGTAAGTAGTCAATATAAAGTAATTGCTCCTGTTTTAATGCATACACAATGTTTAAATATGAAGGAATAACCAGAGGCACTGCAGGATTTTACAGAGTTTCCTGCTCAAAGTTCAAGTGAAACAAACCATAAAGAGTCGATGGAACAAACACAGAAACGCCTACAAATAATTACAGTCATTTACCGCTGCCTCTAGAAATTTGTATCTGACAAACAAAACTAACATGTATTTTGTTCACAGAGCATGAATGACCTTTGCAAAAAGTTGAAAATCTATACAGAGTACAGCTTCTTAAAGGCCAACCAAAGACAACGCAGTAAAGAGCAAACACAAACCGAGGCTGAAGGCTCAGGAGAATCATTTACAACACGTAGAACAACAGAGCTGAAGTTCTTGTCGAGTTGATGCAGGGGTCTGGCCTTCATGAGGCAGCTGGAAAAGCAACAGTATTATCTAAAAGATGCTGGTATGCAGGAAATGGATACTTGAGCTGAGATAGCGTCCTTGAGCGCAACTCTTCAGATATCAGATCTTTCAATTCCTACTTAAAGCCAGTGTAGCCTCTGATGGTTAAACAGCTGTGACCTACAGAGGAGGAGAAGGAGGAATAAGTGATATTATAATGGAAGATGTGGTCATTGAAGAAACAAGTCATGATCATAGATTGTTTATAAAGATGGACGATTTGACAGCGCACTTAAAGTGGAGCCAAAGCATCTTGTTCGCCTCCTGGTGGATGGCTACAGTATAGGTCACACACATTTTTCGCAATGGGTTTCTGTTATTTCATCCATCACACTGAAATTTGTCCAAGTGCTTGATTTTCAGGTAACTTTGGTTTCAATTAGTTATTTGATGTTAATAAAACAGGGTGAAGCCTCATGATTGAAAGCTGAGACTGACTCGTGATTGGTCGAGTTCATGTATAAGTGACATCATCTCCTGATTGCTACTGCACAGACTCTGGCTCCAAATGATGTCATTGACTCAAGATGGCAGTGATCGTATTCAGATGTTTTGGCTTCGATTCTGGATAATGGGAAGAAATGGAGACGTGTCATCCATCTTTACATACAGTTTATGATTTTGACCTAAAAGAGAACAAATGCATGGATTGACACACTGATGAGTCACATTATAATGGGTGATGTAGTCATTGAATAACCAATAACACAATGGAGAGAGATGCAAAATACATTGTACAAAGTAATGTCTTAGTCAAATTAGTCAAAAACATTTTTATACACCTAATATATGCAGTTTTCAGGTGTTAAATGGTGATTGTTTAGCCATTTAAACTTCTTTTATAAACTTCCACCACCGTTCTGTCATGCAAAACAAACACTCAAATTACTGAACAATATTATAGCATTGCACCGATTTTACAAATTTCTGAAAAAGTAGCAAGCCTTCTATTCCTCACTAAAATTAGTTATTTTGTAGTGACAGCACTTCATAGAAACATGAAGTTTAACACCTCCTTTTTATCAGGATGCAGCGCAGGTGTCTCCAAGTCTTGTTGTGGAGCGTGTGAGGTCTTTCTACCTTGTAAAAAAAAAGGGAGTAGCTTTTAAAGAGACTTTTTGGTCGGGTTATGCTGTTAACTAGAACTTGAACATCAACAAGTACATTTGAAAGGACGAGAGAGCACAAAGCTAAATTGAAGAGACACTGATTTGCAGTTCTGCAAGAGAAAGAAAGGAGAAACTATTTTGTTTTGGTGCCCAGATTTAGTCCATCTGTCACTGCTCTTTGTCTCCTCTGCCGCAGAGTCTTTGGCTGCTGACACAAAAATGCAGGAGCAGAATTTAGGGTTTACTCTCTCCTCTGACCTCTGACTTCTTGCCATTCTTGTCAGGGATGTAACTGTCCTTAGTAAATCCTGCTTGTGTCCTCGGAGCCCAGTGGTCAAACAAGGATGCAGGGATTCTTGTGAATGTGGGAGTCAGGGGAAGGGGGACATGCATGATGATTTAACTGTCTCCTTCCAAAAGCAGGCGTCTGTGTGATGTGTTTGCTCACACTAAATAGGTCTGGACCGTGGAGTTGTCTGCAGAGAAAAGCCTCTGCGGCTGACTCATCCCCCCAGCGATGCCACAGTCAAATCTGTGGTTTTCGACAGAAGATAAATGCAAAATGTGCAGAGAATCCAACAGCTTCCACATTGAGTTCATTCAGACGAGTGTAAAAAAAACATCAACTGCCGGACGAGCTAGAAGTACATAATGACAAACAGATTAATGGACGGTATGGTCATAAAAAAGCCAGGTAGGGCTACAGTTGGAATGTAGTCCACGACATGTGTTTTGCATTTTACCAGTTTCCCATGAAACTAGGCCATGGCTCATCCACGGCTTCCTGCTGCAAGGCTTCAACTTTAGAGAGCCTGTTGACAGCGAGCGCACACACACACACACACACTACACAAAAACACACACGCACACACACACACACACTGCCCTTTTACCTCAACCCCTGGAAGAGCACACGCTGGGAGGAATTCTCCACACTGCGTTCTGGCGTGAGACAGCAGTGAGTAAGAGAAGGAGAATAACTGTTGAGGAAAGGAGGAAACAGAGAAGGGCATTTTCTGAGTTATGACAAAAGTCCTAACTTCACCTGTAAATCTATATCTTTTAATGAGAAGTTTCCAGAACACACATGAAGCTGAGAGAGCTGTTTCCTACATGACGGTTTTCATTAGGCTCTAAGCGGCTCTACTCCCACAACTGTAACGCAACCGCGGTCAAGTCAAAACAGGCTCGTAGCTCAGCACAAACATTTACAGGGCAGTAACATTTCAGTTAGTACGAGATGTGTTTTCTCTCCTCTCTGTGCTGCTTATCAGTTTTGATCCACATTCCTGTATAGGTCTTTTTCACAAATTTGACAGAATGATTTATATGCTGGATCAAATTACCTTTAGGGTACTCTTGCAGCATTAGCGTTTGTCAGACCACCAGTGTAGATCTGGGATCCATGATTAGGAGCTGTTGGGGGGGGGGGGGGGGGTAGCTGCAGTAATTCACAGAGATAATGTGCATCTGCGCAGAGGACAGTTCTCATGACTTTTCACAGCCTTTAAATGAGGATGCATGGATCAACAAAGTATTTCATGGTGAAGAGTTCATTAAATGAAATGCCGCTAAGAGACATAACTCTGTTGTCATTCTGTCACTTTAAAGCAAACTCTAGGACATAAAGAAGAAAAAACTGAGGATAAATGATCTCTGGAACATCAGCAGTAAAGAAATCGAACATGACACAAAATGAAAATTAAAGCAGCTACTGTGGCTCAGGAGTTTCAGGTTTTTCACTAACCATAAAGTTGGTTGTTTGATTGGCTTCTTAGGGAATGACACACCCCAAATTGCACCTGATGACGGTGTCCCGGCAGTGGGTGTGACATGTGATCTAGAAAGTGCTAAACAGTATGAATGAGTCATGGCTAAACCGTACTGTAATGTGCTGTGAGGTCAAAGTGCAAAAACTTTGCAAAGGATTTTTTTCAAGGGAATCTGGGCCCCTGCTTGGATTTGTAGTTCTCTGTTCTCAGCCGGCGTCAGCTGGGACTGGCTCCACCTCTCCCTGCTGCGACCCTCAAAGGATAAGCGGTACAGATATTGGATGGATCTGTTCTCGTGAGTCTCTCAGTGTTATGAGATGGTAAATCATTGGAACACCCCTGTAACCACCGGATCTTCACATCAAAGAACATCAAAGAACATATGGTTTCCTCAGCAGATGGGTTGCTGTTGGCGGAGGTCAACCATTATTTCTCCTTTAAACCAATAGAAAATATGATTTAAGTGGGTGCAACCAGAAACTGGCCTGTCCCATAACATGATATAAGGACATAATAAACAATACAATAAAATGTGTTTGTTTAGAAGTCCAAATATGTTGATGTGTATATATTTGGATTGTCTACAATTACACTTTGGTTGGTGTTTATTGTACAATAAAACATTGTCATAGAGGAGCAGTGTATCTTGTGCAAACACTCAGCTTAATAAGTAAACAAATCAGCTTGATTATGTATGAGGCCCTGATCAAATGTCTCTGCAAAACTGCCACACCTTCAGTAGCATGCAAAGGTCTTATATCATAAAAAAAAATGGAACAACTGCTCATTAAACCACCACTAGGTGCCTCTGTAAGGGATACAGTATTCACTTTCACATCAACAAACCGGCCCATTGAAGCATAGTAACACCCAGCCTCAAGGCAAAATGAATGACTCAATGGTTTTAAATAAACAGTTATGTTAATTAGAGTTGGACCCATGGAAAACATCTAACTGGTCGACTGAGAGAGACAAGAAAGACTGGAAGATTTTCAATTTGAGCCATTCATCGGTTGATGTTTGAACTGAAAGGTAGATCTGCATCAGGAACCATGTCAGTTAAAGGGAAGATAAACAAAATGAAACCTTATGACAAACCTTCTGTGTTCAGGTCTCATAAACAAGCAAGACAGTAAGGCCTTGTGCACGCTAAAGGATTTTTAACTCTTAACCGATTCTAAAAATGTGAGTGACCACAGACAGAGTGACAGATTTAATCGATTTATAATATTATACTTGTCAGAGCACACCAGATTTGGCCTGAGTATCAGACCACACACTTGCCATTTGTAGGAAACGATTTCACAGTGGCGAGAGACTTGAGATCTTGCAGAAACTTGGGTGTGTCTTCTTCTTATGACGGTTGGCAAACAACTTTTAGGCGCATTACCGCCACCTTCTGAACTACAGTGTGGAAAAGTAGTGTGATTAAACATGACATCAGAATAAAAATAAACATGGAGGAGGACCGACGTCGTCAGCTACCTCTACTTGCGTGAAAAAAAACAGATATTGATGAAATCATGGCAGAGAAGGCGGAATTGGCTTGTACATCTTTCAGCTCGCTCTCATTGGCTATTGCGGGTTTCTGTTGAAGCAGATTATCATGATTATTATATTAAGTTTCTTGGTAATCCGTCCAGTAGTTTTAAGTATCCTGCAAACTAACAATGAGACTAGAATGGCAATCAGTGGAACACACTGTTACTCTACCAAGGCCCAACATTCACTATGCATTCTTTTTTGAGAAATACGCCCTCATCTCACAAATGGTAAAAGAAAGTGAAAAATAAAACTTGAATCCGCCTCCCGATCCAGATCTGCAACAAAACGTCATGAGTTCTTCCCGGGACCATGCTGCATCCTTCCACCAAGTTCCATGGTTGAGTTGTTTTCGTATAATCCTGCTAACAATCAAACAACCTAACATAGATGCAAACGTAACCACCTTGGCCGAGCTAATAATATATAATATGTAGTGCACCTTGTCTAAACATGTCTGTAGAAACTCCCTTTATTTATGTGTAGCGGAGCTTTAATCAGTGGCAGGTTGCTGTCAACACACTGGGTGATGTTATGTGGAGAAGGTGATGGGTAATTCCATTAATTCAAACAAGACACGCACTCATGTGTTTACTGACTATCTCTCCTCTCAGCTGTGACAATAACATGTGGGCTACTGTTTTTTTATTTGATTTATTATAGTAGAATTGCACACAAAAGACAAGATTACAATGGAAAAAGCAATAAGACGATTCACACGTGAATAAAAAAGTGAGATTTATCATATGATACTACAAACTAAAGGAGGGAAACTGAAGTTTAATACCTCCCGTTCTGGATTTCACAATTCAAAAACACACCTGAATAAAAAGGGGAGTGTAATTAATGTCTTTGGTGAGTCATCCTGTTATTACTGTTATATTATGAGTTTTACAGAACTATGTAGGTGGTATTTGAAGTGGGAGATAAGGCAAGCAGGTGAGGCAATAACTGCTCTGGAGAAGCTAGTTGCCAAAAAAACTGTAATAAAAGCAGTGAGGTGTAGCTGGAGGAAAACACCCATATCTGACATGGCTCAAAGGGAAGCTGGGGTGGGGGGGGGGGGGTGCATGGTGCAGGCTGAGATAAGTAGCACCTTTGGGTGGTACATCATTAAATAACTAGTCGTATTTCATCACCTGTCGACTGTATTTCGAGCCCTCAAGTCCAAAATGTGGCAATAAAATGTGTTTCCATCAGGATGGTGGGTCTGAGGAGCTGTTCACACCTGGAGGAGGGAGGGTCTGCACAGTACTCATAAAACATCATGCAGCATCAGCCTGAGTTGTCAAAATGAAGATTAAGTTTGACTGTTCAGATGTAAAATGTCACTCATGAAGTGGCGTTAGTAATAATTCACCCATATAGACACATCTTCCATTGATGAGAAGCATCAACTTTCTGAAAATGAAATATCTTTACCTCAGCCAAGGAGGTTACGTTTTTACTAATGTCCTTTTGTTTGTTTGTTGGTTGGTTTGTTTGCTAGTTTGCAGGTGAGCAGGATTACACATAAACAACACAACAGATTTTCATGAAACTTGGGGGCAGGATGCAGAATGGGTCAAGAAATAACCCATTGAACTTTGGTGTGGATTGGGTTTTTCAGCATTTCATAATTTTCCCCGGCGTTGTTTCATGGATCTTGATTTTAAAAAAATCAGGCATAATAAGGGAACTACCATCTTTAACAATTTGAAATTTGATGCAGCTCCCTGGAGGTTTGTGCTTTACTTAGTACCTTTCTAGTGTTTGCGTGTAACATTCAAATGTTCATGAGTAGAAGTATGTGATTATCCTGCACTTAGTAAGAAAGGAAAACCATACAACACTTGTCAGGTTATTCAGTTGATTTAATGTGAAGTGCTGATGCCTTAATTTACACTCGCTGTGATGTGTTATGATGTTGGCAGAATCCACTTAGTTGTGATGGAGATGCATGTGTCTCACTATCTGTTGTGAGCATTTTAAAATGGATGAAAAGTGCTAGTGAAGTAGGAGCCTCTGAGCTTTTATGACGACAGATCCATCTCCACCAGGGAAACTCAATCTGCTGATGTGTAATACAGCTGAAAGCTCCAGTAAAAGCTGGTTAGGATTATAAAACTACTATTTGTGGTCATGATTATCTACAGCAATATAGTCACATGATGTTTATACCAATATACTTTGTACTATAATCGCTATATTTAAACAGATCAGTCACTGTTTGATCTCCAGCTCAAGATAACCCTGAGCCACTGTATGAAGCTTATGGAAAAATGGAGTGTATGTATATGGCAAAGCATATCATAAGTATATCAAAGCACTTAACCATTCATTCAACCATTCATGCAAACATTCAAACATCAACTGTCAAACACAGGGGCAGTTTAGGCTTTAGTATCTTGCCCCAGGACACTGTAGGAGCCAGGGATCGAACCACCAACCCTCTAGTGGCAACCCTCTCTACCCCCTGAGCCACACAAATGTATTTTTAACTTTTCTCCAACAAACCTTAGTCAGAATTTGTTGTTCTTTAATCAGATTTTATCACATGAAGTAATTTTGCCTCAACATGGGCACACAGTCAAGAAAGAAGATAGTGAAATGTGCATTGTCCTTCTGTATAAGTACTCCCTCAGAGAAACAGACATACAAAGCACAGTTTGACAAGTATTGTGAGACATTAAAACGTTTTATTGGACAAATTGTGTAACATCTTGAACAATATACATCCCTACGTGGCTTTATTTCATTAAAAACTGTCGAACGTAAGAGAATAGTACTAGTATTGTGATGTTTAACCCGCTGTGTGTGAACAAAAAAAAAAGGAAAGCTGCATTTTTCTTGGAAAAACACTCAGTGCACCATGTCAGTGAGAAAATGTATTGCTACAGTGAGGTGAAAACATCCCACTTTGGTGCATTTTTATTTTTCTACTGGACAAAAAACTGAAGGAAATAAAAAAAGTTCGTTATTGCTGGTAGAATTTTCCTGAAACCTTGGTCCATGAGGCCAATTCTGCAGCTTTTGTGTATATTTTTTTGCACAAATGCACAATAAATCAATCTGGAATTAGGATTTGTTTTTAGAGAAACTGATCCTTCAAACTCTTGAGGCGCTATAGGAAGAGAGCACAACATAAACACCATAAATATGCAGAGAGGTCAGCAGGTCCCTCTCTTTTACATCCAGTGCAAAAAAGTCTAAGTCAAAGTTCAAGATGTGCCACCTTGATGCTAAGTATAGTTCAGTGTGTAGCCGAGCAGTCTGCCTCTTTCCCCTCTTCCTCCTGCTCAGTGTGTCATCTTCAGCAAGAAGCCCAGAATGTCTTCATCAAGGCCTCGCTCATGTTTTGTTAAAGTCTTTCCTGAAAGGGATCACAAAAGAAGTGCCCTGTAACAGAACGTGAGCTGGGATTAGTTGGAGAGACACGACCCTGGGAGGAAAAACGGAAACTTAAAGTAGTTTTAAAAGAACACGAGAGAGCTGTGCCTAGATCAGCACAAACCATCAAGAATCATCCACCTCAGTGTTCAAAGAAAACAAGAAAGGATTTGTTTGAAGTCGCCACAGAGCTGTGAGTGGGTATTGACTTCTCTCAGTGAAAAGTCAAAACTTACTCAGACTCTAATGGTTTTCTTCATTTTTTATTTCTGTGAAAGAGTTTAGTGTAAAACGACATGAAAACAAGAGGTTTTGGTTTCAGTTCACGAGCAGACGGTTTTGTTTTTCTTTCTCACCACTTTGTTTTCAGCATCTCAGTCACTTTAACAGTAAAGTAAGATTTCTATGATGGTGTTACAATCTGGCAATTAGAATATCAAAAACACAATAATTTGTACTTGAAATTTGGGTTTTCTTGTATAATTGTACCGTTATTGTTTAATTATTTGATTTTAGATTTTGACTTCAGTCATTTTTGTGGGATTTCTTTCATTTTTCTTTGTGTCCGACATTGTTTTTTCTTTGCAGGCCATTGATCTTCTATAGATTGTTTTCAGACATGAACGTCAGACCCAATTTTCCAGACATTTTTCGTTTGCCTTTCACATATGAAGAATGCAGCAGGAGATTGTCCAGATCAGACGTGTTCGAAACAACAGGAACATTTACGGAGCATTCAGATGAAGAGTGGCGTCTGGGGTAGAGCATGACGAATAGATTGTGCTGAATGCAGGGCCTTAAAGGGGCCACAACAAAGGGGGCCAATTCCATGTCCAGCAGCCATGCACAATCCCTGATTCAATAAGGTGCACATGTAAGTCATTCCATGTTCTCTGTCAGCTACTATAGCTTTGAGATACACATCATTGAATATATTCAAAGAAATTGTTGTTAAAAATAAAGACGACTGACAGGACACGGTTACTTCAGGGTCCAATTAGAATTCAGTTGGGGTCAGTACCCCCTGGCCCCGCCCCTAGATCCACCCCTGGCCTTTAATTATCACCAAAAACTCTCTGGTCTCATTTTCTTTCCAATTTGACATCTTCATCTGCATCTTCTTCTTGCTCACTGTTCATTTTCTGGATATTTTCCTGCTGCATTCTCCTGCCACGCCCCCCTAGAAAAATCTAGGGGGGGCGTGGCAGGGACTGACTCAAACATTTGCGTTGTCACATTCAGCCCCTCCGGACAGATTACGGGCAAATACCCGGACTTCGGCGCATGTCTGAAAGCAGCTGTACATAGCTTCACATTGGCCAACACTTTCTGATGTGGAGCCAATTTAGCTCGAGCCGACTAAATGGGATCGGCCCCCGTTTGCAAAGTGACGAGAATCCAAAGTGAGGAAAGCGCTGCACAGTCCTACGGAGATAGAGAGGGAGAGCTGCTGTGGAGAGGCCAGAGTGAGGCAGAGAGAGAGAGAGCACTCGTGACACTATCACTAGACACCAAAGCACAACCAAGGAGTCAGTTACTTTTACTTACACAGATACCACTGCACTCACTCACTGCAGAGCTTACTTCTTCTTCCCGCCTAATGACATATTTTCAGTTTTTTTCTTCTGTGCCTCATTGAACAAAAGACACACCTTTATGTTAGCACGTTGTAGTGTTCGTGACCCCACCCGAGTGAAAACAAACTGCATAACTGATAATTGGTGGTGTTTTGTTGCTCCAGGTGAAAAAAAAAAGCTTCAGTGACAAGCTGAGGTGTCTAAGTCGACTTGAATTTTGTTTACCTGTTTTCATCACTGCAGGAAGCACAGGTATTATTGTGTTAGCGCTTTACACTTCCATTTACAAACCCCGCCCCCAGTTCCACATGTCCTCACAGGCTTGTTTTTCGACCATAAAGCTTTGTTTGCTGCGTGTGTGTACAGGCTCAGACCAGTCGTATTCCCTGGCTCGTTCCGCGCACCACCCCCCCCCCCCCCCCCCCCCACCCCCCCCCGCCCCCCAAGTCACAATATGAAACTTGAATGTGAAAACAACCCATAAAAACAACAATATTCTCTTATTGTGATTATTTCACTTAAGAAGTTTAAAAATATATGTATATATTTCCCTGTTTTTTGTTCATGATAAATAGGAACGAAATGTGATTTCTTTATTAGTAAAATGTTATTTAAAAAAATGTTTTAATAGGGGGTTACATACAGGACTATTTATTGACTGGGACCAGTAACATCCTGGAGTCCCTGCTGGTTGCTTCAGGGGTCTGAGGATAAAAAAGTGTTGTAAACATATAGAAATAAAACTGAATTGACTTGCCTGCAACCAGTCAGAGCCAATAAATGCCCCTTCTGTTTTTTGTACATAGTAAACAAGTGTTTATGGGTGAGTTGTTGAGGGGCTGGAGGGCAGATATTTTGGCTTTTGTCACTGTTTGACAGAGACAAACTAGCTGTTTCCCCACTCTTTACAGTCTTAATGCTCAGCTGGGATCACTGGCTGTGGCCTTACACCATGTCTACACAGGAGGCCGAGATGAGCACAATGCATATGTAGGTCACACAATCTTTAGCAGCAGTCAGAGCCCATCTCACTTTACACAAAGACAGACAGATGGATGGATGGAATTGGTCTTACCTCTGTCATGGCGTCATCGATCTGTTTCAGCTCCTCGTAGTGATCGCGAGAGTCTCTCAGAGGCTGAACCATGATCTCCTCGATCTGAGGGAACAGCTGTGGGAAAAAAACGCCGCAGTATGAACGTGACCTGTCAACCGAGGAGAGCGTGAGGAAATAGACACACACCCACGAGGGCAAGGCTCTACCTTCATGACCGTCTCGAACATCGGAATGAGGACAAACTTGATGAATCCGATTTGAGCGGTGGGTTTCGTGACTTTGTCTCTGTCCATGAAGGGAGCCACGGGGAGACCTTCGGACTTCTCCCTGTCACTCTGGAGAAGACAGAGGAGGACTTGTTGTTATTTCGCCCTGTGTGCCCTCTTCCTCATGCTGATTACATCCTGGATTTAGGGGTAAATGTGAAGGCTTTAGTTTAAGGTTCACCTGCATGAAGTACTCCTGCAGTAGACAGTCCACCCATGGCTCAGCCACCTCAGTCGGCCTCACTTCGTTGGAAATGTCACAGCACTTGATCAAAACCATCTTCAGCTGAAAACACAATCGTGGACATTAAGAACACGAGCTGAGGACAAAGAAGCCTATTCATTATTACACTGACACACACACACACACACACACACAAACACACACACACACACAAGTCTGTCTTACAGCGTCCACTGTTTTCCTGTGGCCGCCCTCACAATTACACTATTACAATCCAGTTGGCTTCTGCTAATTACTGCACAGACGAAGGATAAAGGCCCACTTGTTTGAATGTACAGTCCAGCAAACAGCTGGTGTCAGATGGAGATGCAATGTGATCTATTAAGACATACGTACACATGTCACATGCTCTTCATTGGTGAAATCAAAGCTGTCCACTTTTTGCTTAAAGGAGTCTAGTATCTCTCCATGTCTGGCCATGTCAGTGGCCAGGATGAGGGTGATAATGGCCTGAAAATGTAACAGACAAAATCAAAAGTGGGAGGGGAAGACATTTACTCACATTTTAAGTCATAAAATTACATTGGTCTTCAATGAAACCTGTCATGAATAGGGTTAGGGTTAGGGGTTACTACAGGGCTCCACTGCCCAGTAAATTGTGTTTTAACAGCACATTTCACCTGTCGGATCTGTTTGTAAGCCTCAGGATCCACGTTTGCAAAGATGTTGCACTCAGGAAGAGAAATGATCTGGAAGGCCACAGCACAGTGGTGGTTCTCCAGCGGAGATATGTCATTGTAGCGTACTGCCAGCTCTGTGCGGGCATTGATCTGATACCTGGTAGATGGATAACGGATGATTAGGAGGTATTATGGGGTTATGGGTTATGGGGTTAGGGGTGATAAATATAATTTACATAAATTGAGATGGTTAGGGCTAACCCTAACACTAAACCAATGCATTTTTTCTTTGCCCAGCCCTAACCTCGACCTAACCAAACTCCATCTATCCAGCCTTTTGACACAAATCCAACAACGTCCTTCTCAACCTTTTAACCTTTATCTCTAAGGCATAAACACGTAAAGATCAAATTATTGGGAACCCAACTCTAACTTCTCCTTTCACCCCAATCATTCTTATTTCTGTGGCAGGAATGCACAAAGCATAGAGAACTCTGAGTGATATGCGCCGGCACGTGCCTTGCCTTTGTCGCTTCACTCCAAACCACGTCAATCTGCATGGGGAAAGTCATTGTGACCGATTTATATTCCGAACCCTAAACCTTTCAACTGTCCAGTCGATGGACGAGAATTAGCAGTCATCAAGATAACTTAACACTGCCTAACCCTAACATTGAAAATTCGAATGTATGCATGTTTCCATCCACCATTATTTGCATATAGTCATTGATTTGGTTCATCAAGATGAGCACAAGGTGCCAGTGTGATTAAAAGCGAATTGAAAATGCATATAAATGATGAATTGTTAGTATTCTATCCTCATCATGTTTCCCTCATAAGAGAGCCCCTCGCTTTCCCCGAAAACCACGACAGAAAAACAACATGATAATCTGGATCGGAGTGTTTTCATACCAGCACACTATCCATGCTGAACTACTTTCACAGCTCATCGACAACAGTGTTGTGGTGGGGATGTCAAAACATGCTGGGGGTCAATGGGCATCGGCACTTCCCTTATCTGTAAACACCTCTGCAGAACAGAAAGGTGAGTCTTACGTGTTGTTGTAGCCGGGGTGGTCCAGGTCATGACACACTGCAGCTGTCATTAAAATGCCCATATCTGTGAGAGTCAGCTTCTCCTGGACAACAGGGAAGAGGAACGGTGTTGTCAGATAAAAGTACAAATTTCAAATCTGCACGTTTATTAATTGGTATTTCAAAGAAAGAGGAGTGTTTCTTAAAATGATGGCTTGTAAGAAATTATGATTTGTCCTGACCTGTCAAATATTTTGTAAATGTGCATGTTAAAGGGTGGATGATTATTTGACGTGCACGAACACACACTGTTCTGACAAATTTTGCGGTTTACCTGCAGGTTGCAGAGGTGAATCATGCCGTACATCATCTGGCTCACGCAGAAGCAGTGACGGAAGTTGTGAAAGGGGTTGTTACGGTAGTTGTCCTGAATCCCCAGCTAGAAGAAACACAGTTATTCGCTCATTGTGCTCGCTACAGAATCTTAAATCAAAAGTGTCTCTTGGCTTGAACCCATTAAAAATAATTTTCTGAGTTAAAAAGCTTTGAAATCTGGACCACGTGCATCGCAGGATATAAGACAGTACGCCCTCTATTGCTCTAACTTTACCAGCCAGCGTTTGAGTGTGATAGGGTTCATGTTGAATTCCTTCACCAGCCCCAAGTCATGGTACATGTACTCCAGACAGCTCAGCATCTGCCGCAGCAAAGAAAGAGCAAAGAAATCCGTCACTTTGTTGACCTGGAGTGGAAGCGGCTGATTTTAGTCCAGTGGCGATTTATCGACAAACCTCGTTGTGTTCCCAGTGCCACACGTCGAAAGTTGGCTTCTTCAGGGCTTCTATGGTCTCCTGAGACAGTGTGTACTGAACATGCCAAATAAAAACAGTCATCAGAACATCAGCTGCAGACCGTCAGAAGGCAGCTTTGTCTGGGAGTGAAGAGAGGATCTACCACAGTGGACGCACCTTTGGGTAATTGGGGACATCTCGTCGAGGAGTGACCTTCTTCCCATCGTCGAAGTTGTATTTGCACTGACAGCTCACTCTGAGATGGCAAGTACAAGAAAAAAAACTGGGATATTACATTTGATATCAGGTTTTTATGGATGAACAGGAGTGTGGAGTGTGTTCATCTCACCTGCCGGCACCTCTCGAAGTCATCTCATCTCGTAGCCTCCTCAGGTCGTTTTTACACTTCTCAATCTCCACCACTTTCAAGCCTTCCACTGCAAAACAATCACAAGTAAGAAGTTTCCAGTTGAATTATTTGATTACCTCCGCCACGGAGGTTTGTTTGTCTGTTTATCATTTAGAGGGATTGCACGGAAACTACACTGGACGGATTTCCATGAAACTTGGTGGAAGGATGTGGTACTGGTCAGGTAAGAACCCATTATGATTTCCTACAGACCCAAGTACAAATCCGGATATAGTGAATTTAAATCTTGTTTGATATGTGGACTGAGGTATGCGCGCAACTGAATGCTATTGTAGTAGTTTTGTAATATGGTCATTCAAAATTGGGTTTCCTCTGAGATCCCTTCAGATACACCGTCAACAATGTACCACTCACGTTCCACTCTCTTCTCCAGCATGGCGAGCCTGTTGGTGACCTCAGTCTTCAACTCGTTGATGCGAAAGGCTCTGTGAGAGAAAAGCAAATCACGAGGATCGATGACGATAAGAAAAACGACATAGTTCATTTGTTAATCACAAAATAAATCCGGAAAGTGACCTAGACTATAAAAGACAAAGGTGAAGGAGGTTGTTTTCTAATTGAACTTGGCTCTGTGGGTGTCAGCGTGTGTTACCACTGTACAGCAGCGGCGTCCTGGTATGTGTGAGTTATGTGTGAGGGTGGGGAAGGGCAGGCTTCAGCCATAACATAAACAACGGAGAGGGTTACCTGCTGAACTGCTCAGCCACCTGGGACAAGACGTTCTGAAACATGTCCTCCTTGTCTGCGGACACAAACACAATCCTGATCAGTCATTGTGAGCAGAGATCACCTGGTCCACTACTAGTATCACAGTGGAAGTGCTGTTGATGTGTGTGTTAGTCGAGTGACGGACAAACACAGGCAGTTTACCTCCGAGTTGACCAGTAGGCAGAGGGACGACTTTGTACAAAGAGCTGCGATTAAATCAGACGTGCGATCGTTATTATTCAAATATGAACTTCAAAAGGTCTTTGTTGTGATTTTCCATTTTCATGGATGTAGAATAATTTGTGTTGTCACCTTGGAGAGTTGGTGGGCAGGGTGGGGTCAATGGAGACCATGGCACCTTCTGGATCCACCATCATGATGGCAGTGTTCCTGTCATGACAGGATGAGAGGCTAAGTGAGAACAGTAGAATCATCTGATCTCTAACCACTGCCCTTTGTTCATGTGTTGCCCCATTTCATCTAGAGTGGAGCTTTTTGAAATATTTTGACTTTATTTCTACTTCATCAAGACACTGGAGCTCTGTTATGCTCTGAAAGTTATTAATAACATTTAAAGATATGTTGCTATAGGACACACAACATTTACATCTACTTGTTTCACAGCTGCTTCTATCCAAATGGTTATATCCAAAGGAAATTACAACCGAGAAAAAACCTTGAAGTGTAAAATTGTTTTGTATTTTATTTTATTGTTACACACACGACAAGATAATGTGCAAAGTGCCTAGAATGTATTATTTCAGTGGAAATAAAGCACATCATATATTGAAGTTATAAACATTTGCAACCTTCTTCACGGAAAACCAGTCAACTGACAGACCAGCGTTTGACAGGTTTATCCTCCCCAGTTAAAGCAGATGACGACCAGATCTTGCCTCTGTCATTAATCATCGCCTGCTTTGATGTGCATAGCTAAGGGAGTATGTCTTTGACTATTACGTGCATGTGTTCCTTCTCTGTCTCTGCTCTGCCGTGTGGAGCTTCTCAGAAATGTTTTGTATCCCTGGAGAGAAACCTCTTGGATGAGAGGGGAAACATCTCCCTAGCATCCACAAACAGCGTGACTCATGATGACCTGAATCCTCGCTGACAAACCTGGGAATGTTGGACGAGGAACACAGAAGCTCCTTGATGTCATACGGACTGCAGTGCCGACTGAACACCACCTGTGAGACACACACAGCAACTTCTCAGTTCAAATATAAACTAGCCTGTTTTGTTTTATTCATTTAGAAACAAGTTTTAAAGGACAAAGATGGCAGACGGTTGCAGATTTAAATCGAATCAATAATGTCCCATTGTTGTGGCATTAATGGCTTTCACGTCACGCTATTTAGAAAACCTCCTCTGCGGGTCATGAATCCAACACAGTGCAGTCTGTGTTTCTAAAGGCACACCTGCGCACAGCTGCACACAAACAGCTGCTGTGGTTTTGACATAAGGCCTCAGTGTTCTGACAGGGTATGGGGGGGGTTATCAAATTTCATGTTTTTTAGACCACCGGGTCACATGGGAGCGTGAAGTCAGGGTTGGTTTGCTTCATGGCTGAATGAAGCGAAGTCGGCGGAGAAACCAATGAGGGAGAGAGACGCAGTGAGAACGCATGAAACTCGCCAAGATCACCTTTATCTGTCATGCTAAAATAAATCAGATCGCTTTACAAAGCTCAGCACACTGCATGGTGTGTATATCTGTGTAGTGTGTGCATGGACCCTGGGAGAAAAGTGTGATCTTACATCTCAGAGTGAGCAGGTGTAGCAGACACACATTCAGCCTCAGGCCGTGGGCTTGGCGCTCTTGAAGAGACATGTGTCATCGCCAGCTCTCTACTTGAAGCACTCTACATCGGCCAGAGCAGCAAGTGTCTCATTTGTATTTATCTCAGTATGTTCGGAACGATCCAACACGAAACCCAAGCCTGAAAACATTTGTCACGACTGTGTTAGCGATCATTAAAAACGCTGCTCTGTTCATGTTCGATTAAAGAGCTGAAATAGGTGATCGCTATATGTTGTGTTACATTCCATATTTTACATTGCTGTGTTTTTGATTAGTTGTTTAGTTGCTGCTTCTTCAAACCTGAGCGCGAGGTAAGAAATAAAACCCAATCCATAATTTCTGTCAGAGCTGCAAGGCAGCAGAAATGGTGTGTGAGCTGCTAATAACAGGTGTTTGTTTCTGTCAGTAACACCTGTAAGGCAAACGCACAACCGTCTAATTTGAGCTTCTCCTCAGGTGACTCGGTCCATGGGGAACACTTCCTACATGAGTCAAGGAGGTGAATTATAAAGTAAATTTTTTAATTGACATAGTTAAAGTTATACAAGGTTGCTTTTTTTTAATTAACCTCAATATTGTAATCTGTTTATTAAAGTAGCAACAATAATTTATATGTAATGGATCCGATTACCTCTAATTATTTAATTAAAGACTTCAACATCTTTAATTATGATTTTATCTATTTTATCTATAGGTCGCCACATAATCCACATGCAAACATAGTTCTGATTCATAGAATAAATAGTGTAAGAGTTTTAAATGTCTTTGCTTGTCCATATTTTACACATTTTACAAATTAAATCTTGAAATTTGTGTATGTCCAACATATCCAGACCTTAATTAATTAATATTTACCAGCACTTTTATAAACAAAAGTGTTTTACGTGTTCATGAAACTGGTCAATGTTTTGGTCAAATGAGCTAATTTCCCACATCTCACGTACATCTCTCACAACAACACTGTGAGTTATCAGCGTGGTTTTAGAAATTTAAACACTAATAGAGATCCTCCATTTAATACATTTCCACTGTGAAGGGACCTACCTTTTGCACCTTGCCATCCACATCCAGGTAAATGGTTTTGGGGGCATAGGAGGAGGAGCTGGAGCCCATGTCAACCTCCCTCTCCTCTCTTACACACCCAGAGATATTTGGCTCGGATCCCTGACCAACCAACCTGGACAGCTAACAAACAGGGTCTTATCCTGGAGTAACCAACACTGAGGTGAACATATAAGGGGATAAGATAAGATAAGATACAATAAGATAAGATAAGATAAGATAAGATAAGATACAATAAGATAATATAAAATAGGATAAGATAAGATAAGATAAGATGAGATAGGATAAGATAGACATCAGTAAAAGTAATAATAAGTAAACATGCAATTCTTTTAATATAAGGAATTATCCAGTGTAAACAGAATAGAGATAAGAGATAATACTATGAAATAAATTGAAATGAAAATCTCCAGCTAGGAAGAAAATAAATACACATTAAATGAGAACAAATGCAAAACCATCCCCAGGAAAAAGTAATTGTAAAACATGATGAATGAACTAGTCATTTACGTACATATAATTTTCCATAAGACAATCAAAGAATAAATCATTCACTTTCAAGAAAATCTAAAATCGAATTATACATATACTGCATTTAAAAAAGATCACAGTCAAATCAATTTGTGAAAAGCAACAGCACATATGTTAAACTCACAGAGTCAGCGATGCAGTTTCCCCTGTGGAGACTGGAGGTAATGTCCCAGGTGCTGAGGATGCAGCTGACTCACATGCAGACGCCCTCACACACAAACCCACACGAGCAAAGGTGGAAGTGATGGGGAGGAGAGAGAGAGAGAGAGAGAGAGAGGCTGTGGGTTAAACAGAGGGTGAGGGAGGGTATGTGTGAGGCAGCCAGTTGGGTATGGAGTACTACGAATTTAACTGGCACTCGTATCGGTTGCCAGGTGACTGTTACTATGGGAGAAAAAACCACCCCATCATCTTAAGTGGTGCATGGCGTGTACCTGCGCTGGTCACAGACGTCTCATCTGCAAACACAGATTTAACGTATTTAAAAGAAAATCACAATAAAAAAAACACAATGTGACTTGTTTTGAACAGCTCTCTGATTGAAACCTGACTCGAGAATTATATTATATGAGTGCTCTATTGGAAACAGCAAGTATTGTTGGCCTCAGAGGCAAACAGTGCTCAAACCGAACTGATTAGAGCACTCAACAGTACCTGGAAAATGATATCTTATCAGGGTGACTCTGCTGCTGAACAAGGGGGGGGGGGGGGGGGGGCTAATTTCAAGTGGCCCTGTTCTGTTTCTGTCTGATCTGCATGAGTTCTGCATTTGTATGTATACAGTTTGTCTAAAAGTGTGTGATTTGTTTGATTTGTATTTTCTATCTCTGTGTGTGTGTGTGTGTGTGTGTGTGTGTGTGTGTGTGTGTGTGTGTGTGTGTGTGGTCCACTCATCCACTCCAGTGTTCAGAACAGGTCCAGCAGATGGTTTGGTCAGATGACTTATGCAAAGCACTCGAGGAGATTTCAGGGCATTTCATTTTTTAGCAATCCATTTATGATTGAGCATGGACAGTAAAATAAATATACTTTCAAAATGTCAAAACCTGCATTTTCTAATAGCATCTCAGAAATTGTTAAAGCCTCGATGTCTGGGCGCATTTTGGGCCAAGTCAATTCCTTGTGTTTTGTCCGAAATCTCAAATTCTCAAAATAGAAAGTCTCTTCTACAGTGTGTAAATGTGCATCGAGGCTTTTGTGACATCCTCCATCATTGGACCCTCAGAAGAAATACTTAGTTACTTTACTAAATAAAAATGATAATTCTATTGGTATTGAAAGTCCAGCAAACATTCTCCTTAAGTAAATAAGCTTTATCAGCAAATTTATATGAAAAGTTCTCATTCTGCAGAATAACGGCCCCTGTTACTGAGATATTATCATATATCACAATATTAGATTATTAGTACTGATGTATGAATGTATAAGAAGCGTGTTATTGCTGCAGCTGTTTAGTTGGAGGTAGTTTTAACTGCTTTATATAGAGATGGACATTTTGAGGAGTTGGGCTCCTCCAAAGAGTCACAAGATAAATCTCAGGGGCTGTGAAATAATATACCACACTTGCTTTATTGTAAAATATTATAATATTTAACTTACTTGGGCCTTGAACAGTTATTTAAATAAATCATCTGAGACATTTAGGGGGTAGGTGTATCTTTGCCGGCAAGACATTGATTTCTTTTGTGAAAGCAATGGACATGAACTATCTGACTCTGACAGATCCTGACCTACAGACACAAGAAGCCAATAAGAGCTTTCAAACAATAAAGTCACCCCCGTCCTCTGGGATTTTCACATCAACAGGCTGGTGTGAACGAGGACATTAGTGAGGAGGCTAATCCAGGCAGGAAGAGGAGGTCATTAATTAGAGATGGTGAGCATCTTAGATGATCTCTGTTCAACTCATGGGACACCTACTCGCGTGCAGGAACACAGACGCACGTACTTTCTGTGGGCAGATGTGATGCTGCTCCCCAGAGTCTGATTACTGCCGCTGCCACGCTGGAGGAGAGGTGGTATGTAATGTGATAGAACGTGTGACCAACACACAAAACGTTGGAGACCAAAAAAAAGCCAAGTCCAAGCTGAATAGGAGAGGTCCAATCTCATCATCTGAGGAAATGAAGCAACAAGTGATTATGCACATGTTTGTGAGTGCGCTTGCTCGTGCTGTGTGCCCGGTCCTGCTGCATGTGTATTCATGAGTCTGTGCACAGAGGAATAGAAGACCACAAAGCCCAGATCAAAAACATGGGGACGTCATCTGCTTATGCAACCACAAGACTCATCACACCTTCAGCAACGGACGACGCAGCTCGGGGATAAAAGCAGCAAACCAGGCAGATCTTCATGACAAAAGACGTCCAGCTGGTCGTGTGAAGGGAACACATTTCACTGATAATAGTGATGTACCAGGCTTCTCATTGTGTGTGTGTGTGTGTGTGTGTGTGTGTGTGTGTGTGTGTGTGTGAGTGTGCATGTGTATTAGTTCACCTCACTGCTGAATGTAACCCAGCACATCCTTTAATCTTTTATCTTTTCATTCCACACTGCCTAACATGGTTTTTTTGTTAAAAAAACAAACATGCAATTTAGTGAAAATGTAATAAAACCCATATTAGATATATTACTGTTATACATAGACACGAATGTCATAATTCCAGGTATGGTTTGTCCATAAGTAATCATATTCCTACTTGTATGGAAAAAATCCTATTCACAGAAATCATTGGGGTGGCTGTGGTTCAGGGGGTAGAGTGGGTTCCTCGAACCAGAAGGTTGCTGGTACGATCCCAGTCTTCCCCTTCCACATGCCATGCCGTTCTCATAGAAGAAAAAAGTGCTGCACATGGATCCACTGTACGAATGTGTTCGTGAAAAGCTTAGAGCTTTTAATGGTCATCAATACTAGAAAAGCTCAACATAAATACAGAGCATTTAGTATTAGGAGGCTCCATGATTGAAGCGAGTGGCCTGCATTATTCAGAACTCACCGTAGATTAACTCTTGGAGGGCACATAACAGCCTCCTCCTGACATTCATTTGATCTATTTATTTTTCTATATTTAGAATTGTTTTTGTGATGATTAAATTGGAACATCCCCGTTGACCTTCCGATGTCGAGTAAGTGAAGAGCGAGGGCTCCGCTCAGACAGGATGCAGTTTTGGCAGCGAGAGGCGTCTTTTTCCATGTGTCAGAGGCACGGAGTCATCGGTTAGCCATGTGTCTGCTTTAGATAAAGTAAAAGGGATGAAGCTTCCAAAGCAAAACACCAAACCTGGCAAAAATATATAAAATGTCATATGCAAATTAAATGGAGCAAAAAAGAGTAAATATACAATTTAAAGGAAATCTGCCTCTTTAGAACTTTTCCCCGTCATGTGTACATTAAATTATAGTATTTTTAGTAAATGTGTGGGTGACATCTGATGGACAAGACAGGAATTACACACGAGCTCAAGAACAGGACAGACAAATGATAAAAACTGTTTGGTGATTGTAACAAAAATAATAACGAAGTACAAACTATTTAAATTACTTTATTACCTTAGATTATACAATGACCTAATATAGAATAATAACCCAATTTGTGGTTTAAATTTTTTAAAAGAAAAGAAAACAACCAACCCCCTCAACAACAATTTACTTACATATGTACAGGCACTTATCAAACGTTCCCAGTAAAATTCACATTGAAACAAAAAGTAAAATATATATCAGAGCTGGTAAGTCTGTTCTGTCTCAGCATCATTTTCAGGATACACTACCTGTAAAATATATGTTTTCCTATGAGAGGATATCATCAAAAAAAACTACAGACATTGTGGAAAACCACAGAGAAATTGATGATAAATAATGGAATATAAAGAGTTAGCTGAAAGGGAACTCATCTCTGATCCTAGTGCATCAAATCCAACATCCTCCTTTTCCTCAGGACGCAGCAGAAGAACAACAAACTATACATAAACTTTACATATCACAGAATGAAAGCATACTTCCCAGGGAGGTTGAGAAACGTGCGGTCATCATTGTTGGGGTGGACAGTGAGTCTGATCACTGGGATCTGGACCCTCTGCCTCTATGGGCAGGTGGCTGGTTGGGATGCCCACGGGGGGACGGACCTTTCTTATTGGGCTGAAGCTGCGTGGAGACGACCCGGGGGAGTGAGCAGGGGAGCGGACGGGCAGCAGTGCAGGACCAAGAGGGGGCTGTGGGAGGGGTAGTGCTAGTGGAGAGGGGCTGCGGGGGTACCTGCGAGGGGCAGACCAGATGGGCCGCTCAGTTCTGTTTGAGGAGGGGGGAAGGACGGGAGCATAGATAGCAGGGATACTCATTTCTGATTGGCTGAGAGTGTTGCCAGAACATTCTTCCAAACGCTCCAGAGTCTCCTGAAACAACAAGAAGATGCATAAGCTACAATCATCGGTGGGGTTTTATCTATGATTGTAATTCTAAAGGTTCATTGTGTCAGATTTAGCTGAAAGGCATCTATTGGCAGAATTTGAATATGAATATGAAATAATCATAGTGATGTTTTTACTTGTGTGTTTCATCTAAACTTTATATTTATATCTAGAGTGTGTCCTCTCTACAGAGGCCGCCATGTTTTTTACAGTAGCCCAAACTGGTGAGGTGAGGGGTATTCAGCTGCAACATGCAACTTCACCACTAGATGTCACTAAATGCCACACACTGAACCTTTAATGAAGCTGTAATTTGTACCATAATTATGAAATGTTTCGCAGCATGGTTCTATGGGTGGCAGTGAAATATCTCTTCATGATTGTTTGCAATGAGCTAACATGATCCCCAGAGAATGAATGACTGAGGGATGAATGAGTAATGAGTAAAGTTTCATTTTTTGACTTTTAGGGAAAAAATGTGGGGTGGATGAGCAATTTTTAACCCCAGACCGTCATTGTCCTCAGGGGGATAAAGCCTGATGACTTAAGTGGTCCCCTGACCTCTCCTCTAGCGCCACCGATAGGAGAAAAAGTAATTTAGTAGTTTTCAATTAAAACCAATAGCACACTGTCTCATTGCAATCATGTATTATTTGCTCTTATTTGTTCTTCATTTAACAATTATCCTGTTTCAAACTTGCAAAGCACTTCGGAACATTTTAGTTCATGGAAAAGTGTGAGGAGCTTTTCAAAATTGTATAATTATTATTATTATTATTTCATTGTTTTAAGGCTCGATGTTGCACGGACATTTTGGGAGGAAAAAAGAATGACTTACATCTTCATTGAGAACGTAAAGAGGCATTGGACTCCTTCGACCGAGTGTAGTTGGTTTCGGTACAACATCCACTGCAAACACATATATTCAGTTTAGAAATGGGTCACATTCTGCGTAAATTAAAGTGTGAAATAATTCTTCGTGACATGGGTCAAAGGTTAAGTTTTGTGTTTGTGTCGTTTGTAGCTGTTTCTCACCGTCGTGGCCATTTTCACTCTGCTCTACATAAACAGGAGCTCTTTGGGGGACGGGTCGATGCTTCTTTCTACAACAAGAAGAAAAGAACTCCTTAAAACACATCCAACCATCAAGCTGCAGGTCGATGTGCTTTCCAATTTTCCACTACATGTTCAGAGTGGTGGAGTTGACACTGTGGAGCCACTTTAGACTCTAGTCACATCCTTAAGAGCAATATCAAAGCCAGTGAGAGAGAGAGAGAGAGAGAGAGAGAGAGAGAGAGAGAGAGAGAGAGAGAGAGAGAGAGAGGAGGTAAAAGAAGAAAGAGTAACTCTCACTTGGAAGGTTTCCAACAGGCACACACTGTAACCAGGGTGATTAGGAGGAATATGCCCCCGGTGGACAGGATGATGTATAGCGAGCTCCGTCCTGAACCAGAGTGAAACAGAGAGGTTTATGAGGACAAGAGAAGAAAGAAAGAAAGAAAGAAAGAAAGAGAGAAAGACATTGTCAGTAACAGCCTGATAACAGCAGAGCAATTCCCTCTCACTGAAGCACTAACTTGTAGCTTTGCTTCACTTTAGCTTTTCAGCTCTTTTTCACTATTTTATCCATTTTGTCTTGACACTGGGAAAATAAAGGTTTCAAAGAGTAGGTCTTTAAGGCAACAGATTGTTATTTTCTTCTTTTTGACTCTAGGCTTACAATGAAACATGACCAGGATATGGAGCAGGGGGAGCGTTCAATTCTTTTCCCCGCTGCCTGCTAAGTCTTCTGAGTGCTCTGGCAGTGAAGTAGCACATTAGGGTCGTCACTCGGAGACTTTGAGCCGCGCTCCTGCCCATGCAGAGGGAACAGAAAGCTGTTTGAGGGCCTGAAGCTGCCTCCTCATGCAGCACATCACAGTACAGCAATAATGAAGTCAGGATTACTGAGGTCCACTGAGGCAAAGCGTTCCCCCCCACCTGCCTTCTTTTCCTCTGCTCCCTCCTCATAAATAACTGTCCATTCATTGGATTAGAGTGCCTCGGCCTCGCGCTCAGTCTGACATGTAGTTCTATGCTGGCGCCCAGTAACAGCCGTTCGGAGCCAACTCTGCCGCACTTGGATTTGCACTTTGTTGTAAACAACATTGTTAGAGAGGCAGGCATGCAGGCCTGTGTGTAGGTCAGCATGAGAAGATAATTGCTTCTGTGAGCTGTAAATGGATGGTTGTTGAACAATGAGATAAAACAGAGTACTACAGTTTTCATAAGCAGCACAAAAGTGAAAAAAATATTTTCCTGGATCAGTTCCCTGATCCGGATTCCATGCTAACATTTTATGGGTTCTTCCACTGACCCATGTCACATCCTTTCATGAAGTATCAGTTTAATCTGTTCAGTTGTTTTTGCAAAATCTAACAGACAAACCAACAAACACATGGTTTGGTGGAAACAGTCTCCTACATTTATATGATTTATAGTTATAGATATAGTTGCTATTTAATTTGCAGATTAGATTTTTACCCGTAAAAAAAATATTTTTTAAACATTTTTATAGATAAAATATGCAGCAGTTTGTACATCGGTTTACACTGACTCCACCTCAACTAGCTCCAAATGTAAACTTGTCCTTGCAGATGATTGTATAATAATAATTTATACTTATTTAATAATATAACCCATTTAATAGTATTTATCTTATAACATAACATAGCAATATAAAACTGAAACAGGGTTTTCTGCTTACTACAATTTGAGTATTTCTGCTGTGCTATGGAACGTTATCATAGCATCATCTCTTCCATCTTGATATAAACTTGTATGACTTGACATCCTACCCGTGTAACATGCCACCTACTGTAGACAGTGAGCTTGACAGGTGTGCTCTTCACGCTGCTGATGGGGTTCTCCACCGTGCAGCCGTAAATGTCGTCGTCTGACATCACGACTCGTGCGATGGTCAGCACCTTTTGGTCATGTGACAGCAGCAGGCGCGAGTCATTGGCCATCACCTTGCCTCCCTTCAGCCAACTGTAGATGGGCTTTGTGCCATTATCGTGGGAACAGTGCAGGTGGAATTGCTCGCTGTACTCCAGGACGGACGATGCTATCATCTGGATGTAAGGTTTGGACACCGGAACTGAGGACGACAGGGCAAAAGACACAGGCGAATTCAAACTATGACAGGGAAGTTGATCTCTACTTACACTGAAAAGAGAAAGTTGTCAGTAAAAGGTACAACAAGAAAACATCAATACGTAATAATACAAAATAAAATGCAATAAAATAAAATCTGCTGGGATAAAAACGTTCTCAACTCGAAAAGAAGGCCAAAGAGAAGAGATGTGTTGTTGGAACAACTTAAAAATAACCGCAATTGGTAACACACAACTTAAATCAGTTTTTTTCATATTAAAGTTAATTAATAACATAGTTGTGTTGATCGAATTTGTTATCTTTAAGTTGAACAAACTTAATTACTTTGTATGTTAACAAATAAAGTATTTATTTAGCAAGTTTTTTTTAACTGTGTATAAGAACAACGGAAAAGTGGAGTCACAGTTGATGCCTCAAAGAGAAAACCACCAACACGGTGAATCACTGTATCGTGCACTGAAAAAGTTAAACTTCATGATAATGACTTGCGCAACAGAATGTATTTTTAACAAGTATTGATTTTGCTCCAGCTCAGAACTGCTCTTCAGTTTGTGTCCGGTGGTTTGAAGTACAGAGAAATGAAGAGGGTGGCAACTCTGCATACCATCCACAGTGAGCTCGGTGTAGTGCTCCCCAGTGAAGCTGTCGTCTGTGATGGAGATCTCCACTTCGTACGCCCCTTCGTCTGAGAGCTGCAGGTTGTGAAGCAGCAGCGACCCATTCTCGAACACCAGGACGCGGTTGCGGTACTCGGGCCTCAGGTTCCCGATGACCTCCGTCCCTATGGACTGCACAACGGTGATGGGTTTCTCTTTGCTCCTCTTCAGCTGCCACTTTATCACGGGCTTGTCGGAGCTGCTGCTGGAGTAGCTGACTGACAGCAGGGCCTCTTTGCCCACTGTGCCCCTCACCACCTGGCTTTGACTGGTCACATTCACCCCCGACACCTCACCTGGATAAAAACACGAAGAGACGGGGCTGAAGTCTCAAACTCTGGGAGTGTACAGAGAGGAGTACACGGATAGGGCAGTTTTGGGGGACAGTCACTATGCTGTCTTTGATGCTCTGCCACACTCAAACAATAGAGAACTCATTCAAAGACACACTAATTACTGCGACACTAATTACTACTATTACAAACTGAAATGGAAAATCAGGGCAGTGAATGGCCGGGATGCCGATGCACCAGAGTTAGAAAGTAACAAGACACTTTTATGTAGCTATACACTGATAAAAGAAAAGTGTTGGAACAACTTAAAAGAAATACTGAAGTGGGTAGCAAATAAAGTTTTTTTTAAATTTAAGTTAGCAATTTTTTTTATTTAACAAACTTCATTAATTTGTGAAATCTATTGTAGTATTTCTTTAGTTAGTAAACAAGTCACTGTACAGTACAAATATACATTACTTTTAATGTACCCTCATTTAATTTTTTAATTCCTGTTTGTGGTCATAGTTTAGTTATTCACAACTACACCTAAATAAAGGAATTGTGTTTGAGAGTATTGGATTTGCTGATTTTTATTTGCTTTTTTATCAGTTTTTCAACTAACTGTATACTGAGCCCTAGAAAAGATTGTTTCTATACAATTTGAACTCAACAATAGTAAGCCTGTTTAATTGTTTTAAATAATCACAATGGTAGTTTAATGAGAGTTTTGTGACAATATCACCACACTTACAGCACAATGTAAGTGCTGTAAGTGTGGTGATATTGTCACTTGAGTGCAGAGGCTGCCTTTTCATCTCTAAACTCCTTTCCCACTTCTATTTGCCACCACTGCTGAAAATATATTTAGTATTGCTTTTTTGCGCACCATTCACTTTGTAAACAATTATATATAATATCTCACTGAACTCTAATGATGTGGATTTTTAATACAATTCACACTCATTTAACTTACTAAGAAGCCTCAAGGTCTTTTTTTGTTAATATATCATGACACTTTGAGAAAGGACCTTTGTTCTTTGAACCATTATCTGCTGTTACTCAGTTACAGAGTTGATGAATAGAAATTCTGTACTGTGCTTTTAATGTGCTCAAAAACATGCACATATGTCACTTTGCGATGTCTAGTTATGTCTTGATCACTAATCTCAGAAACCCCCCGCCACAGGAATTCCTCTTGACCCCCTCGCCGTGAACAAGTAATAACTAATTTTGATTTGTGCTCCTCAATTATCCTCCAGCTCCCGCGGGGATACGGGGATGAGGTGTTACAGTGAGGAGCCACATTTCATCCTTTATAGACGAGGCCTGTCTTGGAAACCAAACGCAGCGAAGCTATTATGTTCACAGTGGAGGCTCCTATAACTCAGCTGTAGCTAGACACATGGAGGTCTAAACATTGGCTTCGGGCCTTCGAGGGGCATCCTACTGTTCGGCTTTCAACGATTGAGAGAATTGACCCTGGAGAGAGAGGAGAGAGGGAGAGAGGGAGAGAGGGAGAGAGAGGGAGAGAGAGGGAGAGTTGGTGGGGAGATAGGGAGAGAGAGAGATAGAGAGAGACAGAGAGATAGAGAGAGACAGAGATAGAGAGAGAGAGAAAGAGAGACTCTGCACTGTTAGCTATTCTTCGCAGTGGGGCAGTTAGCAGGGCATCGCCTCATTGCTGTGGCAACCATTTGGTCCGCCTGACAGGGGTTGCCAAGGCAATAAGACAAAGGGCATGATTGTTGGAACTAGTTTCCTCCACTGAAAAGAGTGTGAGAGGGTTAGAGAGGGAGAGAGAAAGAGAAACTCTTTGTCACTGGCGAAGTTGGAGATAGACACAGGATCCAGTGATTCTACTAAAACCGACTTGGTTTGGTAAACTGGACCCTTGTTACGGCCGTGAAATCAAATGAAACATTTTGAAAAGCAAAATAACCACGCGGTTAAAACCTTTTCACTTTTTCACGTAAATGAATTTGCCTAATACACACACGGTATGCAGGCCCTGCCCTATTCAACACTTAACCTACACATCCCCTTCTTACACATGTACAATAGACACTCCAGGATCCTTTAAGCATCTTACTGGGGCCCAATAGAGAGGGCACCATCTATCAGAGAGAATCCATCGAGCTGGAAACACACGGACAAGAAGAACATCTCTGACTAACTTAACCTGGATTAACTTCACTTCCAAGAGGGATAAAGGATGTTATGTGGTTTGAATTGACATAACGAGAGTGATCCAAAGAGTGTAAAGTAAAACAGCAAATGAATAACTGTAATTTCAGTTTTTGAGAAAAATTCCACTTGTTTTGCTCGCTATTTGAAAGTAACAGAAAAAGTCTCTGGCGAATTCTCCATCCTCTAATGTCTGGATAGGTCAAACAAACGTTTGGACTCACCTGTGACGAGGAGGAGGAGGCCAAAGAGCCACAGCAGCGCAGGAATGTCGGTGATACTGTCGCTGCTAGAGGAGGTCTTCCTCTTCACCTTCATCTTGAGTCCTGGGCAGAGTCTTTCTCCCAGTTAGTGAGCATGGTTTATCCACCCTGGGCACGTCCCTGCGGCTCCACACTCTCTCCACCACACTGCCTGCCTGCCTGCCTGCCTGCCTGCAACACTGGCCTCTGCCTGGTCACACTGAGCCCCTACTCTCCACACAGCACCCCAGTCACAGCCAACAACAGCCAACTGTGTGTGTGTGTGTGTGTGTGTGGGTGTGACTGTGTGTGTATGTTTGAGTGAGACAGAGACATAGTGTGGATGAGCACTGCCTTTTCAGAAAGGAGCTAAACGAAAAATAATGTTTGCCTCTTTAGGTGGTTACATAGCTTTAGGCATCTGTTATTTTTGAGAGCTTTCCGAAAAGAAAGTGCTGTCTCTTTTCCCGAGTTGAGCTTCTTTGCAAGGATTCCTGCCATAGCTGCAGCTCTCGAGAGGAGCCCACTTCAAGCTCCCAAATGTCTGAGCTTGAAAAACAATTCACTTCCCCTTTTCTCTGGCCCACTTTTGTCATGTTCTCTTTCTCTGGACTTAAGCTTCACAATAAATTCACAATCTGTCACTTGGCATCCACCTCTGCTGTTGACTAACACACACACACACACACAGCCTCGAAGCACTTTGTTCCAGCGGTATGTGTCAGGTGCATGATTCATGTAACTGTGCCTGTCTGAGAGCTGCGTGATAATACAGGCAACAAATAAGACGAGATAAGAACAACTTGTGCCTGTTTTGTCCTCTAGGTGGTGTAGGAGCTACACGAGGGTACTGAAAAGCAATATTTAAAAAAAAAAAAGGCTGCCATCAACAGCGCTGGTCATGTTTTGACATTAAAACCGTGACCTATAATACAATCTTGTCTTTTTTTCCCCTGTCATTTATTCAAGTGCATCACATCAATCAAAGAGAAAATTAAAGGAAGGTGCTCTTTAAAAAGAACAGAAAGTCAGATATTAAAAACCTCATCGTACAAAAAATGGATTGTAGTGCTTTAGACCCATTTACCCTTCTCCCGACGCCTATTTACCAGTGAGTTCTAATGTCTTATAACCTGACATGCTGCCTATATGTAAAGGTACTGAGGGTTAAGGCCTGTTTGCATGTTATTATGTGTAATTTGCTTTTTGAGGATATAGCACAGCAGCCTTCTCTTGAGTTCTTGCAGCATTTTGTCTGACAACAGAGGGCGGCTTCATGCAGAGGAGGACGCGCGGCTGACAGAAAGCGTCAGGACTGTGGGAACCAGTGGCTGTTCTCTCCCAGGGCTCAGGCTGCTGTGTAGTCAACCATCAAAGCTAAAACCTCTCCCCTCCACCTCTGCCCTCGCTAAAAGCAGCGCCTCCCTCTTCCTCTCATCTTCGAACGCTCTCTAAATCAAGGGGGACACGTTGCAGTCAAAAGAGCAGAGAGGAGAGACGGGACACAGACGCTGGGACTGTGTGTCCCAGTCGGTTCGTGTGCATGTGTTATGACAGAAACCATTGTCACATTTAGGCCTCGGTGAGATTGATGCCATCCTGTGTGACGCAGACATACAGATGTGACAAAATACAAAACGTCAGGACGCTCACATCCCGGATTCCACTATTTTACAGACCAGGTGCTGTTTATGAGAGTGAAGCCCACTCATTATTGCTAAGTGTATAAACCCCCCCCATCTCTTCTTGGATGGCAAGGCAGGCATTAAAACTGTGAAGCTTGCGCCCCCTGCTGTTTGTCCTGGCTTCTTCATCTCTAATTACCACCCAGGAGACTCCAGAGATCTTCTCTCACTGACAAGCTGTCTGAGAAAGAGAACGAAACCAGCCAAGCAGATTTTTCATGTGATCTACTCCTGAAATAGTCCACTTGCGCTTAACAAGTTGTAAGAGGTGGGGACAGCGCTGTTATTCGTTAGTAGGTTTCAGGCTGCCCTGTGTTTCACAAAGTCCCCTCACATGACTCACACGAGGATCTAAAAAGACACAAACACGACTTTCAGGCTCAGTTTCTCTGAAAATATGTCTTTTCCCTCGATCGCAGAATCCAGTGGGACCCACCAAGTGGGTGTTGTGCTATGTTTGGAGGTGTGCAGGATATTGATTGTTCATCCACAGTCATTAAAGAGACAGGAGAATGTGGCCATGTCACCTCTGGGACTGAGTAGGAGAAAAAGAGAGAGAATAAGTCCATGTGAAAAGCCATAGAGGATGTTTGTGAGAGTGAAGCGGAGGAGGCATGTCAGCCTGAGAAGGAAGTGCTCTGCAAAACCGCTGAGAGCAGGACCCATGATGGTACCTCCACAGCTGGTGACACAACCACGAATCTGTGTGTGTGTGTGTGTGTGTGTGTGTGTGTGTGTGTGTGTGTGTGTGTGTGTGTGTGTGTGTGTGTGTGTGTGTGTGTGTGTGTGTGTGTGTGTGTGTGTGTGTGTGTGTGTGTGTGTGTGTGTGTGTGTACGAGTATGACAATGAATGATTTCAGTGGGATCTGCATGGCAGAGTAGGGGCTGTGTTCTTCCTGTGTGAAAATGCATGTGCAGTTTGAGTGTGTGCCGTGTGCTGTATGTCTCAGATGTGTGTGGGCGGGCTGAGTGGGAACATTGGGAGACTGAAGATGCTCGAGCCTGTTTCTCATAAAGTGAACAAGACTGCTTGGGCGTATTAAGCAAGCACAATGTTACTCCTTTGTGATATAAACAGCCTTATTGCAGTAAAGGTACCACATGTATTCCAAAACCTTTGACGGGTGCATGTGAATTACTATGTGGTGTTTTCCCAACTATGCACCTGATGACAGGATGGAAGCATTTGATGGAAAATCACCAGCAATATATCTATTTAAATTGCCCTATCTGTAAATATTAGAAATGCATAGTGAATGTTGTGAATGTTTCAGCGTCGTGGTAATCTGCTCTTTCCAATCAGCAACCTGCTTATATTGCAGTAACAAAAGAAAAAGAATGAATGAGCAGTTTGTTGATGTTGTAGTGTTTTCCCCCCCACAAAACAGTGAACATAAAATAAACTGTTCGAAACAAACATCCTTATCCTTCTTGACAAAACCCCTTCGCTCGGATTAATGAAGTTTAAAACAGACATGTCACCGTATATTTAAGGTGGATTTATTTGTGCGATGCCATGACTGTACAGCAAAGTGCAGCAAGTTACTATGCAGTTAGATTTAAAGCATGAAACAGGATTTTTTTTTTTTTTTAACATAAGTCAAACAAGTCAAACCCAGCAACACAACATAGAGCATATTGAACCAGTGTGTCATAAAGGTAAAGCTGTACCAAATGCATCCGGAAAAAAAAAGTGTAATTAATGCATGCTGTTGTGGAAGATCAGATTTATAGAATGTGAGAATCAATGTGAAACTGAAAATCAAGGCAATTGCAATCTCAGAATAAACAGAACATACGTAGCTACTCTTCTTTTGATATTTTTGATGTTTTAATAATTTTAGTAAGCAGCTCAAATAATACATTATGTTCCAGATACAAGCACACCAGGAAACAATGCAAAATAAGAAATAACTTAAGCCACAGAGTTACGCAAAGTCTAATGCTGATGATGCATACAAGGTTTATACACAGATGGTACGAACTGATCCTTGCAAAATAAGCCCCGTTTAGCATTTAGAGGACATTCATTTTTCACGTTCACAGATCATCATCTAAAAACTAGCACACTACCAGAAGTTTCACAAGTACATGCAGTGAGTTGCAAATTCTGGGTCAAAGACATCCGTACTGATGAGGCTGCTGGAGAAGCAGAGAAGGAGTGTTAAAGTTCACGAAAATTCACAGAACACACCCTCAAGACTGCTCATTTTTCTACTGATAATTTAGGTTGAAAAAAGAAAAAACACGACTCCTGGGATAAAAAGGTGTGTCTGAAAGCCAGACCAGTCAGCTGACGCCATCGCCAGCCATCTCCCGCTACCTTGCTCCCCTCCCCCTCTTTCTCTTCATCCAGGTCAGGGCAGGGGTGTCACTGCTCTGGCACAGATGTGTCGTCGCTCTCTACTGCCCCCGATCCTCCTGTCGCTAAAAAGAGAGAAACAGGCGAGGCGTGAGGCACCGCAGAGCCTGGAAAAGAACAGTTCCTGTGTGCGCTTGTCAAGATTGAACAGTGTGATACAATCAGAAAACGTACATGTGGGCGGATCTTTTGTAAAAAAAAAGACAGAACACTTGATCAAAACTCAATATTGAGCTGCTACTTACGAATGAGTCATTTTCAAGGAATCTTTCTACAATACAATTACATTGAAGTAGAATTTACCCTTTAAGATTTAAAGTATTGAATTCAAACTTTCATGGTGACGGCTAACATAACTGAAGAGCTTAATAAAAAAAAAGGAATTATTGTGAAAAGGGGGTCTACCCCAATGGGAGGTACCATGGACGCTCGATTCCAGTTCGACAGGCCCATTAATTCTGCTCGGCCCTCGGAAGCGTAAGTATATTGTACCTAAAGCACCTGGAGCTATAAATACTTCTACAAAAGCATGCGAGGCGGCCAGCAAATGGGTTAGGGAGAACCATTGACATAGATTCCTTGTCTCAGCCACATCCCCAAAGAAAAAGCTGCTGTCTTACAGGGAAGTGAGAAAATTCCGAGGGATGGGTCTCTTAATGCCTACTCCAGTTTACATGTTCAAGTTTCAAAAAATACAAATTGAGTGGCTGTCTGATGTAAATGTGAGGTTATGAGTTTTAATACTTTCATTTTGTGTTATTATTGTCTGCAGAAATGTCTTGGAAAGGTTTTGGTTTGTATCAGCGTGAGAACAAATCTAAATGCCACCGTTGCTTGTTTTGAAATCATCAACATTACAAGGAGACAACAGCAACAACATCTTGGGACTGATTGAATCCTCAAACCACTGAATAAAAGTCATAAAGCATCCTAATGTGGTGACAATGTAACTTGACCTTTTCAATCTAAACCAACTGCTCGTGAACATGTTTTCTCTCTCATGACTTGACGCCACATCTAGAAGAAGATTCATCTAAAACCACTTTTGACAGAAGATTTAATTGAAAGATTCAATCATCTGTTGCTTGAGTCCTCATGGGGTAATTAAACGAGTCACTCGGTTTTGTGTTGCATTAATCACATGTGGTCTTAACCATAATGGGCTCTAATCGGTGTATTTAATTGTCTATGGCTTTTAAACGGGCTTCTTTCCTGTGTGTAAAACGATAAATCAGGTTGTGTTCCTGCGTCCTGCTCAAGTGTTCGACGCAAAGGAAGGATTGGCCCCACTCTCGTCTTAAAATGGGACATACGTAAAATCAAAGAAGATGCATGTTCTGCTGACAACATGGAGAATTTCCTTATAACATCCCACTAAATAGCAAAACTGCTTCCACTCACAATACTCTGTAAATACGCAACCTATGCTCTCCATCACTTACCTTATGTCACCTACTGTAGCTACACCTGTTGATGGGAGCATCTCCTACCATCCTTAAAGTCACTACCCATAATGCCATCATCGACGGCATTATGTGACCTTGTCTTATCCCTCGTCCTACACCACTGACCTGTGTCCCCCCGGCTGCCGTTGAGCACATCCCCAGTGCTGCTCACCTCCTCCCCTTCCGCTTTGTCCTCGGGCTTCATCTTCTTGCGGGTCATGTGGCCCCGGAAGCCGGCCTGGATCTTGGCGGCAGCCCTGTTGGCCTCTGGGTCATCCAGGGGGATGTCCATGATGTCCTCCTCCTCCTGGGGCCGACTGCACTCCTCCTGTAGAGAAGGGCCACAGTGTATTGGTTGTTCACAGTAGGACAGCATATCAAAGAGTGTTTTATCCCTTCAACACTCTCATCCTTAACAGATTGTGAACTTCTTTTGTAAAGCATATATGCTACAACATTGTCGTTTTGACAGCAACGAATGTGGTTGTTGTCATGTGTATTACATGACTCCAGTGGGTGCTCTCTCGAGGCCAGTAACTGACATTTAACAGCAATAACTTAATTGCTCTCCCTTTCTCTTGTTGTCAGAAGATCTCTAAATACACTGCTGGAGGAAACATGTCAGAGACGGACTGTTTTGTGATTAATTACCATGGTCTGTTGTCAACTTTTGGCTAAAAATTATGAACCAGTAAAAATGTGACTGCAATCAACAGCAGCAGCTCATCCAGAGACTGAAAGTACGGCATCCACTGTCCCACAGGAAACGTGGAGAGGGTGGGCGCGGGGAGAAATCCTGGCTTGTCATAAAGTGGCAGAGGAAAAAAAAACGCCGAGGCTGTCGACGAGTTATGTAAACACCAATTCAGATTGTGTGGCCAAAAAGGGATCGGCTACACCCCGAGCTTTTGCTTATAGAGACAGATTGGCATTTCACACAAAGGCAGCTCGCAAAACAAGCCCACCACCATCCCACTACCTCAGTGAGGCAGTGCTGCATGTCTCCAGTGAAACCCCTCCAGTGTAGGAGTGTGGCCACCCACCTGTTCAGCCAGTGTTCATTAGCCTCTGTGTCTGACTGCTCACTGAGCAGCCACAATCCGGCTGCAGCCGAGATGCAGGGTTCTGCCAGCTACACTCCATCTCAGGGGGATGGTGGTTTTATTGCCTCTACATGCATTGATTCTCTGATATTCTGATAAAATTCTCAGGTAATATTAACCACTTGAAAAAAGCTTAACAGCCTTTAGAAAATATGGTTTTACATTGTCACTTCTCTGTAAAGAAATCAACCCATTGAGATTCATAAGCACACAAATTGTTACATTAACTCTCGTGAAGCGACAACAACATCAACACACGGCAGGGTGCAGTGTGAGGACAACCAAACACCCGTAAAAACCATTAGTACTTAAAAAGTGAATCAAAATGAAAGAGAAAACGTCTTTAAAAAAGTTAATCTGAAACTTTTACTTACATTATGACACTCCATGTTTCTCAGAGATGACTTCAGTCTTCAGGTGAGCTGATCTAGTGTGACTTGTTCGCTTCAATTTCTACGCGGACCCAGCAAAGCTGTGTTTGAACGAGTCTCCGGTATAATACAGATGCCTCACTGGCTTTTTACTAACAATCACTGTATGTTCAGGAACACCCGCTCACGCACACGGAGTGAGAGAGAGAGAGAGAGAGAGAGAGAGAGAGAGAGAGAGAGAGAGAGAGAGAGAGAGAGAGAGAGAGACCTACAGCCACAGAGAGAGGACGGGAGAAAGAGGGAAAAAGAGGGAGGGAGGGATGGAGAGAGAGACCTCCTACAAACATGTGTTCCATCTTTTCAGTCTCATTAAGGTTGCTGACCTACTGTGTTCACATTACTGTAACAGACCTTTAACAGACTAGCAACCGCCAATATGAGGAGTCATAGAAATACGCGGAACTCGTGAGTATTTCACTGATTTAAAGTTTAACACTTTTGAAACAAGTGAAAATGATAGAATTGTTGAGTCTGGATACCAATAAGGAAAATGCAAAGTGACAACCGCATTGGAGTGAGCATCATAGAAACTTCACAAGTTGCAGTGTTACAATAATAAACTCATTTAAACAGATGACCAACATAGAAATACTATGCAAAAGCCAGATGGTCATGAAACAATAATTGCTGACTATCAAACTCTACTATTAGTGTGAAAATAAAGAAGTGTAAGCATCTTGGACTGCTTTACACTAGGAGGTGTTATAAATTTATTAGAGGCAGAGCGAGCGCGCAGCCCTCTCCATCCCTCTGATCCCAGCTGGTATGGCCGCCCACACTCCTCTGCCAGCCTCAGAGACAAGACGGAGAGGGAGAGGAACAGAAAGTATCCATTTATCTGAGTTATTCCTCTGACATTAAACGCTCTCCCACTGGTTTGCTAATCACTCAGACAATATGCTGAGTTATCCTCGGGCCTAATTTCACTACGCTGACACCCTTTATTAATCAATTCACTTTGGTTATTTGTAGGAGTGATAAACTCCTACAAATTGAATTTTACTGATATCAATCGCAGCTGTCTGCACATATCAGCCAAATCATTAGTGTATAAAACACAGTATTTATCCACCTAAGATGATCAGAGGAGGATCATAGTTTGCACTTATGAGTAAAAGGTGTAAAAGTTAAAATAAAAAAGACTTGGAGAGGATTCTGAGATACTGAAGGTAGGTCACTGTGAGAGTAGTTGGCCTACATACTGCACAATTGTGTTCCAGCTGAAATAAATCCTAAGCAAGAGTACACTGCATTTAGAAATAGAAAACATGCTCTTTTACTGTTTAATGAGTCAGTTAGAAACTGATATTAAAAGGTACATTACTGATACAGATGGTGCCTAGCAACTATCAGCATCATTAATTCTGTGATGACACTAAGAGAGAGCAGGATGGTGAGGGGTTACCATGGTAACATTCTCAGTACCCCTTCCTACACTCCCTCCCTGTGAGTGTTTGGAGCTCTGTTGGTCCAGACAAATCAGACCTAGCTAACTGTGGCAGCAGTGTAAAAAAAAAAAATGTTAAAGGCCTGATTTGCAAGACAAATCGTTCAGTCTGTTTTTTATGATGACAGGCTACTGAATTGAGTTTCAATCTGTGGAGGCAGTGCAGGCTCCCAAGACGGGAGTGAATCTGGCAGTAACAAAGCCAATGTATTACAGTTTCATGAGCATGCGGCAGAGTAAAGGCCTTAAACAGCATTGTGAGCAGAAATGCAGATTATGCTGAAGTTTGAGACCAAAACTTCTGCACAGCTCAGTTCGGGCGATTGAGATTACGAGCCCCTTGATGATGTTCAAAGTTTGTCAGAGCAACTGCCACACGTCATCCAGAGGATGAACTATTTTGGAGATATTTTCAGTCACCTACCCCTGAGAACCCAGGGGAGAAAGAAAAAATGTGAGGGGCATTGTTGACTTGTCCTTGAAGGGTTTATTTATATAGGCTACTGGAGACAAGAATGGGAACAGAACAGACTGTAACCGGGCTCAGACAACTCTGCATGACAACTGTAGAAACTTTTACACTCCGACTGCTGAAGAAAGTGGATTATATTCAAATATATAAATAATATATCAAACTTTACCTTGTCAGTGCTCTTCTTCTCCTCTGTCTCTAGTGTGTCTGTTACAGATGCGCGTGGTATTTCTTCTCCTTGCTGATCAGCAACTGTCCCATCTGCAACATGAGCGATGTCGATGCTCTCCTCTTCACACACTGCATCACTCATTTCCTCTTCTTCTGCAACTTTTTCTCCTTCCTCTGATGTGGCCTCTTTTTCTTCCCCTGTACGCTCAGGCCATGACTCTACACCCGTTCCCTGATGCTCCTCCGTTAGATGCTGTGTACTTGTTTCGAAAGTCTCACTCTCGCCCTCCGTGTCTGCTGTTGCTGTATTTGATGCGGTTACTTGTGATGAATGGTTTTCTGCACCATCATCATTAATGTCTTCATCCTCCCTCTCGATATAACCTTCTGTATTTCTGTCCTCTTCGTCTCCTACACCCGTGTCTGTTGTCTCCTCTATTTTTAAATCAGCGTCATTTGACTTTGTCTCTTTCTCAGAAACCTCACTCTGGAGAAATGTCCCTTCTCTTATCTTCTCGTTATCGTCAGTTGTATCATCAGTTTCATCATTTGTGTTCTTTTCGTCTGTTTCGGTGTTGGGCCAATCAGATGGGCTGCTGTTTAATTTACCTTCTCCCTTGTCTTCATCACTGTCATTGAAATTAGAGTCATTTGTGGCCACCTCTTCCTGCATTATATCAGATACTTTGAACTGACTTTCCATTTCCTCCCCTTCAGACTTCAGTTCTTTTTCAGCTCCCCCTGTTTCGGGTTCATCTTGGTGTTGTGGGCCAGATATATTTTGGTCTGTTGACACTGCAGTAACCTCCTTGGGCTCCTCTCCCTGTTGCATTTCTAATATCTCACTCTGCAACACCTCTCCTGAACCCTCTTCCTCTGGCTGTTTCTCCTCAGCCTCAGTAATTTGCTGAGCCTCTGGAACATCTTCAAAGCTAATCTCAACCAATGAATCCTCCTTTGGTACAGTATCACCATCTAAAACACCCTCGATATTAGCTAAACTTTCATGTGGTTCCCCAGAGGAAGCTTCAGTCTCTGTTTCCTCCTCCTCCTTTGTTTTTTCTGCCTGATCTTCTGCTTCTTGTTGATTATCCTCAGGGGTCTCAAACTGAGACAGTGATGATTGTGCAACAGTTTCCTCTGGCGGCGGTTTAAAGCTTTCCTCTTCATCGCTGTTAGTCTCCTTTTCAGAAGTGGCTCTTTCGTCTGTTCCTCCAAGCTCTGTAGCACAAATGTCCACGTCAGCAAGTCCAGAATGCGGATAGATCTCGATTGGTTCTTCTCCTTCGGTATTTCCCTCTTCTCTCGACTCTTCAATCTCCTTCTCTACAGCAGCAGCTTCTTGTTTATCACCCCCATTATCTTCTGTCACTCCTAACTCCTGAGCACATACATCTACGTTGGAAAGCCCACTGAATAATAGCATGTCAGCGGATGCCGGCTGAGGTACATCTGGGTCTGGAGCAGAGCTGATATCTTTTTCATTAGCTGCCCTTCCATCTTTATGTACTGTTGGGTCTTTGTCCTCCTCCATCCCACGCTGTTCATCTGACTGTACATCTGCAGCAGGGGGGCTGTTGATTGATTCTCCTTCTGAAAGTCCCCTTTTCATTGAAACACTAGAATTCTCTGCAACAAAGTGTTTATCTTCTTCTTCTCCTTCTCCTTCTCCTTCTTCTTCTTCTTCTTCTTCTTCTTCTTCTTCTTCTTCTTCTTCTTCTTCTTCTTCTTCTTCTTCTTCTTCTTCTTCTGTGGTTTCAGTTACACCCCCCTCTTCAGAGACTTTAGGTTGTGTGGTAGATAGTTCCGAAGCTTCTGCTGAATGACTTGATTCATGTGCAGTTTTGGACTCATCTAAAAAGCACCAATTGAAATGAAAGACTTTAGGTGAGAAACGTTCAGTGGGAACATGGGGGAAATTCGAGCGATGACATAAGTGAAGGTAATGCTTTTCAAAAACCATGCGATGTAATCTCTCTGTTGCCTCTGTGACCCTCATCTGGAACCTGTCACTGGGCAGGTTGGTCCTGCTCTCTCCTCTCACTCCTGACACTGCAAACCTCACAGTGCTTCAGATACTGAGCTGACGTACCATGCTAGTTCTGGGCCTCAATTCCACAATGTAGTCCTCTTTGGAGATCTTAACATGGATTTTTACAATGGAAACACTGAAGCATGAGATTGGACCACACTAGTAGTCCATCAGTATTAACAGCCAAGCAGGATGTGTTTTCACCCCTTTCGATCTGGATCAGGGGGAAGATCGAAGATTTGTTTTCCTCTTGCTTTAACATTGCGAGATGGGGCTTTTTTCCGCATTTTCATAGATTTCTCTGAGAATAATTCATAGATCCTGATAGCATGCTTAGAGGACTGATATTTATGAATGTGTGAAATTTGGAGCAATTCCAAACCGAGGTCCAGATTTAGTGAATTTAAATGTGGTTTCATAAGGGGAATGTTGGGCCTTGGTGGAGGTATGCACTCTACTTAGTGCCATTTCAGTTATTTTATGGCTTTTTAATTGTTGTATGTAGGTAAAAATCTCAGAGCAGGTTTTGCCCCATAACTCCAGTTATACGACTTGGCTTGTATACTCCTGATTCTATTTTTCTTTTTATAATCCACACGGAAATCTCAGCTGTGTCTACAGAAAAACCTCACACCAAATGACTCCGGTTGTTATCATTTTAGTAATAGACTTAAAAATGTTGTATTCATCTCTACGTGTCGCTATTCTTTCCCTCATGCTCTCCCTCTCCGGTTGATCCTCCTGGCTGTTGATAGCAAATAAGGTGAGACTCACTTGGACTTGTGATCTCTGGTGGAGGCTCTTTCTCAGGACTTGCCTGTCAGGGTGAAAATAACAAGAAATGTGTGCTGGTAAGGAGAGACTCACTAATAAACAGAGGAGAGTTTATTTAGGTATGGTGAGCAAAGTAGGTGTACTGTATGTACTGTAGGTAGATCTTATACCTCAGAAGCCTTGAACGCGTGGTTGTTGTAAAACCTGTCCTCCAGTTTAGCAGCCCACTCAGCCGGGTCCATCCCACTCTCTTCAGGAAAAAAAAAGAAGAAAATATATATTTGACAGCATCTTATTGCAGCACGATTCTGCCACTTTGCTGAAAATAAAATCCCTTGAGTCATCGTGGTGAAAGACTTTCTCGAAATAATGACTTGCCCACTCAAAATAACGCCTTAGGAACCCCAAATAAAGGCTTAGTATGTCATAATTTATGATTTATTATCTCTTTTATTAATTGCGACTTGCTATCTTATATATATGACTCTTGACTTTTTAATCTCATAACTACGACGAATTATCTCATAATCATGTTTTAACATCTCATAATCTCGATTTTATTTTAATCTCATAATTTTCACATAGCATTAATCCTTTTTTTTTTGTTGTCTTTCACTGGCGGAAGTGGGCTTCCATACAAAAGTGGAGTTACCTTCTCTCTGTTCGAGCAGAGCCTTGAAGTACTGAGCAGCATATTGAGAGATGTCTTCTGGTTGGTCTCGTAAGATTTCTCGGACTAGTCCTTCCATGATCGAACCAAACCCCCGAGGGACCCGCAGGTGGGTGTTGGAGAAGGGAACTGACATTTTAGCGATAAACGGGCCGGAGAAGTTTGTTTACTTTCTTCCCCATATGCAGCGTAGAAGAAGAAGAAGAGATCGGCTGACGTTAGCTGGTAAAGAATATACCGGTAACTTAACGTTTTATAGTTTATAGTCACCACACAACACGTAAACTCCTTAGATATATATATTAAATAAGATTCATTAAAATAAGTTACCTATACCTGTTACCTGAAATAACCTGTAACTCGTGTCCACCTTTACATTGAACTGCTAAAGCTAACAACAGTAGGCGTTCAGTTGACACTCGTTCCTAGGCAACGACTCCAACTACGGATACCGACAAGGCACACGTTTTTATAAAACTCAAACTGTTTATTTGATATAATGTGGGAACTGTCTTTTATTTACCTTTTTATTTTAGTTCATTCATTTTTTTCGCCATGGATTTTGTGAAGCGCTTGCTAAACCTTGTTTAGATAAGTGCTATACAAAAAATGTATTATTATTATTATTGTTATTAGTATTATTATTATTATTATTGCAGGTACATTTAAACACAGCACACAGAGTAATAAGGACACAAGACAATCGCATTATAATAACAAGATCAGTTTATTGAGGTGTATTTCTGCTCAGGCATATGTGATGACTGCATACTCGGAGCTGGAGCTCATCTGGCGGCTGACCTCTCTGGGCAGGAGCACGTGCAGCCGGTCAGCTGATCGCGAGGCCTGCAGGTGAGGCGCCGGTTCACCTCTCCACCACTGGTGCAAAACAAGCAGAAACAATGTGAACTCCGGAGATGTCCTCCCATCGTGCTCTCTCCTGACATCACCAGTGACAGTAACAGATGGAGGTGGGTGTAGCCTGTGTTTTACACGTGACACTAGCATATTTATGGTAAGATTCCACTCCTTTCAAAAGGTGTTTGTGGTTTGGTTTGCAGTCGAACCTTGCAGTCTGCAAATAGGTAGAGTGACATTTGTTTAAAATGTGCACAATCTAATTCGATACCTCTGCAGTGGATCATGCCTTCATGAAGTACAGGCTCAGGTTTTATTTAAACAGTTGTGAAACATTGTGATTCAACTTCAGGATTATTTTAGAAGCCATGTTAATGGATCTTCCCCCTGACAAGAGAGTTTATTTGAACATATGTGATATATTTAACTTAGATAAATAAACATGTAACTGACTGTGTGGCAGTTTATACAGAACTGTAATTATGAAATGCATATGATCGTACAAACATGTACATTTATGAGTAAAATCAATCAAAACAAATGGTAACATTATGGGAAAATTAACATGTAACTTTATATTTTTTAATCTTTTGTTTTGCTACCCCCAATTCACTTATGCTCTATATTTACATAGCTCCCATGTTAACCTATGCTGTGAGTTGGCTATAAAGTAACGGCTCTTTCATTTAGGATGACATAATCTGGCTCAATGTAAATGGTAAATTATGTAGCACATTTCTATTCCTGATGATCACTAAAAGCATTTTATAGTACAGTTGTGCCTCCGTACACACACCAGCTTTAGATTCATGATTGTGATCCAAGGTTGCAATGACATGCTCAGAGCAGAATGGAGAACAGGAAGCTGTCCTTTGAATTTATGATTCATCAAGGTGAATGTGATAAACCAGTTTATCCGGAAGTCCTGTCCCTCACCTCTTTCTGGTCTCCAGGAGTCAAGTAGCCAACCTGAGTGAGCTCTGGCGTACTGACGCCTCGGACAGTGATCATTATGTCAGCATATGGAACTTCAGTGTCGCTCTCATCGTCTGCGTCAAAGATATTATACAGTATATCACAGATTTTCAGTCTTTGCATTCTAAACAGTGATGATGTGTCTCTCAGGTTAGATGTGTGCTGTTACTGTTCCAGAGGTGATTTACCTGGTGTTGGAATTCTCAAAGCTACTCTTTCATTTTGTGTTGACATTGACCCTTTGGGAATATGATGGGTAAGAATGACAAGACTGCATTTGAAGGCTGAAATTCTGACATTTTATATTGTATATTTTAAACTGTTTACCCATCACTGGTGAGACAGCATGAAGTGGTAGTGTTGAGCTGAAACAGCAATAGATAAGCAAATAACTAACAAAGAATCAGATTTCTTTAAGGTTATTAGATACAGGTTTACCCAAACAGAAATGTGTAAATTGTACTCACCCTGACCTGGAAACAACAGGCTCCCCTGCAATGTGTGAGATTGTTACCACAATGACACAGAGATAGAAATGACATATATTCAAATCTAACTGATCTTACCGCATATTATCTAGCTTTGTAATCACCTTTATCATTCCAGCTCTGTCTGATCTGGTTTACACACAGGTAAGCGGCCAATGCTGCCAGAATCATGGCAACAGCAACGGTAACTGTTACCAAAACCTTAATCCCTGTGAATTCCCCTGTTTACATTGGAGAGAAAAAACTGTGTTAAACTGGGCTGTATTTGATTAAAAGCCAGCTTTTACTTCTGCACATAATTATACAAGAGACACAACCAGTCACACATTATCTATGTTAAGTAACGTGTGCTATCTCACCTCCATTTGAATCTTTTGGCTTAGCAGGAAGGGACCCTGAGAAATAACACAAAGTATAAAAGTAATGTAAATATTTGATATGTAAAAATATTGTAATTTTTTTTAAAACCTCACCATTTTTACTGTCTGTCTTTGGGGTAACTGTCCAATGTGGGGCACTTGTTTGAACTGGGATGAAAAAGCAAAAAACGACATGTTATTGAATCTACTTCCGTTATTGTAACATTTGTTTTCTCACCTCTGTTTTATGTGGAAGATCTATCTTATTTATTATTATATTTTCACATAATAACATAATCTACCTTCCAGTTGCAGTAAAACAACACGCTCTGTTTTTTGTCGAAGTTGAGGGTCTTCCGTGTCTTGCGTGTAGCAAGTGTAGCTCTTATTGAGATCTTCAGCGGACACATTTGACAGAGAGAGAGAAATTGTGCAAAAGCTGCTTTTGCTTAATGTCCCCGGACAGTGCGAATTATCTGATGCTCCGCTCCAGCAGCCACGAACAAATCCATTGGAGCAGTTGTAGGTGCAGTTTAATGTGAGAGTGTCTCCCAACACGACTGCCAAGAATTCAGTGGGAGTCTTCATATTAACACAGCTCACAAAATCTGCAGAGAGAGAGAGAGAGAGTATAATTTGATCTACTTTACATGACAAGCTATTATTTTACAACAAACAATTCTATTCAGTAGATAAACAATATAATGACAAATAAACTTTACCTTGTGTCAACCAAAACAACAGCAATGTGAAATGGACTGAGATCTCCATCGTATTTCTGGTTCCTGATGTCTTAAAAAACCTGCAATCAAATATCTTGTGCTCCTCAGTTTGGTGATGCTTGCACCTGCAGAGCTTTTAAATACCCACACATATGCACCAACTTTGGGGAAGGGCACAGGAAGTGGTATTTGACAGGATAAGTTTCCATTCATTGCACTTGACTTCCTGGAAAATAGCATTTCAGTTGAAAGCATTAAGCTCTAAAGCTTTTACTTCTAAATGTTGGCGCGCCAATGACACACTAACATTTAAATTACCAACATCTGCATATTTATTAATAATGCAAAGAATACATTTTGCACCTGGCTTGGAGAAAAGATTCTGTACGTGATAATGTGGTTTGCACATATATCTGCAGATGCACCACTGCAGCTCAACACTGCAGAGGATGTCTGACATTCACTTTTATTTTTTAAATCCTCAGCCTTTAAAGGAAATATGGGTCTTTTGTGGAAATGCATTCAACGATAGCCTAATTTAAATGATTATAGAAATGTAACTCCTGTTCTAACCTCTAAATGAATTGCATAGGTTTTTATAAATAATTGAAGATCCACTAACAGCAACAATATCGCAGTTAGCTCTGGCACATACTCATGCATTATGAAAGTAGAAGGTACAGTTACGCAGCGTCTTTGTGCACCATTATCAGCTCGAGCGTTCACCTGGGAATCACGTTGCATGCTCCTGTTTCAGCTTCAGTGACCGAGGCCCTCTCACTTTCATCGCTTTAAACAATCAGTCACGTAGGCTCAGACCAGACAGTTGGGAATGAAAATACACAAATAACTGAAACAGAGAGGACTTGATCAAAGATCCAGCGATGATGCGCTCACGTAGAGTGATGCATCGGCTCTGTTTTTCAGCCGCATGGGTTTTTCTGCTGCTGACACAATCTGGACTCGCCTCAGGTAAGAACAGTGATTGTTAAAGGTTGTGTTTTCAGTATATTTAATACATAAAGCCAATTAAAAAAGAAGTAAATCAACCTTGAACATAGTGTCGAGTAATGACAGACTCCTACACCTTTCCTTACGTGAATTTATTTGTGTAAGAATCAATTGAGGGGAGTGCAGACCCCCCCGTCAGCAAAGAGACAGACCTCGATCAGTGCCCAGGAGGAAAACACTTCTCCCACCAGCTTTGTTTAGAGTGTCCCTCCGGCCATTTGTAAGTCATCAACAATCTTTCAAAATCATGTACTCATTGACTGTGTGCATTAAGTAGCTATAACAGAACATATATCTGTTGTATAGTTGTCCAGGCAATGTGTCTGCACCTCACAGATGCCCAGCAGGAACATTCAACCTCTACACAGGAAAAAGTGATATCAGTGACTGCAAGGTAATAAACGCGTCATCGTACAAGTCACTGCCTCTTAAACCTGTTGTGCCGTGCCTTCCCTCGAAAGAACATATTTCACTTGTCATTTATAGCAGGGATTCAGACCTTTTTCAAAGCAGACATTTTGGCTCCTGTATTTACTGCAATCCAACTCCGCAGTATTAACTCTAGCTTTGACAAGTCTAAATGTCTGCTGTTAAAAAGGGTATATTCACCTTTTACTACTTACCCTCATCACATGTGTGTTTTATACCTGAAATATCTCAAATCCTGAGTTTAACGCTGTATGACAGGTGGGGGGTGTTGTTGTCTTTACTCATTTGAATTCCGTGTGCTGCAGCCTTGTTTTCCAGGTCTGATCAGCTCAGAGGACAAAGTGGACTGCAGGCTGTGTCCTGCAGGCTTTTCATGTGACCCAGCCAACGGGACGCTCTTTCTATGCCCCCCAGGACAACATTCTCCTGAAGGGGTCCTGCAGTGTCTGGCCTGCCCCGTAGACTCCGTCTGCCCCTCTGGATTCCTGCATAAGGTGACAGTAGTGGCAGACCTTTGCATGTGTGTTTTGTATTTGAGAAAGAAAAAAAGACAATTAATTGAATCCATTTGCTTTTTCTACATGTTCCCATATTGATCTCTCATATTTTGCTTACAGTGTGGGCCTGGTAAAGAACCCAGTGTGGATCACACTGTGTGTAATGACTGTGCCCCTGGCTTCTATTCCACTGTGTGTACTGTCCAGTGTCTGCAGTGTCCAGCAGGTAATGCAGTATTAAAAGACCAATGAATCTGTTTATTTATGATTATTAAGCCATTAAACATGGGTCCTCTGTCTGTCATAGGAGGTTACTGTCCAGATAATGGAATGTCACAGCCTCTTCCTTGTCCTCCTGGTTGGTCCTCCGCTCCTGGACAGACTCACTGCCGCAGCTGTAATGACACGTCTTTGCTGTGTGGGGGAGCTGTGGCCCCCCGCTGGAACCAGCCTCTGCACAGATCCAGTCAACCCATCACCTGTCGCCCAGGAACATACAAAGACACGAGGGAAGAGTTGGCATGTGTGATCTGTCCAATAGGTTAGTGTTTTATTTCTGCTTGCTCTCATTGACGACATACTGGCTGGAAGACGCCTAATATGTATTTCAGCTTTTTTTTCTTCACTCCAGGTCATTACTGTGTGGGAGGTGTAGCTCTACCGTGTCCTGCAGGAACGTATGGCCCTAAAGAAGGTCTGCAGAGGCTGAGAGACTGCACAATCTGTCCCGCAGGTAGAGTGGCAACCCTTCTTTCTTTGTTTCACATCCAAAGATGTATCATATCACCATACCTATAAACTCACCCTTGTTTTGAATGACTTTACCAGACGTGCTATCCCGAAACAATCTTGTGACCTTACCCTATAAATACTTTCCTCAAGGGTTTTATTGTCTGGAAGGCAGCTCCCGGAGACCCATCTCCCAGTTCCTGTGCCCACAGGGCTATTACTGTGAAGAAGGCACGGCCACCCCTCATGGGTCACCTTGCCCTGCTGGCACAGCGGGGGAACAACTGGGTCAGACAAGTAGGGCAGCGTGTAAGAGATGTAGAGAAGGACGCTTCTGTCCTGCAGGTAAGTCTTAGCACTGATAGACTGACTTCAATGGAGCAACAACAAAAATTATGTAACTTTGTAACTATCGCCATACTTGAAGAAAGAACATGAAATGAGGATCAATTTTGTTCCTGCATTTTTTTTTTTTATGTGTGTGTGTGTGTGACAGGCTCATCGGGTCCTGGCTTGCCCTGCGCTCGGGGGAGATATTGCCCTGCTGGGACTTTGGAAGAAGTGATATGTCCTCAAGGCACCTTCACCCCTCATCAAGGGGCAATAAGTCAGTTTATATGCTGCATTATTTCTGTTTTATATGCACCAATCTTCGAGTAATATTTCATAACCACAGGCATCAACTGTCCCTTTATTGTTCATTTATCATCAAGTCGAAATTACTATTTGGGACCCGCTCCATCAAAACTTCTGCTGTAATTAATATGGTCCTAAAACAGTCCAGCAAAACTGTGATAATATGAAAATATAAGTGTTATTTAGCTGCCATGACGAAGCAGAAAGTACAGATGGGAAATTGCAACAGATGGATGTGAAGAGGGCAAAGAGAGGAAGTGAGTAATTTAGTGGTAAAAACACATTTGATGGCAGGCAGGAGCTGTTAGTCCACTATAGAAAAGGTGACTGAGGGAAATCAGATGATGAGCTATATGATCAGTGGGTATAGAATAGAAGAACACCACAGAAACTTCTACTGACACCTTCAAATGAATCTGACAGACATCCTAACCAAGTGGGCCGACAGTGCAATCTAATCCTGCATACATCCTCATCATGTTTGTAACTGTTTCCTCCAGGTGTGAAGGATTGTCTCAAATGCCCTGCTGGCTTTTTCTGTCCTGAGGGGGCAAGCGACCCTGTGCCATGTCCACCAGGCTCCTTCAACCCCCTGGAGGGTCAGGACGAGCTGGCTGATTGCAGGGAGTGCTACGCAGGGAAGGCCTGCACACAGGTTGCTCTGAGAGCCCCGGATGTGGACTGCATGCAGGGGTACGTAATCTATTCCGGTTCAGGAAAAGGTTTGCTTCAGTGATTCTGCAAAGTTGTGTTTTCGATCCTGTACATTTTAATAGGTACTGAGAAATCTGTAAAATAGACATGACATGTTAGTCTGTGGTTTTGCTTGAATCCTATAGGTTTGTGTGTCCTCCTGGTTCCTCTAAACCCAACGACCCAACCAACGCTTGTCCCCCGGGGACACTGAGCAACCGCACTGATCTCACTGACCGCTCCCAGTGTCAGCCGTGTCCAGCACGATACGCCTGTCTTCGAGGTGCCATTTATCTTTCACACAAAAACATGTTCAGTTGGCCTTTGAGAGCACTGTTTGGTATTTCATAGCACCGCAGGGAACTAATTCAGTTGCCTCTGGCTAATAATTTGCAATTGTAATCAAAATATTGATGTAGCTATGTTTTTTTCACTGTAGTTATAAAAAGTGCTTTGGGGTTATATTATACATAATGAGAACTGAAATTAACAACAAATGTCTGCATCAATAGTCATTTACTCCCTAAAAATATTATAACATGTTTTTATAATTTCCCAAATATTGTCAATTTATTTCCTCATTGAGGTATTTAGTATAAGATGTAAAGATATTTGATTGTTCCAGCTGTACATACTGTACACCTTCCTTAAATCAATAAAATCTATAGCTCTCTAACCTTGATATCCTTGTTATTTACCTGTTATCAGGAACTGGTGGGATCCAGAGACCACCACTCTCCTGCTTTGCTGGACATTATTGTCCCCCTGGAACCATGTTCCCCACCCAGTACAAGTGTCCTGTGGGGACGTGGAACGGTCACAGTGGACAGGAAGCTGAAAGTGAGTGTCGGCCGTGCTCACAGGGCTGGTACTGTTTGGCCGGGTCCGGAGCTCCGTCAGGTCGATGCAGCTCGGGACACTACTGTCCTGAAGGTACACATGAGCTTCGCATAGTAAAGGAAGTATTTATACTGAATGAATGAATAAATTAGTTCAGTTTTGTTGTTCAGAAGTCTGCCACACAAAATCCTTCAAGTAATGAAATGTTTTACTTTTTAAACCCTAAGACTAAACACAGCTTTACATAATATGATTTCATAATTTATAGATTCGTAGCCATGACTCATTCATGTTGATATAACTCTGTGGATGTTGCATCACCAGGGACTGCATACGGCACCCAGTTCCCTTGCCCTGCAGGAACCTACAGCCTGCGGATGGGCAACAGACACAGAGAAGACTGTGTGATTTGTCCTGAAGGCTCATTCTGTCAGCAGGGCACCTCCAAACCCTCACCCTGTCCAATGTAAGTAGTAATTGTGGGTTGTTACCGGCAGGGATGTGTGAGTGTAAAGATGAGGTTTGTATGGAAGGAATTTGGTAAATGGGGTAAAATGAAGGATTTAGCAGTCATGATAAGTACTGTGGAACATCCACTCTGTTCCGTCTTTCCCCAGCTCCACATTTCGCCGTCTGAAAGGAGGTCGGAGGCTGGAGGACTGCTCTGCCTGCCCTGCTGGTTATTTTTGTCCCCACTCAGCCACTGTCAACCCCAGAGTGTGTGGAACTGGAAGCTACTCTGTAAGGCCCCATCTATAACTGGTCAACTGGCGGAACCAGTGGAAAGCAGTGGAAGCTGGAGCTGTTATAGTCTTGTCCTCCTATAAGTCGTTCTGATTGTTCTATTTTTAGATTTCCACCCACAGTGTTATCGTCTTGCATATCTCCTTCTGTGTAAATACATCTGGTAAATGGCTGCAAGAAGAGTTGTTTTATTTGTGTGTTTTCCTCTTCGCCCTTGCATTTTCAATCCATATTTTCTGTGTCCCTCCCCCATATTACTTGATATCCTTAACTTCAACCCTCTGCATCTTCCCTCATATTCTCTTGTGTGTAGGATGAGGGCTCTGTGGAGTGTTCTCCATGCCTGCAGGGCCACTACTGCAGTAATGAGACCACTAGCGAGGAAGCCATGTTAAGCGTCATGGTGTGCCCCCCGGGCTTCCTCTGCTCTCAGGGTTTGGCCCGGGACCCCCAGCGCTCGGCCACCCTCTGTCCTCGAGGCTTCTACTGCCCTGGAGGGGGCATTGTGAGTCAGAGAATGACACATACAGCTGTTAAGTTAATAAGACACTTTCTGTCCACTAATCCACCTGCACATGTGATGCACCTCACAGGATCCCAACCCCATTCCTTGCCCCGGTGGCACCTACAGTGAGTTCCCAGGTCTCCGTGACATGAGTGAGTGTGTTCAGTGTCCTGAGGGGGAGTACTGTTACTCTGAGCAGCCTGAGGAGCAGCCGATTACCAGACCTGTAAGATAAATACATGACATATACAGTGTTTTAGGGAACAAGAACTGTAGAGGGCATGTTTTTCACATTTCAATATTCATTTGTTTAGATTTTGTCAACATCAATTTTGAGATGAACAATATATTTACAAGATTTGACACAATATCCTGTATTTTGTAATGTTTCAGACAGGGGTGTGTCCTGATGGGCACTACTGCCCCCTAGGGACTGGCTACCCATATACCTACCCTTGCCAGGCAGGTCGATACAGGAATAACACACTTGGTCACAGTGGGGAGGCGTGTGTTTCATGTCCATCCAGGTATTACTGTGGCAGATCGGGAACCCATACGCCCTTAGTCTGTCCTCAGGTACTTTTTTAATATCAAAAATATAAAAAGAAATGATTTCATGCATGAATGAGACAGTTTAACCTCCACGACACAATCTCTCACCCACAACATCTCTGTTGGTAATGGCCTGTTTCTTTCTCTGTGTCTCTCTTCCTCTGTGTCACACAATCCACAGGGCTTTTACTGTCCAGAGGGCACCTCCGCTCCAGAACCTTGTCCTGAAGGAACCTACAGCTCCAGGCCTTCTCTTAGTGACAGGTCTGAGTGCTCCCCATGTGGAGGAGGCCAGTATTGCACCGGCGTGGGACTCAAGGAGCCCTCTGGAAGCTGCCAGGAGCGCTTCTACTGTCGTGAGGGAGTCAAGTCTGCAGTACGTCAACGCAGTTTTAATAATTTATTAAATAAAGCTTCTAGTCATTAATTCTTAATCCTTATCTTTATACATTTTGATCTGCATTAACTCACATAAAGTGGTTGCTCATCTTCCTGTAGATCACGAGTAAATGTGGTTAAATTAATGATAACTTCCATTCTATAGGATTGTTTTTTTATTTAAGAAGAGGGATAAGAGGAAAGAAGAGGAAAATACAGATTAAAGGAACCTTTTAAATCACTGGCTCATGTCACATTTGCATAACCAGTCTAAGCCAGTTTATAATCTCTGGTTTTCAGTGTCACAAAGAAACTCCCATAAAGAAACCTTACAAATGGGCATTTTAGGAGTGAAATCATTCACTACAGTAATGTATGTTTTCTCCTCTTTACTTATTTTTTGTACTGGGAATATGTCCAGACTCCAGTTGATGGTCCAACAGGAGGTTTGTGTCCTGCAGGAAGTTACTGTCCTCCAGCTTCCGTCACCCCCCTCTCCTGTCCCCCCGGCACATTCAGCAATAGCACCGGCCTCAGCGGACCTGAGGAGTGTGTCAGCTGTCCACCGGGGTACCTTCACTCATTCACTAATTTCTGCAATATGATTATACTGATATCCGTTGATGTATAGATGTACTATGTAAAACCGAGACCTGTAGTCTTTGTGCACTGATGTGTTTCTCCTCTTTGTCAGTTTCTATTGTTTAGGCCTCAACAACACCTCACCTTCAGATCCTTGCTTTCCTGGCTTCTACTGTACTGGTGGCTCAGCTTCGCCCGTGCAGAATGAAGCAGAAACAGGCTATTTTACCTCGGAGGGGGCATTCAGGGCGCAACCGTGTCCTCTTGGCACTTTTCAGATGGTATGAAATCATCCATACCGAATCCCCGCTCCTCTGAAAATGTGCTGTTAAAGTTAGAGAATGAGATGATGCCATAGTCAAGGTTGTTCCCTTGTCCACAGCATCGAGGTGCCCGGTCCTGTGTAGAGTGTCAGGGAGGCAAACTGTGCAACCAGACAGGCTTGTCCCAGGCACCGATATGTCCCACAGGACACTACTGTCCTCCCGGTACCTCTGTCGCTCGCCCCTGTCCTCCAGTCAGTATCTGATTCAGCTGCTCTTCTTCAGCACACTTATGATGTGTTTTCTTAGTCTGTAATATTTGCTGTCACACTTCAATCAAAGTCACACCGTTAATAATTTTTTTTGAACTTTGTGATTACTCAGGGTTCTTACTCTGACCAGACTGGGGGCGATGCTGTGCAGCACTGTCGGCCGTGCGAGGCTGGTTGGTTCTGTGGCAGGGCCGGTCTCTCTGAACCTCAGGGCCTCTGCGATCCGGGACACTACTGCACCTCTGGAGCCTCCACTGCCTCTCCAGTAAGACGGGATCAATGACAACTTAGATAAATCCACTTCCAGCAGTTTATCCGAGGAAAAAACTGTTTTTTAATCGAAATTGTCAAGTGGTCAGTATAACAAAAACTAGTTACCCTCATGATGGCGTCTTTATGTGACGTCTACAAACACAGCGTCTGAGGTTGTGCAAAGATAATGAGAGAATTGAGACAATGACTTAACTTTACAGGTGTTGCAATGACTTTAATGGACCACGGTTTTGATGTCATATCACTAACAATATCACCATCATCTTGCTCACTCATGCTTCATATTCAGCAATGTAACACGAAACCAGGTCTTTCATATTTACCATGCTGATCTCTAAATGATATATGATGAAGAGGAAATCTTTGACATTTTGTCTGCTGTGCCCTTCTTGAGGATTTATGCCGCTAATTTTGTTCAAGTGATGTAATGCTGTACTTCACACATAGCGCACACGAATCAGCGGGAAGGAGAAGGGAAACCATTTAAAGAGGTGGAGGTTGAGTGTTTCTTCTTTCTAAATTAAAGCTGTGTATTTAATTTGAAGACAGCCACTTATTTTCCACTCACTCAAAGTGTTTTCTCTCACTTGATATGAATATGAATCTGGAGACCTGTTTCCAAGTTTGCATTAGTTAAATATATAAAGTGCTTTTTGTTTTTGAATACGCTGCCGTGCGTGGGGGATGAATGACAGCTATTAACTCAAGCTGCCCACAGCTTTCATTTTTTAAATGTCAAACTAGAAATGAAAGCCAAAGTGATCAAACTTCTCTGACGATTACTCTAACAATCCCACAGGTGGCCGTGGCCTCTGGAGGTATGTGTCCTGCAGGCTACGTTTGTCCACGAGGGACAAAGGACCCCCAGCAGCACCCCTGCCCCGCAGGAACCTGGAGCAACTCTTTGGGAGCCGAAAACCTGTCCTCATGTGTGCCCTGTCCGCCAAGACGCTACTGCAACAGCACTGGGCTGAGCCAGCCCACAGGAATCTGTGATGCAGGTGAGAATTTATGACATTAGTGAGAACATTATTATCAGAACATTAATTTTATTACTTTTTTTTTGGGATAGATAAAAATGTCTGTGCTTTCTTATCTTCCATAACGAAAGTGGAACAGAAGATTAAGTAAAAAGTAAAGACCAGAAAAGATTTTGATCAAGTATAGTCAATTAATTTATATCTGTACATTTTGTATCTGCTGATTTATAGGGTATTACTGTTCAGGAGGGGCTGTGTCTCCAACGCCCTCAGGTGGACTGACAGGGGACATCTGTCCAGTTGGACACTACTGTCCAATGGGCTCAGCCTCTCCTGTACTCTGCCCTGATGGGACTCACTCAAACACTACAGGTACTGAAAAAAATGTCACGGTGCCTGTATAATAAGTGAGATAATAAATGCAGGAAGCTATTCATTTTTTTAATTCTTTTCTGTGATGAAGGAGCAGAAGTGTGCGATGACTGTCCCTCAGGGACCTACTGTCTGTCAGGAGAAGGTGTCCAGCCCTGTCCAGCAGGACACTACTGTCTCGGTGGTGGTGTCGAGGGCATCTTGCCTTGTCCTCCTGGCACCTACAGCCCTCACTTTGGACTCAGACAAGTGGAGCAGTGCCTCATTTGTCCAGCAGGTGAAAGTGTTGCCACATGTTTGTCGTCGGTGCTCTGTCTACAAGACGCTGGGAGGTTTTCCATGTGTTTAGTGAGCCGAAACCGATTTTAATGCAGCAAATTATGATGTATTTGCTGGATGTGTTGAAACCAATTCATTTTAATAAAAGCAATTATTGAATGTTTTATCAGATTTAATTTACTGGAAGGAGAATATTTTCTGTTGTGATTTGTTATTAACACTTTTTTAATGCCCTTTTCTCACTGCTATGACATTCTCCATTTCCATGCTTTAAAAACAGGGTTCTACTGTGAGGACTGGGGTCTGTTTGAACCCACTGGACCCTGTCAGGCTGGGTATTACTGCTTGGCAGGTACACATGCATGATACTTGCACAGTTTTTGACTTACTAGTGGACAATAAGTCAACCAGATGCTAAATATTGCCTGTAATCTAACTAATAGACCTGATGCTGCCTCAATTGATGAGATGACTGACTCTAACTAGAAATGTGAAACTTGTCAAGGTGTAAACTTTCAGATCCCAGATGGCAACTTCAGCACAGGAGTGGGAGGAGCATGTCCAAAGGGGAGATACTGTCCTGAAGGCACCAGTGCACCGCTGCCCTGTCCACCAGGGAGCTACTCCAACAGGTTGGTTGGGCCAAAACCTTACACACAATGTACACAGCCCTAAGTTACAGTATGTAACTATATGTTTTTTGTGCGTATGATTGCAGTCTTCATTTGACAGACATCTCTGGCTGTAGTCCATGTCCACCGGGTCACTTCTGCGGTGGTGCGGGTCTCACTCGTCCATCTGGCCTGTGTGAGGCTCGATTCTACTGTCTCGGGGGGGATACGACAGCCACAGGTAAAATGGCTAAAACACAATGATTCAATTCGTCATCCGGAAGTAGTTCATATGTTTCTTGAGTGAAATAAAATAGTGGAGATAACGAATATTGACTGTGTGACTAGAAATCGTATGAATAGGCATCAGATAGGAGAGAAACAGATGCTGATGAATGCATGAAATCTGAATGTGTGAGGGTGTTCAGTTGAGTGAATGCTCGCTGAATTAATCAGAATTTATCACATTAAGGGCTTAGCAGTCATAATCTCACTAATTTGCTTCATCTAATTTGCTTCCTTCTCCAGGCTCTGAAGGAGGTCCTTGCCCACCCGCTCATTACTGCCCTGAGGGCACCGCAAGCCCAGAGCCGTGTCCAGCTGGAACCTACAGTAACCTCACGGGCCAGTCCCTGTGTTCCCGCTGCCCCGCCGGATACTACTGTCCAGAAAAGACTGGCAACTTCACCAAGTTCCCCTGTCCCCCCGGATTCTACTGCCCTGATGGTAGATTTGCCTGAAAACACAATTAGTCATGGTTTGTGCGTGTGTTCATAGTTGAACTGAAAACATTGCAAGAATGGATCTCAGTGGAGCACATACCTCTGCCAAGGCTCAGCAGTCCCCTCGTGAAACCACATTTAAATTCACTAGAGCCGGATTTTCATTAGGATCTGCTTCAAAATGTACACACTCATCGCTACCAACCCCCTAAATACTGTTGGTCCCAAATTTTTCATCAAGATCCACACATATTTCTTAGAGAAATCAATGCTAATGTTGAAATACACCCTATCCCACAATGTTAAAGAAAGTAGAAAAAAAAAACATGGATCTTCCCCCTGATACTGATCACCATACTAATGTTATGGGTACTTTCCTGACCCATACCTCACCCTCCCTCTAAGTTTAATAGTAATCTGTCCAGTAGTATTTGCGTAATGCTGCTAACTGACAGACCGACAGACAAACAAACATCATCGCAAATGTAACCTCCTTGTCTGAAAGTAAAAAAGAGGAGCCTCTTGCTGCACTCAACCTTTTACAAAACAGATAAAAACAATTTGTATTATGTTCATAGGGACCAGGCATGCCACCCAGTTTCCCTGCCCTCGTGGATACTACAACCCAGAGCCCATGACTCAGAGTCTGGACAGCTGCCTGCCTTGTCCTCCAGGACACTACTGTGAGAAGGAGAGGCTGACCAAAGTGTCTGGAAAATGCAAGGCTGGTCAGTAATAGTGTCTGTGTTTACTTCTACCAAAGATGCAACCACAGCTGTACAGCCTAGTTTCTCAGTGTCAGGACTTTGTCCTCTGTGCTAGCCTATTTGTCTCTCGGGGCCAGGAAGCCAGTCTTAGTCAGGCTGTGATAGTCGGGGTAAGGGGGGGGGAAAGCAATTGCATGTTAAGCACGAAACGTCCCCATTCCACCCTAGACACATCATTCATTATTTCACTTCTCTGCTTTATACACTTTAACTCAATTCAGTAACGACAGCAACTTTTAAATAACCCATTCTGAATTATTTGTTAATGTTTAAAGATGGGAAGCAGCCTGGCTTTATATGTCAACCACAAAAAGCACAGTCTCAGTGTCAGTCAGGTGTGAGAGCAGTGGCCACCTTTTATTAATAAACATGTTTTCTCATTGATGACTCATCTCCCTCACCTTGCTCTGTATTACTGTCTTCCTGCTGTATTCAGCCTCCCACTCCCCCCCGTGCTGAGGGAGTTATCATATGATGTCAAGTGTCAGTGATGCTGCAGAGTGTGTCGGGAGCAAATGTTTTATAAATCACAGACACAGACAGCACACAATAATACATCACTGTCCTTGTCTCCCACTCTGTCTCTCGCCATGTTGTTGTGTTTTTCCTCTCAGGTTGGTTCTGCGTGTCCGCAGCATGGAACTCTCAGCCTTTCGACCTCGACAATTACACAAACGCCAACTGTCTATGTCCAGCTACGTCCACAGGGGGGCGCTGCCAGCTGGGCTTTTTCTGCCCCTTGGGTAGCTCCGAGCCCCTCCCTTGTCCACCGGGAACCTTCTGTAACATCTCAGGTGCTCGGACACACAACATCACACAATCATGCACAGTAGTTTTAAACCACAGCCAGCAGGTCAGTGGTCTTTGGCAGTGGTGCGTTAGATGCCTACGGTTTTGCTGGTTGCCTGCAAAACTTACTTATGATCGAAAAATATCCTGCAATATAATAAAAGTGTATTTAAATGAATATAAAAACACATTTAAATTTTTTGGTAGAATAAAGGGTGTAAAATACTGTAAAATGTTTTGCACATTGACAAAAAGATTTTACAGTATATTGTAAATATGTCATAGTATTTCAAATATGTACAAAATACTCATTGTCGTATGACGAAGATATTGAAAGTATCATCTTTATTTTGAGGTGAACATATTGGTTTGTATTTCCTTCAGGTCAGTGCAGCTATTGCTTATTTGTTCTGGCCACTACCAATATTCTGATGACATGATCATATGATGTGACAAATACACATGGTATAATCCCTTTTTTTATTGAGAGGCTGACAGAGTGGAGGATGTAAATATTGAACTGCAAATGGCATTTCAGGCCCCAGAGGGACGCACTATTCTGCAGAAGGGGATGGCTCTCTCTGCCATACTGGAGGATATGAAACACAAATAACAAACGTACTTGTGCTTCTCAAAAGGTTTGGCTCTGCCGGTGGGTCCCTGCTCTCCGGGGTTTTACTGTGCAGGAGGAGCCACTGAGGCCAGACCAGCAGATGGAGAAACAGGCAGCATCTGTCCACCTGGGACGTACTGTGGTAAGTCCTGCTTTACTGCCTTGGAACGGTTCAATCAATAACTTGCCAACGCAGGTTTTAAGCCTGTGTAATAAAATGCTTGGTGAAGTGGACATTACATTTTTTCCCACAGAAGACGGAAATTGTGATTTTAACATTTACAACTGAGTTTAATTGGACACAAATATATTTATCCACTGCTTTTGTTGACTCAGAGCAAACAAAGAGTTAACCCATGTCTATAAAATCTATATATACATTCCGATATAGGAAGTGGAGGACATTGTAACCTTGAGCAGAAGTAGACCGAGGGTGCTGAGAGAAAGAGAGAAGATTTTCTTTCCAAAGACCAAAGGAATGCAAATTAGTTGGACTGAGACTTTGAAATAGCTTTAACTATGACTCAAGTGGGTTTGACTCATTAAATTACCCACAGGTATGAGTGTGAGTCATCTTGTATCTATTTGTGTCGGCCCGTTGACAAACTGCTGACCTGTGTCGGGAGTCTCCTCACTTTCTGCTCGGTGCATCCTGCGTCAGATCCCTGCCTCGGCCTGGTTTATTTCTGCCGCCGTCTCTTGCCACTCTCCATCTGCCCACAAGATGTCCTCGCACTTGCATCTATACTCACCCATTCATGACTGCCACACCCACCTCACCTGTTTCCCATTCATAGTGTATATGCTGGCCTTCCCCCAGTCATTTGCCATTCATGCTTTTCCTTTAGTCACCTATTCACAAAAACACAGTCAAAGGCAGCTCTTTGACACACACATACTGCCACCAGGGGCACTTTGGGGGTTCAGTCTCATACTAACCAACGTTCTGGTTAGTGCATGACCCGCTCTACCTCCTGAGCCGCAGCTGCCCATCTGTTTTATGCCAGTATATGCCTCCTGTCTGCCTTTATCACCATCACTTCTAATAAATTCACTGCACTGTCCTGGCTTGACTCGCCTGCGTCTGCATTTCAGTCCTCCTATCTCTCACCTCGTATAAACCATAACATCCTGGTAGAAGCTGCAGTGCCTTGTAAGCATTGGTATGCAAACACGATCCACCAACAGACGACTGAATGACAGCCTTCTCCGACTATTTCCTCTCTGCAGTCGAGGGCTCAGGAGAGCCCGAGTTGTGTCCAGCTGGTACTTTCTCACCGGTGCCAGGTCTAACCAGTGAGTCTGGCTGTCAGCCCTGTATCGCTGGGCTCTACTGCAGCGGAGCAGGTCTCAGGGCTCCGACTGGGCCCTGCAGCCAAGGTCAGGAAATAACTTTTTTTTTTACATACTTTGGAAGCTTCAAGTTCCGTTTCATCCTGTTTACACTCTGCTGTGTTGTGTTTCTTGTCACTCGATAGGCTACTGGTGCCCTCCTGGTCAGACTGTGGCTACAGCTCTGCCATGTCCTCCCGGCCACTTCTGCCCACAGAGTAGTGCAGCCCCAGAGCGCTGCCCACCAGGAACCTACCAGGACAGAGAGAGACAGAGGGTCTGCTCTGTCTGTGAGGCAGGTAGGAGTCGTTCTCACCCTTTTTTTTACCGTCTCAGCAGAAGCATGTAGTTCATATTTCTGTTTTGCTGAACAGGGTGAAATGAAAACAGCTCTCAATCTACCAAGCAAATGCTTTATTTACTGAACTTGATGGATCTTTCATATTCATGTGTTCCATTTATTATATTCTGCACCTTTCATGTTTGTTTAAAGTATTCTGTGTTTACTTTTACATCACTATGGTAGTACATACCCACACTCGCTTATTTAAAAATGCACGTTTCTCCTCTTTCAAGGTTCCTACTGTGAGATGAGACTGGGTGATGCTAACACCTCTTTGCCGAGGCCGTGCCCTAAAGGACACTACTGCCCTGCAGGTACAGCCCTGCCCAACCAACACCCCTGCCCTGTAGGCTCCTTCAACCCGAGGCAGCGCTCAGACAGCCCGGCAGGCTGCATGCCATGTGCTATTGGACACTACTGTCCTTCCGTGGGACTGCCAGAGCCTGCAGGTGAGAAAAAGACATCTCTTTATTCGTCCTTCATGTCTTTTTTTCTTATTGTATCGCAATTATTTTCAGCAGTTACTGTTATTTAAACAAAGATATGATATTTGTAGGGTTTAGGAATGTTTCAGAATGAGGTTCCCCTGTGTCTGCGTTTAGTATTTAACCCAGATCACAAATAAACCATTTAACTCCGCCAAGGAAGTTATACTTTAATCCCTGTCCATTTGTTTGTTTGTTGGTTGGTTGGATGGTTTGTCAAAAGGAAAAGCCAAAACCAACTGGAAAGATTTCTACAAAACATGGCAGAAGGATGGGACATGGGCCAAATATAAGAAGAAATAATCCATTTTATTTGGGCAAAGGGGATTTTTTTTCTTCACTTTCTTTAACATTGCGAGTGACGCTGTTTTTATTTAATGTTATTTCCCAGGGAATAATTCGAGGATCTAGATGAAAAAAACCTACATATTTAGGGGACTGAGATCTGTGAGTGTGTGAGATGTGGTGCAGCTTGATTGAATTTAAGGAGACTGTTGGGCCTTGGGGGAAGTAAGCGCGCGACTGAGTGCCATTTTTGTTTCTCATCTAACTCCAATGCTGATATCTTTGGATTTTTTGTATTTGCAAAGGTTGTGAGATTTATCTCAGAGAGAATATCTCTAAATCTAGGTTAAAAAAAAGACATAAAACTGCAATATTTGCTCTTGAGGCAAATAAATTAATAATTATTCTATTTGTTTGATCAGATTGTTAATACTGGGAAACTAGGAATTGGTGATCTGTAGATGTTTTACTGATAATGTATTGTAAAATCTGTCTACCCTTAGGACCTTGCCATGCTGGTTATTGGTGCAGAGAGGGAGCCTCCTCTCCCAGCCCGCTGGATGACCTCTCAGGCTCCCTGTGTCCACCTGGTCACTACTGCCCCTCAGGTTACTGGCTTGTTCTCCTTTTATAAGCGAGCAGCCGCCAAATACAGCTGCTTGAATCCTGCTATATACTGTCGATGGCTGAATTTCATCAAGTGACAGGGGATGGTCCACATTTTCAAAATAATGTTTTTTGCGATGCAATGCTGATGCAGCCTTTTTTTATAGGTTGATATACCCAAATTTATTCAGTATGGGGTTATTAACATTATAGTCTACTATATTCTAGGGCTAAAATCTTTTATTCATGGTAATTACCATGCGGTGGCATACAAGTCCTGACAGCATTTATCTTGTAACTTTTGATACCAGTTTCTTCAAATTAATTCTTACGCTTGTTCTCTCGCACTCAGGGCACTGACCCCTACTTTAAAAAACGCTGCTCTCGGGTACGCTCTGCCATTTGTTGAGTGGCCCAACACTTACTGCAGCAGCGCTTCATAAGAGTGTCTCACTCTAATGCTGCATTTAGATTCTGCTCAGTGTGTAGAACATTGTCACTGTGTGTTGTATCACCACATCCAATTACTGCACCGCTCCTGTCATGTGCTGACACTTTTCTGCACTGCTCTGTTTTCAGGAGTTGAGAGGTTGAGTTGGGTTTTTGTCTCATCTCTCCAGGAACCACAGCTCCCTGGGCCTGCCCTGAAGGAAGCTGGTCAAACAGCTCCGGACTGGGCAGCCAGGAGGACTGCAGGCCGTGTGCGGGGGGGTTTTACTGTGACTCTGCTGGCCTCACTAAACCGATTGGGCCCTGCAGTGCGGGGTACACTAAACTTGCATTTACTGAAGATGACTTCTATTGTTATTTAAGACTAATACCTTAAAAATGTTTCAAAACCAGCCATCATGATATTTATTTTCGATTTTTTTCTCCTGCAGGTATTACTGTGCAGAGGGAGCCGTCACATCGACACCTACAGATGGAATTACAGGGGGACCTTGTCCCGAGGGTTACTTCTGTCCCGAGGGAACTGTTCAGCCTGTGCCGTGTGATCCAGGGACGTATGTGGCTGTTACACATGCTACACAGTGTGAACCCTGTGAGCCAGGCTGGTACTGTGTGTCCGGCACTCTGCACCTGTGTCCTGCAGGTTTGTGGTTTTTCCTACGTAGCCCCTGAAGTCCCAAAAGATTATTTTCTTTCTTTTCTTGTGCGCACAAGTTATTGCCTTGTGGAAACAAGTTACTTTCTTGTGCGTACAAGATAAATCATTTTTGCACACAGTTACTATCTACGTAGTAAAGACCTGACTGGCCGATGCACTGAAGACAACACTAAATTGCGTTTATAGCTTTTAAGAGTTTTCTTAATTTCTCAAGTATTATGATTGAAACATAGTTCTTCCGTCGGCGGAGCCAGTTGTCCTTCAGTATGATCAGCAAATGATTCCTGACAATCCTGAGTCTCTGGGTTAGAGCAACAAGAATGTCATTGTGTGACACTCCCAGGTGAAAACAAAACTAGATTAGCTGAGTTTTCTCCATCAATGGTCCACATCTGGTGGCTGAAGGCATATGAATGATTAAAACACAAACCTCTTCTTTAAAAAAAAATCTATATATAATCTTTTGGGACTTCAGGGGCTCCGCAGTTTTCTGTTAAAATATTTGAAATATACGTAATATTTTTATTTTCATGCTTATTATATTAAATTATCAAGCGAAACAATACTGATCAGTTAAAATGTGGCTGCACAATAATGTAACCCTTTATTTGTATGCATTTCCTGGTGTATGGTCTGTGACATGTAGGTTTTTACTGCCCTGAAAGAACTGGATTTGACTTGAGAGGCTGTCCAGAGGGAACTTACGGCCCTGACCCAGGCTACTGGTCCATCTCTCAGTGCAGGCAGTGTGACGGCGGCCATTACTGCTCCTCCAGAAATGGCACGGCTGTCACTGGACCGTGTCAGGAAGGACATTACTGCTCACGTGGAAACTCCTCTCCACGACCCGTCTCACAGGCTGCAGGTAAACACATACATTACTCACCAGACAGCTGCTGCATGTTCACAAATCCAGGAGATACAGCACAGAATGGTCCGATGTAATCAGGTCTTAGGGTGACCTAGTACTCCTGTTTTGGGGATGGTTGACAAATGGCAGATGTGTTCTGTTTGTCTCTCACCAGGAGAGGGAGGGCCATGTCCTGCCGGTCATTACTGCCCCCGGGCCTCCATCCATCCTCTGCCCTGTCCACGTGGATCATCCTCTAACCTCACCAAATTAATCTCCCAGGTGGCTTTGACTCACTATTCCACTCACATATATCCTTGAAAAGGATCAAGCGAGACATCTATCTGCTCAGAGATACTCCAGGATGGAATTTGAATGGAGTTGTCAATTCTTTTTGGGTCCTTTCTCATTCCAAAGTAACCGTCAATAACACAACTGGCTCTGTCCTGGTTGTGCCGACAGTAGAAACAGGCACTTGGAAAAAATAAATAATATTTTGCTGTTTCTTGTAAAGATATTTACTTCATGGCTTATTTATCTATATTTTATCATGTTATTGTTTAATAATTAAAATTCTAGCATCACATAGATTATTGATCAATCATCCTTTACTTTGGAAAGTAGTTTATGTGCAGAGACCCTGCAACACCATCCCTATATACAGCATCTAAAAACTGTTGACACTGTTTACAATTCTTTCTTTGTTATTTCTAGGCCTTACAATATTGTATTATTATTTTCTTCAAATAAGTTTTAAAAATCCTCTGGTTATGAGTTTTTTTAAACAAGCTGCGGTCATGCTAAGCTTACCAATGTCTCCACTGTTTATCTTTCTTTATTGCCTCAACCAATCAATAGCTAAACCAAAATCAATGTTGCAATGAGGCAAACTCTTTTCCCTTTCCTTTGTTCAACAGCCTCTCTGTCTTTGTCTCTCGCTATCTCTCTCATTTCCCCTCTCAGGAGGATTGCCAGCCATGTCTCCCTGGTTACTACTGCGATACCGTGGGGCTCTCAGCGCCGTCAGGAGAATGCTGGGAAGGTTTCTTTTGTCTGGGGGGTGCAGATCGGCCCGACCCTCCTCTGAGAGACGGTCGTGGTGGACCGTGCCCAAAAGGTTATCAGATCCCTCCGAATTTAGACATCTGCAATTTATATTTCAAACAACTTAAAGATGATTGTCAAAATAAAATGCATTGCAAGATAGTTAATAGAAAAAATAAACACAAGGATGATATAATCCGATACTTATTGCTAAAACAGGAAATGGATACAAAGTTACACTCTGTGTGTCATTGGAGGAGAAGCAAATAAAAATGCCAATTGTGAAGCACACAAGTAAAGCTTAAAATGTACATGAGCCCAGAGCCAACTTGGTGAACAGACAAAAGAAACACTCTTTCAAGTTAATAGAGCCGAACATAAGCAGCTGTTCTGTTGACACTAGAAATCGAACGCTGTCCCCTGTGGTGTGTGTGTGTGTGTGTGTGTGTATCTCTGTGTGAGTGTGTGAGTGTGAGAGTGTGCATCCCCTCCATGACTCTTGTCTTCACACAACCAGGTTATTACTGCTCCGAGGGCTCGGTGACTCCTCAGCAGTGCCCCCTGGGAACCATCAGTGCAGAGGACGGCCGAGCCAGCTGCAGCGCCTGTCCCCAGGGGTAAACTTCGCTTATCGGCCACCCACAGACACCCAGCACCGTACACATGCACACATGAAGGATTATGCAGGAACTGTAAATATAGATACAGTACATGTTTTGCATGCTTACACGCACACACATATGTATTATTTTTCTTCGCAGTTTGCATACTTATATACACAGAGAGAAACAAGTTGCTGCCACCAGTGGCCCAGAACAAAATAAGTCCTCTCTTGTTTTTTGTCTGGGTAGTTTTTATTGTCCTGTCGGCAGTAATGGCTCTTCGTCGGGGAGTAATGAATGTCCAGTGGGTCATTACTGCCCGTCTGGGACCTGGTCCAAGCACCAGTACCCGTGTCCACCTGGATCCATCAACCCTCACACTCGGATGGCAACACCCCAGGACTGCTCACCCTGCCCTCCAGGTCACACGCCATTTACTGCTAATAAGTGTTTAGCTTCTTTTAAGATTAAGCAGTTGACAGTAGAGCGACCTTGACCGTAAATTAAACACCTCGTTACCAAAATAAGTTCACTTAAGAAAGCAGCAAATTAAACCGATATAAACTAGATCTCAACTGGAATTCATACTGTCTGGAGTAGTTTTCCATTTCACCCAATTTCACTCACATTGTTTAATCCTCTCAAACCAGGCTCCTTCTGTATGTCCCCTGGGAGGGGTGTTGCATCCGGCCAGTGTGGTGCTGGTTACTACTGCCTCTCTGGGGCCTCGTCACCCACACCAGAGGATAGAGGGACGACGGGTGACAGATGTCCTGAAGGTCATTACTGTCCCCAGGGCTCCTCTGCACCACTGGCCTGTCCTGTAGGATATTACAGCAACGAGACCAGGAACATTCATCTCTCCAGCTGCCTGCCTTGTCCTCCAGGTTGGCACTAATTCACCACATGTTGTATACAACCGTGTTTAAGTATCTGTCTTTTATCACTCAGAGGTTTAAGATCCCATTACATAACTTTATTTATCGAGGGTTAATCCCCTCGCTCAATGGCTGTGACTGCTTGACAGTGCTGCCTTTGTTTTACAGGCTTCCTGTGTGTCACCAGAGGGCTCTCTTCCCCTTCTCATATCTGTCCTGCTGGCTCGTACTGTCCGGGCAGAGACAACAGCAGCCTGCAGGCCTCTATACCCTGTTCACCTGGAAACATGTGCCCACCTGGAACTGACAGGCAGGTGTCCTGTTCACCAGGGACCTACCAGGGTTCACCAGGACAGGTGAGGAAGATAAGTAATGTTCTAATATGTCCTGCAGTTTCAGATGTGGTGCACCTATTATACAAAAATAATAACACTAGTAGCTGACTAAAAATAACTTACAGTATATGGCTTGATATACTGGACTGAAACATATTAAATCCAAACCCAGATCTAAATGGTGCTCTTGACTAAATGGATATGACCTATAAAAGATAAGTTCTTCATCTACGGTCACGCTGTGTTATCTTCATTCTGGGGGCAACTTCAAAAATCAAATAGATAATGTTCCAGCCGGCCCATCTCTTTCAACATCTGTGTGTGCTGTAAACGGTTTATAACTGAGCTTTTATCATCTCCAACACAAGCATCTAAAATTTCATTGTCTGTTTATATCCGTCAACATCTGTAGTCATAATTTTGTGTTTGCGCTGTGTATTAATTAAAACGACGTGTGTGATTTACTCCTCCACAGGCAGAGTGTGTTGAATGTCCAGCAGGATTTTATTGTCCTGGCTCAGTGGAGGCTGACACTGGGCATGTGTCTGGGACTCGGACTCCCGTGCTGTGTCCAGAAGGACACTACTGCCCAGCGGGTAGGATACAACAGTGCGGCAATTCTAACACATTCATGACAAATGTTGTCAGATAGATATATTCTGGGCCACCAGTGATGCTGCAGGGTCAGTGAGATTGATTCATTAACTAATGCTGTGATGCATTGCATGCAAAATGCTCTGTAATATCCCTCTGGTTTCGTGTGGACTCATGAAACAAGTGGCTCCAACAGGAAATGGCTGTCTGATTTTGCAAATTCAAAATCAGGGTGGTGAACAGCATCCTTATCTTCTAATATGCTCTGTGATGTTCTGTTATGATTATTCGACTACCATCTGTAGATATTAAATGCTATGAATCCACAGGAACGCGGTCTGGTGTAGCATTTCCATGCCCAGCTGGTGCCTTCAGCGGGCAGATGGGGTTGTCCAATGAGTCGGGCTGCGAGCTCTGTCCACCAGGGAGATACTGCAGCTCCTCCGGACTGGCTGCTCCCACCGGCGTCTGCTCTCCTGGGTAAACACAATGAACACACACACTTCATCATGTTCATTGACAGGACCATGAAATGTATGACATCCTGTTTGTCTTTAATTCTGTCTCTATAATTACACCTCTTATGATCTGTCTCTCATCACTTTCTGCATCCCACGTCCCCCTGTCCTCCTCGTTCCTCCGCTCCTAGTTACCTCTGTGTCAGTGGTTCTGTTTCTGCTCAGCCGGAGGAGGGCCCAACAGGAGGCCGCTGCTCTGCAGGGTCCTACTGCCCCCAGGGCGCCACCTATATGGTTCCATGCCCCGCAGGCACCTTCAGCTCCATAGACGGTGACATGTAACACTGAGCAATTACACAGATACACCGTTCGTGTCATTTGAACATAATAGATTTATTTAGCAGAAGTTATTGATTGTGGTGCTAAATGTACATTTTTGAAATGAAAGATTTTCCTTTATCCAAGTGAAGTGGAAATGTTTCACATAATTACACCATGTTTCCGATCAGATATGAGTTGTGTTCTTGATTTATCAGGGGCAGTTTCCAAAGAAGCGTGTCAGCCCTGTTTACCTGGTTATCACTGTGCAGAGGTGGGCCTCTCCTCCCCGTCTGGGCCCTGCGACCCTGGCTTCTACTGCACAGGAGGATCCACGACAGCCACACCTCGGGGTAATATCACAGGTAACAGGCTTTCCCTTCTTGCCCCTCATGTAGAGTTAAAGGGCAAAGAGGCAACATACTCCGGCTTTTTCTCCCTTGTTTTCTATACGACTTTATTTATTGATGGCTGATGATCGAGATATGAAGAAGATTTCAACAAAAAGATTTAACTTACCAACCCTGCCTTTAATAAATGCCATGCAAGGCAGGGTTGGTAAATACTACTTCTTATAGAAATTGTATTTGTAATATAAAACGCTAAGGTAATATGACAACAGCACTGTGCACCTTTTTTCTGATTGTACCACTGTTTTCATGTAACATTTTCATGGCCTTTGACTCCACAGTGCTGGAGACATCTTGGCAAAACATTTACCAGTCGCCCTTAGTAGTAGTTTTCATCCTTGCACTGCAGGAAATGGCTCTGGGCTTTTTATTTCACCTGCTAACCAAATGAGGAATGGCATTCAATAAAGGTCCATTGTCTCAGTTGCAGGAGATTTCACATCCCCACATCCTGGCAATACAATCCTGGGTTCGTTCCATGGTGATGTGTGTCCTGCTGGCCACTATTGTCCTCGAGGGAGTTCAAAGCCAAGCCCCTGTCCTCCAGGTAAAAGACAAACCCTGGGATGTAAAATATTCCTGTTGGCATGAATCATGAATATGTTGCTAAAGAGAAGCATCCGTGAAAGTCCCCTTTCATTTCTCCAGAAGATCTGTGTCTGACCTCTTGCCTTTTTATTACTTAGCTGCTAAAGGTTGTGTACAGTGCCATAAAAACCCCAAACTTTAGAGGAGGTCGTAAAACCTAATGCAGGTCCAATAAAACCTGTCATAATGGTCAGGCAGCTGCTTAACTAAGTGAATTAAAGCGATACACATGAGACTGTCAAGCCATGTTATATCCTTTTCTCTCTCTGTGTGTGTGTGTGTGTGTGTGTGTGTGTGTGTGTGTGTGTGTGTGTGTGTGTGTGTGTGTGTGTGTGTGTGTGTGTGTGTGTGTGTGTGTGTGTGTGTGTGTGTGTGTGTGTGTGTGTGTGTGTGTGTGTGTGTGTGTGTGTGTGTGTGTGAAGGGCATAAAGTAATGGAGAGGAAGCTATTTTAACTCCCTTGATAATTTGTCCTCTTCACATAGGCACTTTCTTGGGGAAGTCTGCAGCTGAGTCAGAAGCTGACTGTGAAGCTTGTTACCCTGGTTCCTTCTGCCCCTCGTGGGCTCAGATCTCTGCTGACCTCCTGTGCCCCGCAGGGTGGTTCTGTCCACTGCGCTCACTGTCTGGACGTCAGCCAGGTACAGTACGCATGAGCCGGGGTCAGCTCGGGTTTAATCCCGCTAGTCTTTCCACTTCATCATTTCTCTTCTCCTTTCTACACAGTGTTGTCTGGTTTTCAAATAGCTGGCCAAAATATACTCACATGATGACATCGGTACCGACAAACTTATCTTGTGTACAACTTATAGAAGGTTGTACTGTAGTGCAACTTAACATATGAATGACATTGCAGATTTCAGTCAAAATACTGTAAAGAAATGATTATACTATGAAGTTAAAATTAAACTAGGGCTATGTTGTAGCACCGACGGGCCCGAGCACACGCATTTTGAAGCCTGTTGCGGTTAGTGGAGAGAGCGATCAATGACCAAGCGCACGTCTCCACGTTGCATGCGTTTTGCGCACTGCGGCAAGGACAAACGTTTCACTTCCTGCGTCCGTCACACGATGTCGATCCTTGCCTGCTAATTGCTCATTACGGTCCACACTATCAATTGCACATCACACTGTGCAAGTCCAAACTGTGCACCGTCCAAAAAAAATAATAATATGGACAGACAGTAACTAAAAAGTAACTAAAAGTACAAAAGTAACTAAAAAGTAACTAAAAGTACAAAAGTAACTAAAAAGTAACAAAGTACGAAAGTAACTAAAAAGTACAAAAGTAACTAAAAAGTAAATAAAAGTACAAAAGTAACTAAAAAGTACAAAAGTAACTAAAAAGTAACTAAAAGTACAAAAGTAACTAAAAAGTAACTAAAAGTACAAAAGTAACTAAAAAGTACAAAAGTAACTAAAAAGTAACTAAAAAGTACAAAAGTAACTAAAAAGGAAGATAAAGTACAAAAGTAACTAAAAAGTAACTAAAAGTAACTAAAATGTACAAAAGTAACTAAAAACTAACTAAAATGTACAAAAGTAACTAAAAACTAACTAAAATGTACAAAAGTAACTAAAAAGTAACTAAATGTACAAAAGTAACTAAAAAGTACAAAAGTAACTAAAAAGTAACTAAAAGTACAAAAGTAACTAAAAGTACAAAAGTAACTAAAAGTAACTAAAAAGTAACTAAAAAGTAACAAAAAGTAACTAAAAAGTACTAAAGTAACTAAAAAGCAACTAAAAGTACGAAAGTAACTAAAGTAACTAAAAGTACAAAAGTAACTAAAAAGTAACTAAATGTACAAAAGTAACTAAAAAGTACAAAAGTAACTAAAAAGTAACTAAAAGTACAAAAGTAACTAAAAGTACGAAAGTAACTAAAAAGTACGAAAGTAACTAAAAGTACCAAAAGTAACTAAAAGTACGAAAGTAACGAAAAGTAACGAAAAGTAACGAAAAATGTTACAAAGTAACGACAAGTAACGACAAGTAACGAAAAGTAACGTAAAGTAACGTAACGTAGGTGGTGCTATGACCCTGAACTAATATTAATATATGGATGTGTTCAGGTCAGGATTGTGATCATAGGTCAGTAGTTCGGAGCCGGTTGGATAATGCAGAGTGGATTTTCAAAGTACATCCTGTTTCATGGCGAATCAGTAGGTGGCGCTATGACACTGAGGAAATATTGACACATAGAGCTGTTCAGGCTTGGTCTCTGATCATGAGACATCAGTTTGGCGGTGATAGGAAACTGCACACTGGACTTATGACAACATCGTCTCCTTTGGGGGCTGTTGCTACACAAATGTAGTTTGAGGGAGATAGACCCATGAACATGGAAGTTACAGCAATTTCGTGTGTCACAGCGAGTCGATGAACTTTAACGCCATGCCATTAATATGGCATTTAACGAAAAGTCACAGTAATCTTATGCCTACATTATCAATGTCTTGAGAACCTTTTGACATAGGTTTGACATGGCTGTGGTCAGTAGATGAGGAGGAATACTTCCAAGTGTAAGACATGCAAAAAACAAGACATTTCCTGTTGCCACCAGGGGGCGCTGTGTTTTTAAGTCATGATTTCTGTGTAGATGTCATCAGGCCGGGACTTTTGTCTTACATGTCTAGTTTGGACTCGATTCGACCAAATATGTCAGAGATACAGAACCTCGTGTTTTGATGGCGTGTAATCAAACTTTGACGCCACGCCACGGTCACACTGTGTGACGAAAAATCGATCTTTGAGGTAGTTTTCATCTCCATCTTGTTGTGATGACACGCATCTCCATATGAAGTTGATCTGATGAAAGCCCTGGGACAAGTACATCAAAGTAAAAATGTGGAAAATGGCCAATATGGCCACTAAAGTCAAAATGGCGGGCTTCCTGTTTCTTTTTTCCAATTGCACCTCTGACCTTTTTTGTTTGTCTTGTCATGATACACCTGGGCTACGATTGTTGTGAAGATCGGTGAAAGCTAACTGAGGGGCTTTTCCTTAGATGGCGCTGTTGAGCCATTTTTCCACGCCCATTTCAAATTACTCCAGAATACAATTACTTTTTGGGGTTTTGAATTCCCTGCAAACTTTGGTAACAATTTGAGCATGTCTAGGACCTGAAAAAGCCCCAAAAGGGAAATACAAATCCTTCGAAATACAATAGGGCCTCCCACCGGAGGTGCTCGGGCCCTAATTAAAGCTAATTACATTGCAATGCCATTAGCAATACCAACATACTCCATGTGACATTTGTTGTCCTGTGAAAACGGCCCTGTTTTCAGATTTAAGAATAATTTTCTGATCATCCCACTGGCTTTCAAAGTGTATTTGATTTAAGAAGTAGGTGAATATTTTCACCCCCCCATGAAGAAACTCCATAATCTATAAGTCTTTCTGGAAAACTAAATATGGCCAACACAGGAGATAAGTGGTTTTCATAGGACAGTGTTCTCTCTTTTGGTTAGTTTCAACTCTCCACAACCATAGACTGTATTAAAGATGGACGACAAAGCAAAGCGACTTGATCGCCACCTGGTGGCTGGCTGCAGTACCGGTCACAACTTCTTCCTCCTCGTCCTTTTTGGAGGATGGGCCGCGGGCCAAACTAAAAAGTAGACATCGAATGATTCTTTGTGGAACTTGGTTTCTTCATAGTAGTTCTTATCACACTGGTGTATGTTCAAGTGTTAATTTTCTAGAAATCTAGTTGTTCAGTAACTGGTCCTCGAACTAGAGGTGTGAAGCAGAACTCATCCCTCACATGACTAACCTTGCCATACAGTACATACACGTATACAATGGAGGTTATTCTATTCCTAGGATGAGCTCTCCTTCTCCTCTAATATTACAGGTACTTCTAGAGATTCTTTTGAAAGGCATCTCGTCCCCTCTTCACCTTTCATTGAAAAGACGTTTTGCTAATTTGAGCACGAAATGGCCCAGAACATAAAAATAGTCTCCGGCTCATGGCTGTCTGAGTCAGGGCACCTGCTGCCGAGCCTGCTTTCTCTTCTCCGTGCCTCCCACAGGATTTTGTGCAGGATGCATTATGCTCAGAGTCACTGTTGCCTTCACTGCTATGTTTCCGTCACACCACACTGGGCATTGTGAAATGCACCGGCTATTCTTTTCAATGAATAAATGCCACCTCGGTGTGCTTCGGATAAATCATAGCAATTCTATACAAACATGAGCTTTTCTTTTTCTGACTGCGTCACAGGACATCAGTGCCCACCTGGCCACGCGTGCCCACATGGTAGCGCCGAGCCGTCCATCTGTAGCCCTGGCACGTTTCAGTCAGCATCTGGACAGTCAACATGTAACATCTGCCCACCAGGTAATTAAAAAAAATATGTACTCATAATGGATCAACAATAAACTGTTCATAAAGAAAACAAAAGGTGACCTGAGGGTGAATGTAAAATGAGACGCACCACCTCGCCCAGGTTTCTACTGTATGGAAGGTTCGCCTGTGCCAACCCCGTGTCCGCCGGGCCACGTCAGTCCATCGGAAGGCAGGACGTCCCTCGGGGACTGCACCCCCTGTCCCCCTGGCTCCTTTTGCAACAGCAGTGCTCAGACCGAGCCATCTGGGCTCTGCCACCCAGGTCTGACAGTTTATTATCACCCCGAGATAAAATGTCAGAGAATTGAGATGCAGGGCAAAAGGCTGCATTTTCCTCTACTGTATTTCTGCATTGTATTTATCTAATTTTCATTCATTCAAACATCTAATTCACCCTATATTGCAAATACTGCAGTTTTCTCAGAGACATGTCTAATTGTGTTGTCTGCCACAGGACATTTTTGCTCCATGGGGTCCACCGAGCTTTCTCCTATCTCCCAGCCTCATGGAGATGTCTGTCCCATGGGACACTTCTGCCCTCTGGGTAGTGGGTCACCAAAACCCTGTCCTGTTGGCAGCTTCCTCCCAGAGCCTGGAGCTTCCTCCCCGTCTCACTGCCACCCTTGCCCCCCAGGGAAATACTGCCTCGGTCGTGGATCTTCGCAGCCCACAGGTGGGAGATTTCACCAGCTTTGCATTAGTCAAGGACAGTCACACTTATCAATCCTTAATGAGCGTAAAAAGCCAATTGTGTAAAATCCACAGCACCTAGTGTTTCAGTTGTAAACCATATCAAAGCACATGTTCAGGGATCATGCTTGTCCCATTAGCGTCGTTCCAGATCTGTGAAATGCTGATCAAATCCCATTTTGTTCCAGGGACACAACTTTTAACCAATATATTGAAACTAAATGACAATTACCATGTTTATCAGGCCAAGGCTCACAAATAATGAGGTTTACAGTCAACCCAATGCTTGCAGCCCTTTCATAATACCTCCCTCTGTTAGGTCTGTGCTCTGCAGGTTTCTTCTGCTCCGGAGGTGCACAAAGCCCCACACCTCGGGCCAACTCCTCTTTGTTCAGCTGTCTGCATGAAATACTGGAGGCTTTTACCATGAAGACAGACACGGCCTTCTGGATGCACAATCTGTCCTTCTTCAGTAACTCCACTGACTCCGGTAAAACATGAACTTCTCTGCTTTGTAATTACACAATGAACGCTTCTGCCGAAAGAACAGTACATCAATTTCTTTAAACTGTTCAAGCAGAGAACGGAACCTTAATGTGTCATGATGAATGTCGCTCAAAGCAACAGCTCCCAGTTCGACCTTCCCACGAAAGTATTCTGCAATTAATCATCGCCTTTCGGTGTAATGTCGTACAAAGATGGTTGTACCCTTGACAGTCAAAACTGTTAAATCAGCTTGTAGAGAGAGAAGATTGGCTCCTCTTTGGTTTCCTGTCTGCGAGACAAAGATATTAACTTAGAGCTCCTTAATGCTTTTCAATCTGCCATATTTTATTATAGCAAGGGGAGCTGCGTGGATGGAAGTGGTAACGGCGCCACAGGCAGATTCTGACCATAATGTGACTCACCCACCGCCGTGTCTCCAGAGTCCACATTACGCGTGTTCCACCTACAGAGGAGATGTATGCCCTAGAGGTGGGTAAATCCTCACTGTGAACTTGTGCACTCTCTGTGATACTTTGTTCATCTCCTCCAGCGTACACATTATCTTGGCGCTCGTGACACGGTAGACAAATCGACTTGAACAGCCGTGATATATGACTAATTGAGTGTGGGCCATATTCCAGATGGGATACTTCATCTTGGTTTTATTTGGAAAGTCTTTCAGAAAATAGCTGACATCTTATGGTAGTTTGGAGAATGAATGCCTAGTTTTATTACTTTTATTAAAAAAAAGTAGAATGGCAGTCAGAGAGTGCTTAGCTCTGCACGACACATTTAAATTCACTAGATCCAGATTTTTAGATTGTATCCCTAAATATCAGTCCCCAAGACGTCAGATTTTTTTTCAGGGTCATTTCATCATTATTCCGAGAAATCAATTAAAATCCATTTTGCCAAATGCCCTATCTCATGATATCAAAGAAGTGGAATATAGATCTTAGCTTAGGGGGTCAGAAAGTTGGAGGTTCAAACGCAGTCTTCCCCATTCCGCATGCCGGAGTGTCCTTGGGCAAGATACTGAACCCCAAATTGCCCCTTCTCACAAAAGTAAGTGCTGCACTGTATGAATGTTTGTGTGAATGGCAAAACTGTGCTGTAAAGTGCTTTGAGTGGTCCTCAAGACTAGAAAAGGGCCATATAAATACAAAAACATATATAGGGTTCTTCCTTGACTCATACCACATCCTCTTGTGGTTATATTTCCAGTAGTTTTTGCCTAATCCTGCTAACTAACAGACAGAAAGGCACGAATGCAGAGCTTACGTATTGTACATAAGCTCCTTGGCTGAGGTAAGAATCAGGACTTAGAGAAAAAGCTTTATCAGCTGCACTCCATAATGACATTATCTTGTGCCTCAGTGAAAGCAGCACAAGATAGATGCTAAGGCTGCAGATTAACCTCAGTCTTTACGGTTTAAATTCCCCCAATTTGAAGACGTGGAAGCCTGAATGCTGGAGCTGTTGGACCTCCCTGGCGATTACGTTGTGTGGCGATGCGCATAAACACAGCAGCCGTGAAATAAAAGCTGATGTCAGACCAGCAGCGCACAAGAATTAAATTCTCTCAACAAAGTAATTACAGCCCCCTGATACACAAGAAATGTGGTGAGTTAACAGTAAATACAAGCGGAAAATGGGGTTGTGGGAATTCAAAGTTCAGGGTTTGAGAAAGTCCTCCATCTGTGAGGGGAGTGTGAGAATTAGAACCGTAATCCCCCTGATTGGTGTTTTTCGGTAGCACAGAAGTTAATAGTCTTTGTTTTTCAGGTTTCTTTTGTCCCTTGGCTTCTGCCTACCCCCAGCCCTGTGAGGCTGGCTCTTATTGTAACCAGACGGGCCTAGATGCCCCGGTGGGTCCCTGTGCTGCAGGATATTACTGCCCCAAAGGCTCTTTTGACCCCCGTGCCACCCTGTGCCCCACCGGACACTACTGCCCCCTGGGAACTCCTCTTCCTCTGCCCTGCCCTCTTGGAACCATAAAAAGTGAGATATTTATTTATCGTGTGTAATTGTTTGATTCATCTAAAAGAAATCTCACTTATTGTTGATCTCTTTTTGTGTGTGTGAACTGTTTAATCATAAAAAAAGACAGAAAAGTTAGTTATCCCCTGTCTCTTTTACGGTAATGAATTTATGATGAATGAGAAATCAGACACAGTACTACTCGGGAAAAAATACAAAGCTCAATCCTCCTTTGTTGCTCACATTGTCAGTTTTTCCCGCTAATATCCTCACATGAACCTGCTGTCTGTCTCTGCCATTCACAGATGTGGAGAAACTAGAAGTTCCATTCTAACCTCTCTTTCTCTCCTCAGGCGCTTATGAATGATTTCAGTCACAAAGTGGTAATTGTATTCATGTCTCGCAGCGGACAACTAGAATCCTATTAAAACATGCTGTAGCTCCTTTGAATGGATATGAATTCTAAACTGATGAGGGAATCAAAGTATGTACTTTGCATCGAATTAACATTGTGATCCGTCTTAATGCCTCCATTACCGCCGGTTACAATGTGACTTGTTATTTCCGACACTGTGGGTTTATCTATACATCTGTGTGTACACAAACAAATGGGGACAGAATGAATTGATTGATTTTTCCAAACTCATCAGGTTCCCGTGGTGGATCTACACTTGAGGCTTGCCAGCTGTGTCCTCCGGGTCACTACTGCCACCAGAGCGGCAGAGCGGAGCCCAGTGGTCAGTGTGTGGAGGGCTATTACTGTCCGGAGGGACAGAGCTCTGAGAGCCCACAACCACATATCTGCCCAGCGGGACATTCTTGTGAGAAGGTCAGCCATCCGGCGTTAGTCTTTAAGCTACTGTCAGTCATCGTCGACCGAATATTGCATGTGATGACTCTGCGTGAGTCCTCCTCCTCCTCCTCCTCCTCCTGGGATGTGTTTTTTATTCTTTAATGACAAGTGTGTCGCTGCTGCTTACTGCACGTGCCAAGTCAACTGTCTCGGCCCTCCTCCCTGTGCTGTGTCTGTCTCCACTGTTATTGTTACACCATGATCATTCCTGATGATGCATGTTATCTCCTGGTTGTAAGGTCGAATGAATTTTAATGGTTGATTCAGGGAAGTGTCAGTCAGAGCGCCTGTCCTCCAGGCAGTTACCAGCTCAGGCAAGGCCAGGGCAGCTGCGAGACATGCCCCGCTGGTTTCTACTGTCACCATCAAGGTAAAGTTGACAGGCGGATGACTGAGCATTAGCAGCGGGGAACATAAATGTATATCAATCTTTTAAATAATGATCAGGGAATGAATTTTTTTTTTTTATCTGTACTTGAACATCAGGAATGACCCGTCCACTTCTGTGTGAGGGAGGGTTTTATTGTCCCAGTGGATCAGCGAATCAGCGTCCTTGTCCAGCAGGGACCTATGGAAACATGTCGGCGCTGGTTGAAGAACGACAGTGCTCCCCGTGTGACCCTGGGATGTTCTGTAAAGAAACAGGTACAATGCATCCGCTCCCCTGGCACCTGTCGCTCGTTATGTATTTCTCATAGATATCTATCTCGTAGACGGCTGCAGTGCTTCCCAGACACAATTATTATTCTGTAGTTGCTCTGTTGTTAGTGTGATTAAAAACCTTGCTGGCATGATGTTTGTTTAAAGGGAGGAGTTTCCCCAGTGGGCTGTGTGCTGCAGGGTTTGTATGTGCTGGAAAAGCCTCAGAAGCTTCGCCATCCGATGGTCTGACTGGATTTCCATGTCCTGCTGGTTTCTACTGCCCTGTGGGGACCTCTGTACCAAAACCATGTCCGAAGGGAACATTCAGGTGCATGTCCTGCAACTCCATACACCACTGACTTTACACTCACCAAGCGATTTATTAGGAACACCAGACTAATACTGGGTAGCCTCAGTTCTTCGTGGCAAGAATTCCACATTTGTCAGCTGCAAGTTCACGCTGCCAATCTCCTGTTCTACTACATCCCAGAGGTCCTCTATTGGATTCAGAGCTAGAGACTGGGGAGGCTGCTGAAATTCACTGATCTCATTGTCATGAGTTGACGTGCGGTGCATTAAACATGTGCCGCACATGCTCAGCAGTTGAAGCTGTGGCATTCGAACAATGATTGATGGTATTAATGGGCAAAGGAGTCAATCCCCGCACTATTCCCCTACCATCACCAGTCTGGTTGTGCCTGTGGATTCATTCCTTTGACAAATACTCACCCTTACATTTCCATCCCTCAGCAGATTCATCATAGTCAAAGTCCCGAATGTCAAATTTGTTGCCATCATTCTGACGTTTGATACCTGAACTGAAGCTCCTGACCTAAATCTGCATGATTCTGTGCACCACACTGCTGTCAAGTGATTGGCTGATAGGATAATTGCATGAATAGGCAGCTATACAGATGTTCCTAATAAAGTGTGCAGTTACTGTGATATTATATATATATATATATATACATACAAAGTGTTATAAATTGTTGTATGAAAAGATCCTTGTTCACCTTATTTTTATTGTTTGTATTAAACATACAACAGTGTGAGGGGCAAGGAGTGCTTCCTACAATGTAATACTGAGCAGTTCTTATCCAAATTAGATGTAATCACTCGACTACTATTATGGTTTGCATTAATGAGAACGTTCACATCTGTTGACAGCGAGCAGAGTGGACTTGTAGATGAGTCTCAGTGCCGTAGCTGCAGTCCTGGCTTCTACTGCTCAGAGACCGGCCTCGCTGCAGCCTCTGGACCTTGTCTGCCAGGTAAGAAAAAATGACAAATTTAGGTAAGTTAGTGTGATTCCTTATCCTACTTGATATGGAAATTAGCTTTGCAAAGTGTTTCTCTCCAGGTTTCTACTGTCTGGAGGGATCCCACACTGCCACTCCAATGTCAGATATCTCTGGGAGTGTTTGTCCAGCGGGCCACTACTGCACAGAGGGCAGCAGCGTGCCCTCCCCCTGCCCAGCTGGCTCCCGCCAAAATGAGACGGGAGGAAAAAGTAAAGATGACTGCAAACCATGTCCTCTGGGTAAACAAGAAGCGATACTGTGTGAGCTTAACTCTGCAAAACTGGCTTTTCTGTGTGCTTGTACAAATTCCCTCGCCCTCTCGGAAAATCTCCTCTCTGTTTGAGTGTCTTTACCAGGCTGGTTCCAGGATTTATCAGGCCAGAGAGCGTGTAATCCCTGTCCTCACGGGTTCCACTGCCCGAGTCACAGCTCCACCAGCGGCAGCCCTCTTCTCTGCCCAGCCGGCTACGTCTGTCCCGGGGAGAGTTCAGACAGTCTTCCTGTCCCCTGCCCCAAAGGCACCTACAGCCCCAACCAGGGTCTCACCACCACAGGTGAAAAGCCTGAACCTTTCAAATAAAAAAGGGGACAAACTAAACAATCTTGCCCTTTTAGCTGGCCAAGTTCTTGTTAGCCAAGTTATTTAAAGACCTAAACAAATTAAGGCAGATGCTTTCCAGTGTAACTCTGAGGGCTTCAGTAAACTATTTGTTCCTTCTTAGTTATTATCTAGTTTCCCTTAAACAAAAGGAAAACATCCTGTCTCTACAGCAGAGTAATAATGATAACGATTTCAAGTCTTGCAAAATAATCTCTTAGTGATCCTCCTTAATTTAGTTATACTTTAGTTACTTCAGGACAGTGACACACAGCGGTGTGCGGCCATCTCAGACGTGCTGATTGACGGCACCCGGCAGGAAGCTTGTTTTGTGTTTTAGGGCTGAAGTCAGAGCTGTCAGTCTGTGTTTGCAGGTGAGTGCCTGGTGTGTCCAGCCGGTCAGTTCTGTGGCTCTGAAGGTTTGGTTGAACCCTCTGGGTCCTGTGCTCCTGGCTTTCTTTGTCTGATGGGAGCCACGGTGCCGAATCCGACTGACAACAGAACTGGATCTCTCTGTCCACCTGGGATTTTCTGCCTAAAGGGGCAAAGAGCAGGTCGGTGGAATAAAAGACGGCAGAGGTTCTGGGATGATGAATTTGATGGATTTTTAAAGTTAACTATCCTCCATTTCTTTTCCCCGTCGTGCTCCAGGTGATTGCTTGGCTGGGTTTTATTGCGACTGGGGCTCCAGCAGAGCCGACAAGTCCCCGTGCCCGGCTGGTTTCTTCTGCCCCAGCGGAGCACCACTCCCCATGCCTTGCCCTGCAGGAACATTTAGCTCCAAAGAGGGGAACAACCACCAGATCAACTGCACCACCTGTACCCCTGGATCCTACTGTCAAGGTGTTTTCCCACTTTCAAGTTCGATCCACGGGGGGCCAGGCATCGTAATTTATTTTCCAGTAGCACTCACAATACATTAGCATGCAGCACAGCCAAGAGGCATGTTTTCAATAAGGCGTTCTTTAATAAGGGACACAACTGTTCGCACACATACACACAGTTTAATGAAAACAACAATTTTACACCAATTCCATGGGGATTGTCCAAAGTCATTCTGAAGGTTTCATCAACTGAAGCTGAGCTTATACATCCTGAGGTAAAACAGGGACAGCTAGAGGAGTCTACACACCTCTCTTTATCTTTGCTTATCTAACTGAAAACTGATTTCACAGTGTCAGCGAAGTCAGTTTCTTTAATTATGCCGCTGTATCTTTTCAAAGTCAGAGACGTGACACGGAAAAGTTGTGAAAAAGCTTTTCATTTTATTTGACTATTTAGATCTCACCTTGGTTTATTAACTCTTCTTGCTGTGTGTCAGTTGAAGGCACCGTACGGCCTGCTCTCTGTCCCCCTGGACACTACTGTCCTGCCGGGCTGACTCTCGGCCTGGAGTTTCCTTGTCCTCCTGGCACCGTGCAGAACCAGCTCGGGGCCTCCAGTCCCGGTGCCTGCCTGCCCTGCCCTGCCGGTATGGAAAAGCATTAGAGTTAGTGCAGCCTAACCTAAACTCATGATCAGGTCAGTGTGTTTCAAATATTAATGATGATATACAGTTTTATTCCTGTTTCCTGCAGGAATGTTCTGCTCTCAGTCTGGTGTGTCCCAGCCCACAGGACCGTGTGAAGCAGGATACTACTGTCCTGCTGGATCAAGCAGCCCCAACTCAACTGAGTATCAGGTGTTGTTCTTCTTCTCTCTTGTTTGTTTAACCTGTTGATGTTGGTCAGCTGCTCCTTGTCCTTACATTAGCCCTTCAACCTTTAATCTAACTTCTCCTTCATGTGAGAATGTCCACATTAAAAACAAGAATGGCACTCCTAGGCCAAGGCCAAACAATCCCATTAAATTCAAAAAAGCTGCCCCAGATTTCACACAGTCATATTTATCAGTCCCCTAAACATGTCAGATTTTTTTTTCATCAAGATCCATGATTTATAACCTGAGAAAATGGTAAAAATGTTGAATGTTGCCCTGTCTTGCAATATCACAGAAAGCCAAAACGATTTCCTTCCAGATCCGCATCAAAATGAAATGGGTTCTTCCCAGATCCATACGACTTCCCTCCTCTAGGTTTGGTGGTAATAATCTGTTTAGTTGTTGGTGTAATGTTGCTTACAAACAAACAAATGGACAGAGATGACAACATGTCCGGAGTTAACTATGAATTTAACTCCCCAGTTTGATCACTCCATATGTTTTACTCAATCTTACCTCTATGGCACAATGTCAACTTCACACATGATATTGCAGAACATTGCCCTGTTGCTGAGCACAGTCACACTCTAATGGGAATTAGCATTTTATTCCCTCTGTAATTCAGACACTTTTGTATCGTTGTGTGTAACAAACATTTCAGCCTCTAGAGATCTCACTTTATTAGACCGGTAACTTAATGCAAGCAATGCATGCGTTCCAGTGATCTGAATTTTAAGGAAAGGATATTATCAAGTACAAATATCATCTGTCTCTCTATATATCTTTATATATGTCCTTGTTTCTCAGGGGAATTCAACCACAAGCCACCTCTGCCCCTCAGGCCACTACTGCCCCTCTGGCACTGGCCATCCACTGCCCTGCCCCACGGGCTCTCTGTCCATCTCCCGAGGGCTGAAGGAAGTTGGCGAATGCTCGCTCTGCCCCCCTGGACTGTTTTGTGACAAGCCTGCAATAACAGAGTTCTTGGATGCTCTCCCGTGTCACGCTGGGTAAACACATCTGCTCGTATAACTTTTCAGTTTCTCTGAGATTGGATGTGCACATTCGTCTATGTTTGGATTCCTATGTGGGATTTAAACTTGGATTAAAGGGACGATTTCGGTACGTCAGCACGATGTGATGAGTTAAAAAATCAAACACAAGTCTGTGTGTGAGAAATCAGACAGATAACTGAGGACAGCAGATGCATTTTTCATGAGTCTCAGCAGGAAGCAGGTGTCTTCAACAGGACAAAATCCTCTCAGAACACTTTGCTAAGTGTAGCATTTTGTTGGAAATATTCAATAATCAGCAATAAACACCTGTAACACTGCAGTTGGTTTCCCAGAGTCTGAGTTGTTTTCTTTTCTGGTTAAAAGCAAAGTCATAAAAAGGGTTTCACTTGGAGGAACTACAATTAAAATCCAGTTTATTAAAACATAAGTTTTTTCTGGGAACACACTATACTCAGCAGCTGGTGGTGCTTCTTTCTGAATAGGCAGAACTGAATATATATGTGTAATGATAGATGCAATAACATTGAATATTGTGCTTTAAACTGACTAAAATGACTGGTTAGGCCCTGCAGAATCCAAATGTCAGACTGTCAATGTTTATGTATCCAATTTTGTCTTCTAAATGCAGCCAAATACTGTTTTCATTATCGTTTTGAATTAAAATACTTTCACTGCAATGTTTTTTTCTAGAATTGAAAACTTTAATTTCCTCGCTGGCAGATTGTCGAAAGTTGCTGATAACAGCTTGTGGCAATATGTTTGATATGAAGTTTGTTTTGCTGATTTATGCCCTCAGGTATGTGTGCCTGGGTGGAAGCTCCAGTCCCATTCCCTCGGATGGTTCCCATGGCTACCTCTGCCCTGCTGGCCATAGCTGTCCTGTTGGCTCAGCAAGTGCGGTTCCCTGTGAGCCTGGCACCTACAGTCCTGCCCCCGGAGCAGCCCGCTGCACAACATGCCCCCGGGGGACAATGTGCTCCTCCTCAGCCACTCAGGAGCCCTCTGTCTGCCCGGCTGGTGAGCATGGGGATGATAATCCATTAATGGAATTTGATCCCATAATATTAATGTATAATATTAATACATTGCTCAAAACAATTAAGGGAACGGTTTAATTACACATCAGATCTTGATGAACAAATTATTCAAGTTGAAAGTCTTTACTGATGTACATTATATGATTTGTTGAGAACAAAATGATGTAACAACGGTCAATGAAAACCAAAATCCTCAACCCACTGAGGGCTGGATTCAAACCCACACTGAAAAGTAAACAATGTAAATCACAGGCTGATCCAACTTGTGTGAATTTCATCACGGTAACTCCTAATGTGACTCAGTTGTGTGTATGGCCTCTGTGTGCCTGTATGCTCCTGACAACATCTGGGTATGCTGATGAGTCGGTGGATGGTGTCCTGGGTGATCTCCTCCCAGATCTGGATCAGGGCGTCAGTGAGCTCCTGGACAGTCTGTGGAGCTACTTGGTGTCGGATGCACCGATACATAATGTCCCATAGTTGCTCAATCGGATTAAGGTCAGGGAAACGAGAGGGTCAGTCAATCACATCAATGCCTTCGTCATCCAGGAACTGCCTACACATCTGGCCACATGAGGCCGGGCATTGTCCTGCACCAGGAGGAACCCAGATCCCGCTGCACCAGCGTAGGAGGATTTCCTCCCGGTACATAACAGCAGTCAAGGAACCGTTGGCTATGACATGGAGGTCTGTGCGACCCTCTGAGGATATGCCTCCCCACACCATCACTGACCCACCGACAAACCGGTCACGCTGGTTGATGTGACAGGCAGCATAACGTTCATCTATATTATACACTGTGATGATTTAAGTGTTCCCTTAATGTTTTGAGCTGCATTAATAATATAAATATGTTATTTTTTTAGGTCATTTTTGCCCTGCAGGGACGGCCCTGCCTCAGCCCTGCCCTCCAGGGACGTTCAACAACAACCAGACAGGGGCCCACTCTCTCTCTGTGTGTAGCCCCTGTCCCTCTGGAGCGTACTGTAGCTCGTATGGAGCCTCAATGCCACAAGGTGATCAGAAACAACCGTGTGGTGAATTTTTTTTTGCCTTTTAGAAGAATGCACAAAGCCTTAGGCTACTTTAAAGATTTGCTAATAGGGAAGTAAACTGATAGTGTTTGTATTTGTAGGTCGTTGTTTGCAGGGTTATTTCTGCCAAGGAGGGGCTATGGGACCTACACCTCAGAGCTCTGATGACTTCCCCCTGAATGGCCCTTGTCCTGTGGGACACTACTGCCCAGCAGGGTGTCTCTCCCCGATTCAATGTCCTCTTGGCAGTGTTCGCAAGACCACCGGTACACCTGCTATTCACGTTCATCACAAAATGGCATTTTCATCTGTCACTATTATGTAAAGAATTGAATCATTTCTTATCCTCCTCATATCATGCATTTGCATTTGAAAGCAGTCCGGATGGGACCTCTGCTTGTCTGATCTGCATCACTGGTATCTCCTGTTCTCCTGTTATAGGAGGTGTGTCCTCCGACAGCTGCTCAGCCTGTCCTGCAGGTTACTATTGCTCCACCGAGGGTCTGGCCAACACCAGCGGTCCCTGTGCTGCAGGTTTCTACTGTCCTTTTGACTTCTCCTCAACCACTCCATATGCCTTCCTCTGTCCCAAGGTGAAGGTTATTCATACATTCTTTTGTTCCTCGCTCTATATTCGCCCTCCCTGTTCGTCCCCTTATCCATTGTTCTTTTTAATTTCCTAACAGAACCTCTCAGAGAAAAAGCTTGTACCACATTGATGAATATTAATGTCCTGCTACACTGGATGTCACCCCTCAGCTGCACCATTGTTATTTTTATTATGTTTTTAGGGCCACTACTGTCCGGAAGGCTCTGCCCTGGCCTTACCTTGTCCCACAGGAGAGTACCAGCCAAACCCCGGCTCGGACAGCTGCATCCCCTGCCGACCTGGATTCTACTGTGAGGAGGCCATAGTGGGGGAGCCGTGGCCCTGCCCGCCGCACTCTTTCTGCCCGGCAGGTGCACTTTAAGGACAATAATTTGAAATCTGCCTACAAGCATCTCTACAGCTCACTAATTAACAAGCTGCATTTTGTTTGTTCAATCTGCACAAAATGTCAAGTAGTCCTTTGTGTGGTTTTGTGCCGGGCTTCATACTCATCATGCTGATTGAGAGGGGTTTAAATCTTCTAATCCAACACTCAACAAACAAACTATTGAGGTTATTCCCCAAAATGATGATCTATTCATTTAATTGCTATTTAACAGTTTGAACCTTCTTGGAGAGAATTAATAAATAATTACAAAATGGTTTAGTTCAATGCAAAATAAAAGTGCAACATATAACCTTGTGCTAGTTCTGGAGATTGCCATGTAATAAATCATGCTCATGCAGGTTGTCTCTAATCTACTGCCTCTCTTTTTTTCCAGGCACCATGGTTCCTCAGCCCTGCCCCAATGGGACTTACACTCATCCAAACCAGGGAGGACTTCAGGAGGAGAGAGAGTGTTTACCGTGCCCTTCAGGGAAGTTCTGCAGGTACTGCATGAATTAAAGCCCCGGTACAGACAAGTGCTCCAATGTGTCCTTGTCTCACACTCACATGCCACACATGTACACACTGACAGACGCACACACACACACACACAATAAGGCACATGCACATCCCACACTCATGCATACACATTCAGACGAATGCTCAAAGGCACACACTCATCTCTGTTTTGATTAGACTCACAATTAGCAGAATGCAGCAGTATAGCACGTTCAAGAACCACGGATCACTGAGCAGCCAAATTAACATCTTCATGTGCATGGACGTAATGAATGTGGAAGGTGGAAATGTTGGAATATATGTAATCATAAAATCTATTTATCTAATGAAGCGTGCGTTTCAGTGTCTTCAAAAGGTTCTTCTGTATATGTGTTTTTCTGTGTGTGCGTCTGGAGTGAAGTGATATTTGCATTTTGGCTAAACTAACTCGGTGTATATTTTCATCAGGGCTGGAAGGATCCAGGGCGTGTGTGCTGCGGGGTATCTTTGTGTTTCTGGGAGTGCAGATTTTACCCCTCAGGGACCGGGGTCCAACTTCACCCAGTGTCAGTGGGGTATGCAGTGCGCTGGACCATGTCCACCAGGTACAATGAATGAACCAGAAACACCACCTTGTGTTTTATGCCTTCACCATCTAATCCAGTTGCAGTTTACATTCATAATTTTTCAGACTCCTCTCATATACTTTATGTAGTGGAGAAATAAAAGGAATATATGAAATGTTCTCATTTACTTTTTGGCAAAATTATGCATATAATTATATTAACATGTATGACCAACAAAATCTAATCAGTTCATTTTGAGTCCAAATGTCTGGAGCACCAAATTTGAAGACATTCCCTTAAAGCTGTTATTGCATTCATGAGAAATGGATGGTTTGAGGGACAAACTGTACAAAACATTATCAAAACATCTGTTCTCTAATTCTTTAACTTCAAATATTAGTTCTCACTGTCTCATGTTGGTGGTTAATCAGTTTATATCTAAGCTATTTCCAATAAATTGTTTGGACTCAACACATCCTTTCTTCTAGGTTTCTATTGTCCCGAGGGCACAGACGAGTCTCAGTTGTGTCCTGCAAATACAGTCAGAAGCTCCTCTGGAGGTTCCAGCCTACAGGACTGTTTACCCTGCCCCCCCCAGTACTGGTGTCAACCTGGTATGAGCTGATAATGGCCTGTTTGTGAGTGGTTAGATGTGTGTTTGTTGCTACTGTAATTAGGTTTTCAGAGAGGAAAATGCAGGTCATGGTTTAAGTTATGAAGCAGCCCTTTTTGGATGATTTTGTTGTGAGAGGTTATGAAAGGGAAGAGCTACAGTAAGGTTCAGTCCTGATACTTGGGACACAGCGTATTGTTTGCTTGATTTCCTATCATGTAGTCCACTACATTCACTGTGTGTCTCATCTAAACTGAGCGTAAGTAGATGCAGTGTTCCTAGGACTGGGACTAAAGTTAAAACCACCAGGCTCAGAATTAAAAAGCCGCGAGCACACTGCCAATGAAATTATGACGAAGCGTGGGCTCATGACGGGTTAACCGGTCAGAAATATAGCCAGGGGCATGTGCTTGGTGAGGCAAAAAAACAGATCAATAAAGTGAAATAAATTAGCCACAGTGTAACAATTGTTCCACTAAACCCTCTCACCATAGAAATATCTGCACCTCTTATTCTACCTCCAAATGGAACCGTTGTGTTTGTTTGCAGGAGATCCAGCTCTTCATCTGTGTCCTGCTGGTCATTACTGTGATGGTCTGCCTGACGGACACTTGAGTGGAGGACCCAGGCCATGTCCTCTGTACACTTATCAGGCTTCCCCTGGAGCAGGCAGCAAGGGGGACTGCCTGCCGTGCCCTCCTGGTGCACACTGTAACAGCACAGGTCTGACACACACATCTCACACAGCGGAATAACTACATTTATACATATACATACTAATGTGTCATTTATTTTCCATTAAAGCTATTTAATTTTTTTTTGCTTTGTCACTCTGCTATATCCTGTGCCAACTATATAATAACCTGTAAAGTCTGAAGGTTTGAATTTACATTTGCAAGGACAGTTCAAAGAAAATTGCCTTTTGAGGTTGTATTAATTTCACTCTGTGTGCCCAGTGTTATACCTGTGCCTGAGATAAGAGTGGAGGAGGTGTGTGATCGAAGGCAGTGAATTTAAAACTTGTCATACTGCAGACTACTCTAATGATGGAGTGGTGGATTTACAAAGGAAAAACGTCTTTCTTATCTCCCTCACGAATGCTTGATGTTTAAAAATCCCCACACTGTTACTTTTATCTGGTCGATGATGACCAGGAGATGACCTCCCTCCTTCTCCCCTGGTTCTTTATATGCAGGCGTCTTAAATAATGATAGCGAAGAAACTTTACTGCTGTTGTCATTCTGATAAGATTCACAGTTCAGGTTTATTACTTGAGGTCCTGCTCAGTGTGTATGGACACAGTGATGCAGCAGATTTAATTCTACATGAATACTAATACTGCTGATAATAATAATACACTTTATTTATATAGCACTTTCTTAACAATGTTACAAAGAAAACTTAAAACCCCCAAAACTCCAAAACCAGACAAGGCAGTTAACTCAAAGGACATTGGCCAGATTAAGGGATAAAAGCAGTAAAAAATGAAGAAACAAATAGTATATTAATAACAACTTATAACAAAATACAAACAGTAAATCAAACATTCAAGTGTTCAGTAAGAGAGAGGTTTAAAGATGAGGTTTAAAAGGAGTTAGAGAGGTAGTGTGTCTGAGTTTAAAGGGCAGAGAGTTTCTAGGTGTGGTGGTTCTAATAGAAAAACCTCGATCTCCCTTTGTCACTACCTGCGACCTGGGAGTAACCAGCACGGCTCCATCTGCAGATCTCAGCCATCAGGTGCACGCAAACCAGCTCAATAGATCTGAAATGTATTTTGGGTCTAGACCATGTTCTTGTATATGTGTATTTCCAGGGCTTACAGACTACTCCAACAGTCCCTGTCCGCCTGGTTACTGGTGCAGTGGGTCTGGCCCCCCCATCTACTGCCCCGCAGGCACCAAGAGGTCCCTTCCTGGAGCTGCTACGCCCAGACACTGTGAACCCTGTGCAGGGGGAACCTTCTGTCCAGACCCCCGGGAAACAGGGAAGCCCAATGTGGAGGGAATCCGTTGCAGGGCGTCCTATCAATGTCCCATAGGTGAGTTAATAATGTTAGCATATAAGCCTCTTTGTATGTGATGACTGTGAATCTTTTTTATTTTAATGAATGTCTGTCTCCTTAAAGGCAGTAAAGGGGTTTTGCAGTAATGAGGTTTTGCTCATTATCCAGGTGCAGCCTCAGAGAGGCCGTGCAGAGCCGGCTCATACTGCGGACCTCAGACTGCTGAGCCCCAAGTTTGTCCTGAAGGTTACTTTTGCCCTGAGGGATCCCACTCCTACACAACGCCCAAACAACTGTGAGTGCATGAAAGCTCTAATGTTGTAAAACCTGGCATGTGGACAAATGACTGTGAGCTCCACGTGGAAATGAGGGAAGTTGAATTGTTGAAATGATGAACGCTCTGTGGCTTTGGACTGATTCTACCAGGGTGTGGGTTCAAGCTTTATAAATAACCCCTGTTGCCATGCTCCACAGCTGTCCCTTCCCCTACTACTGCCCGGCCAACAGCTCCACCATGAAGTCCTGCGAAGGTGGTTCCATGCCTGTCACCACCAGTGGGCTCAGGGGATCCAAAAGCAGCTGCTGTAGTGTGTGTGAGGGGGGCACGTATCGTCTTCATCACTCCCCCGGCCCACAATGCCTTCCGTGTCCGCCAGGATACTCTTGCCCGCCAGGTACCTCACTCGCCACCACAAACCATTCCACATACCATGTCGTACGTGGAACAATTGTTATTTCAAGTATGACTTTATTTTTATTAAACAGGTACTGACTATTTCAAAAGTCACCCTTGCCCTTTTGGGTCTGTCTGTCCCGTGGGATCCACTGAACCCGTACCCTGCCCCCCTGGTTCCTTTGGTAACCTCACTCGTGCTGGGAAAATGAGTGACTGTTACTCATGTCCAGCTGGAACCTTTAACCACCTGCCCGCCCAGAGCGCCTGTTTCCCCTGTGGCAGCTCCTCTACCTCACCAACCGGTTAGACCTCCTCAGATGTTCCTAGATAGCTCAGAGCTTATAAAATGCTCTCATCTTGATCAAATCGGCCTCTTGTGCGTCCTCAGGTTCTTCCTCCTGTACCTGCATTGGTAAGAACCGTGCATTCCAGCACTCTGACGGTTCATGTTTGTGTAGAACTGGTTTTATCTTCTACAACGAGCTGGATTACCAAAGCTCCACCTCTGACAGTGAACTGGACTGCCAGCCTGAGGTCAGTAGCAGATCTAAAGTCTCACTTCAGTCGCTCATTACATCAGCTAAAACTCTTTACATACTTCCAATGTTTGTCATGAAAAGATTCCGCTCACGGCCTTAAAATGGAACTCTACATTTTGTGAGTGGGATCTATGAATATGTCCCTCACAGCTCACCTGCAGCTGAGGAGTCTCATCCTGCTACTGAGCCCCACCCACAAGTTGACAGGATTGGTTTCTTAAGTTTGTGACATCACAAACCCTGGCCGGCCTTTTTTTTCAGAATGGCATTTGTGTACTGCAGTGTTGGAAATACTGCCGACTGCTTATTTCACTCAAAATATGTGTTTTATTATATAAAAGGCACAAGAGGGACATGCAAACATTAAAAAAACGTTCTCTTGTCAAAGATTAGTTTTCTTTTTATGTTTAAATTTGTAATTTCTTCCAGTCAAAAGGTTTTCAGGGGAACATAATCAAAGTTGTTGATTGATTGTTTACCAGATCGAATTTTTCTTGTTCTTGTGAAACTGTATAGACTGGAAAATGACTTGCCTACAAGGTGAATAGAAAGTTTGTTGACATGTTTTTGCAGCTAAACTTTTAAATATCCAATGCTGAAGTTTTCAGAAGCACAGGATCAATCCCCAACATTCCTGTGTATCGACCACGGCAAATAAATTGAAAACCTAAATGTGAAAAACCCTGCATTCATATGACCTGTTTAATATGTAATTAATTGCAGAATATTTGAAAATCAACACAGGGAAAAGGGGAAACACCTTTGTTTTGTTGCTCAGTAATGAATAAGGTCTGTGTGTTTCAGGTGAACAGACGGTGTGCCACAGGACAGGCACGCCTGGCGGCATCCAGGGAGTGTGTGTCCCCTTCCCTCCACTCCTGTAATATCACCTGTGGACCACATGGAGGAACTCTGGATTTGGAGATGGGAATGTAAATCTCTTATTTATCTCTTAAGCCCCTTTTATATTTTTATCAGTTCACCTCAGTCCTTCACATAAGCCGGTGAAGATAATGACAATTTTAAAAGTTACCAGGTTAAAGGTACTGAAGCTAAATGTAGTGGAGGAATCAATTTTGATCTTTAAGTGATAAATACAATAGTTCACATTAGTATCCTGGTTGTGATCAGGTTTTAGGGAGTCTTCTGGTTATGTTTAACACCTGTAAACATATCTTACTGGTTTCATAAACCTGGACAAGACCCTATTCTGGTTTTGAGAAATGTGAATACCTTAGGCTGGGGCATGAAAAGACCTCATCCAGGTTTCTGAACCACATCGTGGTCGGATGGTTGCGTAGGTTTTATATACAGTCGATTATTTTATGTCTATATTTGACAACTGCTCATCCAAAAAACGTCCCAGTCAACACTTTGCTTATTCTGTCCTCAGCGTTAAATCCACGGAGCTTGAAGTCAATTGTCTGTCTGTTTATTCTTGACAATTCATTCAGAGATTTCTCTATTTGTAGTTGGATTATAATGGTAGAAATAGACATTATACTCAAATGGATTACATATCAAATGACAGACCCCAGGAGTTTATCCACTCTTGTTTGTTCACCGGCTTGTTTTTTCGGTAGCCGGGCGGCCTTTATTTGTTCGTGCCGACCGTGCGCTCAGCTTTAATTGACAAGCGTTTTTTTATTTTCTCTTATCTTCCCGATCCTGACACCCCAGCTGCCAATGTGAGCGATACGTGTCTGCCGAGGAGCTTTGCAATACGTCCTGCCTCTCCCGTCTGCCTCAGCTCTCTGCGCAGCTCTCGGCAGATGGACGCCTGCTGCTCAGCCTGAGAGACAGAAGCAGCATGGTCTGGACACGGGTGAGGGAGCGGCAATGGGGCTTTTCACAAACCTGTTATCATTTACACCGGAGTGCATGCAATTTTGATTTAACCTATACTTACTGATCAAAGTGTGTGTATGACTAAGAGGAAGGATTCTCGAAAGCCCCCCCCCCCCCCAAATGCAACATTAGTATTGTACGATGCAACCCAGAGGCTTGTCGGACTGTGGGGTTAAATGAAAGTGATTGGTTGGTGGAAAGCTGGGCGTAGCATTTATCAGGGCCTCGGCCAGACGGAGCCTCAGCAGGACACCTGGAGAAATGGTGCAGCTGGAGATTGTGTGATATCTTTGCACAATAGCGAAGAGAATCTGATAAAGAAAACCAAGCTCTCCATTCAAGGTAAAAGTATTGAGTTCAACAGGATGGCCTCATTACTCCCCATTAGTTTGAGAAATCTATGAATGGACATGTTTTGTGTGTGTCTACTTTTGTCCTTTTTAAGAGATGTTTATTTTGTGTTTGTGTTTCTCCGTGGATTATCATTTAATAACCCTTTATACGTTTAGCTCACTTTTTCTCTAGTACACGATCCTTATCTTTATTTTAAACAATTGTATGTTTGAAATTGAAATTATTTTACCATGCACATACACACATCAGGACACATTCTGTGACAGAAACTAAGCATCTTATTTGAGCCAGCATTGTGCTATAGTAGCATATACTGATATGCTGTACATAGTCAGTTCTAAAGTCAGTAATTATGAATTAATATTTTGATATATATATATATAGTATGCTGTTGCTGTACTATAATGACTTAGTAGCAGGTCTTATCCAACTTGTTCCTGTTCACTTCCAGACTGTAATGGATGTTTTAGGACCAGATATTCATGCAAAGAACTTTGGGAAAATTCATCTGGTCCAATTTGACTCTGAGGGAGTATTTGGTTGGATTCCCACACAGACGGGACTTATCAATCAGTTCCTGTCAGGTGAATAGACTTCATTTGTCATGTTGGTTGATGTAAGTCTGAATTTATGTCTCCACTCTACATGTTTGACTTCAGCATCAATCAAGTATAATTTTACAGGAAAAATGCTTATTTTTTATAACTGGACACTGATTTATCTCTACTCAGAACCAACAGAACTCCTAAATACAAGACCCAGAAAGAGGAGAAATACAGATGATGAGGATGATGATGATGTCGATGGTGTTGCTGCTGTTGGTGGTGACCTGGCTGTCCTTCCACGGATCCCCAACCCCATTGCTTGTATATCCTCCGGTGACATGCTCATTTTCCATCTCGCCATCAATCACACTGGTATTCTGCTTTCTTTGACTTCAGATGTGATTATTGGTACAATCTTGACGAGATGATTTATTTTTTGCTTTAATAGATGTTATATTTATATGAATTCATTTACACCCCTTAGACCGCCGTCTCAGTCACTTCCCAGTGTATCAGAAAGACCACCTGTTCAATAGTAACCCCGGCTGGGACTTTGGAGCCTTCCGACATTTGCAGATGCTCGTGAAGCAGACGAACTTCAACGCCACAAGGTAGAGTTGAGTTCAAACACTACAGGTTGAACCTCCAGTTTTGTTTATGTGAAAGGACGCTTTGTGAACATCTCCTGTCTTGATTCCTTGCCCTTCTCTCAGGTTTGCCCACGTGTTCTCAGAAACGGGGAAGTACGTGTTTGTGGACAGCGCCGTCCCAGAGTGGAGTTTGGTGGTGGTGGTCAGTGAGGAGGGGGCGGAGTGCGATGCTCGGTCGTCTGTGTTCCAGCCCATGACCCCGGCGCATCTGGTCAGATTTGGGATTGTCATGCAGCACCGGCTCAACCTTCTGCCTGACTGGGGAGTTATAGCAGGTGTGTATCCTCAGTGTCTTCTCATCATTTGGTCAAAGTTTAACTTGTCTTTGTTGGATTCGCTTCTTTATCGTGACAAGATGTCGACTGTGCACAGGGGTCCTGAGCCTGCTGCTGGTGGTAGTTGTAGCTGTGACCGCCACGATGCTCGTTCTGCGACCCAGCAAAGCAAAGCTGGTCTCCCAGTGGAGGATGAAGCCAAAGTGGCGCAGTCTCGGAGAGCCCTTCTGTCCGGTGGAGTGTGATTGCAATGGAGACAGGTCTGTTGTTGTGACTGCAGTTATAATGTGTTTTTCATGTGTCAGGATGCTGGATATGTGTGTACTGGTGGAAGAAACAGTACAATGTCCCCTGCATGACAGGTTTAAAGCTCAAACTAATATGGCATCCTCCTCTAATTCTTATTTTAAACTCTAAAATGACATAGATGACTGGGAATTTGTGAATCTGGTACTATATCCCTTTAATCCTGAGATGTTTCGATTGTAATCTTCTCTGTCGACAGATTAATGTTGTAATAAACTTGTATATTTTAGTACGGACAACTAAGGCAAATTAAGTCAGTTTATTCACTGCTGAGAACACCAATTCGAAATCCAGCCGGCTATCGTCAACTATCTGCAAAAGATTTGTCTTTATCAATAATAGATAAATGTATAAAACCACATTGTGGCTTGTGCTTTGTGCTTCAGCATCGCTGTCCCCAGTTTAGGAGGTGCTCTCGACAGCAGGGGGGTGGGAGAAGGTGCAGAGGCGGAGGAACCTGCTGTTTCAAAGGGAGGTAAAGTCACTATTCATTACATTTACATTTGTATCATATTTACATTTATCATAAAGATTTACACTAGGTCATAACCCGAACTCCCTTAACATTTTTATAGCAATAATAATGTAATGTAATAATGTGGTGGTTGAGTGCAAAGTGAGTCTTTAATGATATAAACTATGTTCTGTTCTAATCTGAATCTGGCTTTTGGAAGATCGTTTAATATTCTAGCATAAAACCGTTTACTAATTAGCACTAAAACCAGTGTAAAGTTCAGTTATTTTTAGAGTCATACACAAAACTATCTGAAAATATTTAGTTGTGACCTGATAATGGCGCGCTGTGAAAAATGGGGAGTACCATGTTTCATTTAAGGTTTTAGAGATATTTCAGTTTGGACCAAAGTGGTAAATCAACCCTTAAGCCTGACTCATCAACATTACCATTCATAGAGCTAAAATATTGAATAGACAGTTTATGGACTGTCACATGGGCAATAAATGTCTTTGTTCAATTCAATAAATGAGACCATCTGTCTTTACTTTTTGCATCACTTCAGTTTCCTGTTAATGAACCGATTATTGAAAGTGATTCAAGAGAAGTTTCACTAAAAAAAACGTTTCCATCTGGCTGCTTTCCAATATCGTTCACCGCTGGTGTGTGCTAATGTTTGAAATGACTTTTAGGTGGAGTTCTCACTTAGTGCGTATTGCATTATTCATGCAGCTTGATAGGGTGTTTAAACGTCCACTGGTCGGATCATTATGAAACCACCACGCATGACTAGCTAGCAGTTAAGAGCCTTTTCCCCCACTTGATTGATGATAACGAAAATAATGGCTAATTTCCCCACTCTTATGACTTGTGCTCTTATCTGTAGTTCCCTAGTTAGCCTCTGCGATCTTCATTCAAGTACTTATCATCCGACGCATGTTCTCTCCCTGACTATCTTGAGACACGAATGAATTACTATAAAACTCACTTAAGGAAGCCTATGATTTAAAAGGTGCATTCACTCATCATAGGAGCATCTTCTCAGGTAAAACAATAAAAAAAAGTGATGACTTGCATATTATTGATATTCACTGCCCCTATTTAGGAAGTGTATCAGGGCGCTGTGATCTAGAGGAGTTCAATGTGAAAACTCTGTACGACAAACTCGAGGACCAGAACCTCCACATCGCCTCCCAGCTGGCTCGACACCGCAAAGACATGCAGGAGTTTTACAGAAACATTTGTCAACAGGCGGAAACGCTCAAGGTGAGTCTCACCACACTGACTCAATGCAAACGTATTAAATGATCAATTCAAGAAAGAATTTGCGATTTGATGTGAAACATCTTAAAGTTATGATTTAAAGTGTCACAAGAAAACTGTGTAAAATAGTGTGTTTTTATTCTAAGAATTCCTTTGAGAATATGGACCATAAAAAGCTGAGTCTTCTCAAAGAGCTGCTTGTCCATAATACCATGAGGGATAAACCATCTGACAGCAGTGGGGGGGAGAGAGAAGCACAAGGTAAGACTGCAATGTTCAGGTTCTTCTTGACAGTTGGATCAAGAGGATCAATGCAGCTTTCACATTCATACTTTACATATGAAGCCACAGCCTGTTAGCTTAGCTTAGCATAAAGTCAAAGCCTGGCTCTGTCTTGATGTAACTAGATCAGTCTTTCAGCAGATCAGAAATTTAAACTTTGTTGTGTTTTGTGTAATATGCACATAAACATATGCCGTTTCTTTAAAGGCGAGCATGTATAGGTACTGTAAAGCTACACGGATATGTCCTACTTTTCCTTTCACAGTAAGTTGACATGTTGTGCCTAAATATTGTTTAACCCAGAAGAACTAATTGAGCACATTGTTTAAACTGGAGGTGCTCTAAATTGTCCCCTGAATTTCCCTCGGGATCAATTTAGTATTTGTCTATATAAATTATTCATGTTCTTTAAACCAACTGGTGAAGTACTTCCCTTGTGTTTAATGGCTCTAAGCCCCTTATCTACTCAACTGTTTTGCTTTTTAAATCACCTGTTGTTGCACTATTAGTGGTTTAAACTTTACTAACATCCTTTTTGAATCGTTTTAGTTTTTCATATATGGAACTGAATGTTCTTATCGCCCCAGCTGAGCCATCTATGGCATTACTGGGAACTGTTCTCAGGTCTGTGGAAGCTCTCGTCTGCAGGGTGACAGGAGAAGCTTGGCAGAACAGGGATTACTGTCACTCTGGTCCTCATGATACCAGGGAGTGTGAACCGCAAGCTGGATACACACAACCCAGTGACACCAACATGTGTTACACACAGGTGCTGTAGTAGCTTTTTGCATTTTTGTTTTTGCGTAAATTGGAATAATTACGTGGAGATTTATTGTAACTTACAAAATTCTACAGAGTCTACAGAGCACAGTCCCTTGTCTAAGTGACCACGACTTATCCAAGCTGGTCAGTATATCTCCTCTGTTCAAGACCCTGCAGGAGATCCAGCAGTCTTTACACAGCCTCTCCACAGCTGAGCCTACTCAGCATCTCCACCATGGTACAGACATATGATTAAAACAAGTTTCAATCAGAAAAGAGAGAGAAGCTGAATGTAATGATTATATACTGAATGTCGAAATTTCCTTCTCAGCTGTAGAGCCGTCTGTCCAGGAGAACTACGACGGGAAACTCATCCCAACTGCTCTGGACAACCTATCCGCTCAGCACGCTGCAGTTTTTCTGTTCGGTTGCCAGGTGATGCAGTTGCTCGAAAAATGCCCCCAGTTCCCCTCCGTGCTTTTGCTACTGGCCAAGTCGATCCCAGTTTCTTCATTGTCCACTAATGAGGCCACGCTGGCCCATTGCTCTGGGGACTTTTACTTTGATGCGACCAATCAAATCCTTTATCTGTCAGAGGCAAAGCTTCAGCACGTGGGGCATTTTATCAGCGTCCTTCTGCAGTCCATGGCCCACATTGCGTCAGGTAAGTGGATCATCACAGTAGTTCCGGAAAACCTAATCTTGTGTCCTTGTTTTTTTAACAGCCATGTAGAGAGCAGTATAATAGCCCTGGCAATCATCTTTGAAAGCACAAAGTACTGTATGTAATCAGCTAGAAAAATCCCATTTTCCACTATTTTTTCCAGCATCGAAACCTCAGAGCTTTATGCAGGCGCTGCATGAGGCCGTTTCCGCTCTGAGCCTTCAGCTGTTTAACGTCTCTTTCAAATGGAGCACAGAGGAGGTGAGAAAGTGCTGGAAACCTCACACATCCGTCTGAAACTGCACAGGTTTGGGGAAGATACGTTTTAAGCTTGTTTCTTTTCTTTGTCACAGTCAAAATTCAGCGGTTCGGAGAGTCAGCACGGTGCATTAGTTACAGAATTTCTCAACGTCAGAGTTCCCGCTGAGGTGCATTTCACTGAGCACCTGTTAGCTCGCAGGTTGGTGAGAAACATGAACCCTGCAGCAGAGTGTGCTATAAGCGAAACCGTGCAGACCACCTTTTTCTCACTATCTCTCCTCCGATTTAGACTTGAGAAATACAAGTATTTCAAGTTAGAGCAGCTCATCTTCAACCTCGGACGGTGTTCAACTGAGGACACAGACCCAGGTAGGACGAGTGCAGATTTCTAGTCATGTTTTATGCAAAATCAATAACTGCAAAAACTGCAAAGTAAGTATATAATATGGTGATGGTTACAGACGCATATGGACAAAGAATTAAAGCGGGTGACAATCTAAATTTACCACCTTAGAACACAGATGGTGGCAAATATAGTTGATTATAAATCATGATGATTCCGGTCTTTATTGTCAATATAGAAAGAATCCGAACCTGGTGTAAGGAGCACGATGATTTTTCCCTTGATCAATGTGTCTTCAACTTGGAGTCTCGTACAATTTGTGGGGATGAGTTTAATGCTTTCAGACCATTGATCCATAAAGGAACGCAATTTTGTGCAGCCCACAGAATTCCATTATTTTCACAACAATAACACTCCCATACAAAGTAATGAGAAAATCCAAATGTGGTTTCAGATTGAAGTTGTTTCTCCAATTCTTCCCGCTCGCAGGATTTATATTATAGGAAGTGCTGGAGAGTAAGAGTTGATTTTCACCCACTTTGTCACCTAAACAGCTTTTTGTTCCAGAGGAATGGGTCAATATCCTGCTACACACAGTTTGTGACCTTAGTGGCAGCCTGCCAATGAGCATTGGAGCTATTCTGAAGCCAGGGGGGAGGGGGAGGGCGGGTTCTGGTAGATATGCAATCACATATTATTGTGCGTTTCATCCAATTATTGTAATTTTCTTCAGAACAGATTCAAGCAACACTTTCACACTAAAATCACTTGTTTTGATTCTAAACAATTAAAAGTGTAGTTTAATTTCTGCAGGGTTGCCACCAAAAGGGACACCGATACAGGTAAACATCCGTAATTATGTTTATTTAAGAGTAATTTAATAGTGTCTACCCTCCAGGCATGACAAATGTTCCCTTCACATTTCTTCTACTCCAGATATCCTGTGTAGAAGAAGAAATCGACCGCTTGAATGAGTCCTTCCTGCAGCTCAGCGTGCAGCTACAGAAGAGAGCTCAAATGAGCAGATGGCAAGAGGAGACCCAGACGAGTGCTGGGAACCATTCAGCGGTAATTAACTGGAATATTACACATTGCATAATCCAAATAATTTATCTGTGTGGCAATTCTTCTGAAGAGGCTCGGAAATGCTCTCTTTGTTTTTAATACCCTATAAAATTCAACATGCAGAGATATTTCATTTTGACGTTCTCACGATTCATTAGCATTTCATTCATAAAAATGACATGATGCATTGATACATTTGGTTAAAACTGTGATGAATCCTTCAAATTTCTGCCTTTTCAAGCTGATGTTCAATTGCTCCCAGATTTAAGAGAAAAATGTGTGAGTGCAGTGTGCCAGCATTTGCATATTTGCATCACATCACGGTCTTTGAGATCATGGAAATTAATTAATTTACATCTTTTGCCACATCATTGTTCACAATACACGCTCTGTGATGTATCCCCTTGCAGAGGGCTACACCAACAAGCAGCGAGCCAAGCCTGAGTCGTAGTGGAACAATGCTGCTGGAGCTGAAGAGACGCCACGTATCGCAGCGTCTCAATGAGCTCCAACTCACATTAGGTCGGATCAGACAGCGCCAGCAGCGTGGCAGCGAGTCAAGAGATGGGACAGGAGGCCGTAAACAAACAGACAGCAGCAGCAGCACTAAGCCGAGAGAGAGGGAGCAGTATCCTGGCATAGATGGCTGCAGTCCCGCCGATGGCCAGCAGCAGGGCGGTGTTCCAGCGAGCCGAAGTCACAGCCAGGAAAACATACAGGGCCGAGCTCTTGGTAACTATAAAGTGGAGAGTCATATTTCCACCCAGCAGAGGAGTAACAACCCTGAAATGTTGCTGGACTGCCAGATGCTTGAGAGCCAAGATCAGCCGCTTGTGACTGTGCCAGGAAAACAGGAGCTAAACGGTCAGATCACAATAGAAAATACAACTGGACACATACACAGTGATGACATGTGGGCGCCCGCTGATCAGAGACTGGATCTGAATGTGGACAAATGCTAAGAAGAATTAGTTGCATCATGTATTATCTGACCATTATTCCTCCGCCTCCTGCCTTGTGCTCGAAATCTGTGTACACTATAATATTCTGTCTTGTTTGTGGGGTGGGGGGGGGGGGCGATCCGATCCGTAGTCTTTTTAATTATCTGTGATCCCGGACAGAAATAATTTCTGGCAACAAGCGGTGTGGCGTGACACACTCTGTCATCTTGTCCAAATAGTTTCTCAGTCAGGAGTTAATTCCGTCCTCAAACACGGGCTCTGTTCATTACCATATTCTAATTAAGATAATAAACTCCAGCTCACTGAACACAAGGTGACACTTGTGCGTCTGTGCTTAAACAACCTCCCCCTTGTGTAGAGGCGACGACCCTTGGTGTCTTCATGAATATTTAATATCGAACGACAGTAATTCTCTAACCCTCTTTCTCTCAGGTCCTCTAACCTGTCGTTTGTAATCTTTTTGTTTCTTTTCTAAGCTCTTTAGCTCCTTTCATCTATTTTCCTCTATGACCCACAGGCCATGCAAGTCAAACTCAAAGCAGCTGTGAAACTTGAAAGCGTGTTGGATCTGCTCCAGACACGTCAGTGCTGCACGGTCGCCTCCTTCTCCTGGTCTGATGGTTTATCTGTCGTACAGGAGTTCTGGGTCTTATAATAGAAAGTGAGTATTACTACAGGGGGACTGTGAGCCAAATCATAAGGTCAAATGGAACAAGTCTTCACTTGCAATCAGTGTTGGCTCAGAGGTCTGTGCCAAGTCCCCCCCGGGTTGAATCTGGCATCGCCCTGCAGCTCTGTGTGTGTGTGTGTGTGTGTGTGTGTGTGTGTGTGTGTGTGTGTGTGTGTGTGTGTGTGTGTGTGTGTGTGTGTGTGTGTGTGTGTGTGTGTGTGTGTGTGTGTGTGTGTGTGTGTGTGTGAGGTGTGGTTCAGTAGCTCCCTGTACACCTTATCAATTAGATTAGCTAAAATGTGCCACTGATCTGGCCTGTTAGTGTGTGCGTGTGTGCGGGACATGACATTGTATAACATCATGTTGAGCTGCTGCGGAGTTGTGTGTGTGTGTAAATGTTTGCACGGTTGTTTACAGTGGTGCAGCATTATCCTCGCTCTACTTGTTTAGATCAACACACGGGTTATTTTTAGGAACAGGGTCTTTCTGTGATGTTTGTGAGGGTATATGTTTGTGTATGTAAGCACAGGCTTCTGTGTGTCTGTGTGTGTGTGTGATCTCAGGGTCGATTAGAATGTTGTTTTGTTACATGTCGCTCTTCCATCTTTCCACAACAAAACAGCAATAATGACAGTCAGATGCACACAAACACAAGCTAACACTGAACTGCAATGAGTTTGTGTTTTCGTATGAGATATATAACAGTGGTGTTATTACCTCCGCAAATGAGGTTGTGTTTTCCTCCCCGTCTGTTTGTCAGCAGGATAAATACCGAACTGATTTCCATGAAACTTGGTGGAATCATGGGACGTGGGATAAAAAAGGGGTGGATACAGGATTTTTTCTCACCTTTCTTAACATTGCGAGATGCTTTGTGAGGTGTGTTTTTTTTTTGTTGTCATTTCCACTGTTTTCCCAGGGAATAATTCATGGATCTCGAGGGGAAAACAATCTGTCATATTTAGGGGACTGATATGTGTGCAATTTGGTGCAGATCCAAATAAAAATCTGTATCTTATAAGGACACTGTTGGGCCTTGGAGGAGATATGCGCTCCATATACACTAAGTGCCATTCTAGATTGTGTATGCATTGCAATTTATATTCGAATTGCACAATACGAAGTAATTTCACACAGCATCAGGACAGATGATTGCAAGATGCACAGAAACAGTCGACCCGCTGATGTACCAATAATTAACATCGATGTTAAATGTAGAAATGAGAGCTCCTGCTTATACTCTGTGTAAATCGGAGCATTTAAGAGGGTTTTTTTCTAGCGAAGCACGATTTAAATCCCCATTTCCAACGTGCTTCATCCATGGCTGCCTGATGTAATCATGATATAATCTTGAAATCCTTCCAAATCCCTTTAAATCTGCTCTTTGCAGTGAATCCTCGAGGGCCTCTGCACACACACTCACTCACTCACACACACACATTTACATCCATGAACAAACATTCCCTCTCTTATTCACTTATTTATACTCTCAGTCAGTAGATGTGCTTGTTCCCTGATTTAAACTCCTATGTAAAACTGTAATTGACCAACATTAAATTGCTCTCATGCTCTTCTGTTCTTCCTGTTTTTGTTGCTACTGTCTTTACGTTTAGCCTCATATCTTCAAAATCTACCACATTCATCACATGTGCACACTATGTTGAAAGCCTTTAGACCTTAAAAATGATTTGAAACATGATTTATTCACCTTTTATTCGTTGAAATTATTTCCTTTTTGTAGAAAGGGAGTAAAAACACGCTGGATACCTGTGGAATAGAGCGCTGTGCTCGACGTTTCCTTCCTGAGTCTGTGGGCTGTGGCCTAAGCAGACCTCCTGTCATCACCATGGCATTGCATTACTGTTGCTATGGTTTCTTTATCTCCAGGATGTGGTTCAACCAGGCCTGCCATATTTAGCCTGCTCCTCAGAATACCAGTCTGATGATGCTGACGGCAAAACGAGAGTGCACTCAGCTGTCTCTCTGCTCATCTCTCTACATTAAATATATCTGAACCAGCGTCACTGCAAACACTTGTTGATTCACTCTTTCGACAGTTATCAGCATTTTACAGCTTTAACACAGAGTATGTATCTGTGGACATTCTCATTTCATGTCTACAGATAGATAGATACAAAAAAAGCTCAAAAGAGATATGCATGGTTTTTCATCTTTATTTGACGTGGACTCTTCTCAGTGTGAGAAATCCTCTTATGAATCCAGATACAGTGGCTGTGAGATTAAATGCTGTGATGTCACAGTGAGATTAATGTGCTCGAGGAGGCCGAATCACAGATTCCCTTTAACCAGTTATTTCTCCGTTCTTACAGAGTTGGCATAACAACAGCAAATATCACAGTAATCCTGGCAGTTGTCTCAGAAACGTTCAGGATGAGAAAAAGGGAAAAAGTATTTTGTCTTGGTTAGTATCTGTAAATAATTATGGTGATTGAGATCATGACTGTATGTTCATACTGTTGTGAAAATCATTACAATAGTTTCTTTCTACAAATCAAACTGATTAAAGTATTTTATCTCGCAATCCGTGATTTGTTATGTGAAGGAGCAAAGCCCTTCTCATACAGAGGGGATCAGGCAACAGATATCCCACCTCCCAGGAAAGCCCATTGTAGACCTGTCAGTGTAGGTCTATTGATATAATGGATGTGCTGCTGGTCTATGGAACAGGAAAAGCAAATCCTGGATTGAGTTTGAAACCATTTTATCGTGTCCTTATCACATCTAACAGCTTCCACGACAGATTAGAGAAAAATGAGAGGGAAAAAAACGGATTAAATTCCACTTCTGTTAGGAGCAGGAATGAGATTTTCAGTTTTTCATTTACTCCACGAATCAGTTACTTTTTAAAAACTGAATTAAACTATTAGTTCTTTACCCTTAGTGTTTAATATTGCATATATCTTAAATGACCAAAGACTAAAAAGAGAAAAGGGAGGCGGCAGTTGATGGAGGGCCGTCATGCAGTATGCAAGAGTTCGTACCCAAATATAGAATATTGGAGAAAAGGCCAGGGTCTTTCAAGTCTGAACTCCAGAGGATGGAAGATCATTAGATTAGTTGCTCGTGTCCTGCAGAGTGTTTTATCAGCGTCACTGCTGCAGGAAGCCAGAGCTATAGATTAAACTGTGTATGTGCTCAGCATTCATTAGACCACAGATCAAGGCTGTGAATGAATTGTTACCTTGTGTTTTCGTCTTTTTTGTATCGGATCACGCAAAATCTATAATAGAATCAATAGATTTCCATGAAATGTTGTGAAGGGGTGGGACATGATCCATTGAAGATACAATTCATTTTGGGAGGGGGTCTGGATCAGGGGGCAGGCTCAGGATTTTCTTTTTCACTCTCTTCAACTTTGTGAGATAAGGACTTTTATTCATGGACCTTTATGGGAAAAACATTTTTTTTCTTGAGCTTTTCTGTCAGCATATATATGGAAATGCTGTATTACGGGGTTCAGTGTGTGTACTGCATGCCTCTATTCCTGCAGCCAGACTGAAGCACTATATCCCCTGCTCCTGTTTTTGTATTGTTTTTACTAAGAGGACACAGCAAAGACTTTTAGAAATAACTGAAGTTCTGATGTGGGAAACATGACAGAGCTCTACTAGCAGCTAATAATCAAGGTTTTGCAACGCATCTCAAAAACTGCTCGTTGTTATTCTTGATGGAATAACCTCAGAAAACCCTGGTTTGCATTAGGCTCCTGCACATGTGGTTGTAATAAGACGCTGTGTGGTGTTTGTTTAGCTCATTAGCCTGAAAGAGCGAATGAAACGCACGATGATGATTCTGCTCGGGCCTAACGACGGGGATGTGGTCAGAGTGGAGTCAGAGGGAGTGACTCGCGCATGCGCATCGCAGCCTGCGCGCCTGTGACTGCTAGAAAAACAAAGGCAGGGATCCTCGGCTGGGAGAGAAGTCATCAGTCATCTTTAATGCAGGAAACAGACCCCAGACTGTCTATGGTGCTATTCTGCGAGCGGAGGAGACGCGGCATCAGTGTTTCTGCTGCTCTGTGAGTGAACGCGACTGAATCGTCTTTCGAGAATCCACAGGTTCCTGTTCTTCATCATCATCTTCATCATCTCGCCCCTCGTGTGTCTGTGAGTTTGTGTGTGTGTGTGTGTGTGTGTGTGCGCGCGCATGGACCCGGACTGAATGACAGCACCTGTGGGCGAAGGAGCTGTTGCATCACACCTCACCACGGACTTGTTTATTTCACCGAGTGGAGGGAACAATGGAGTTTAGTTGTTTCTCGGTGGATGATGAAATGCGAGCCGGGTGCTTGTCGGAGGACTGAAATTCACTGTTGCGTTAAAACTCTATTTTTCTCCACACGTTGTACTTTGACATCCTGGTTTTTTTTGTTGTTGTTGTTTGGATTTTCCACCCGCGCGCATCTGCCGAGGAGAGGCGCTGTCCGTGGTTCTGAAGTCACCTCCTGGAAACTTCCACCAAAAGAACCAGAAAACCCCAGAAAGGACCTGTGTGCACCAGCATCTTAATATGGTAACTCAACCCAGAGTTCAGCTGCACACTTTGGCACTTTTGCTTTTAGTTGGTAAGTATGACCTGTAAGAGAGATGTTGAAAATAGTTTAAGATAAGATAGTGCTTTAATAGTCCCACTGTGGGTAGATTTCCCTTGTTGCAGCCAGGGAGATGGATCCAGAGGCAGGGCCCAGGGGGGCACTTGCTCCATCTATAATCTTATTGGCCCTGTCCTGTCAGGCCAAGCTTTCAAACACGCACCGAACTCTGGATAATCTGACGTAATCCGGTGGGGCTGCATGTGAAAATGCAAATATCCGAGTGCGATGCTCCAGACATTCTACAGAGTTTTTCCTGCCAGTCCCTAAGGTAAAAACTCTGGATAATGTCACAGTGAGTCACCGTGAGTGCACGGCAGGAGATTCTCCGGATGATTCACTGCGTAGGCGTAACCTGTGACAGACTCACAGGATGAAAAAGTGGAGCCACACATGTAGAAGACACCAACAAAATTGTCTAGAGAACTTTTGGTAATAAGGGCCGACGCTGGTGTTGATGTGCTGTAAACAAAAACATGTGATCTCCGCAGCTTATACTTTACGTTCTGCCTCTGCCTGCTGCGCCACCCGTCACCTTAACGCTCTGGAGATTTGTTGTTGTGAACATGTCTGAGTGGAGAATCTCCTGCTGCATCGTTCAGGTGAAAGGTAAACTCCAGAGAAAGTCCGGACCCAATTCATTGAATTTTTATTTTACACAGTGGGTTTCAACAGTAAACAAGGAATGACTTAAATGTGCAGCTTACTGAATCAGGCATGGATGTTGGGCATATAGTTGGCCCCCCCTCTGTGTAAAATGTGGCCCCTTTATGGCCCCTGATTTAGAAAAATCCAAGATCTGCCTCTGGTTACAGCAGCAAAAAGGTGAGGGTGATATACAAAGTCTGTAAAAGTAATAAAGACATAAAAGAAAACAGTACGAACACAAGGAACTATGAAGAATACAAAGCCATATGTTCAGCGTAGACAGGAGTGTAACAATATTGCAGATATATGAAATTGAAATTGCACAGATGGAACATTTTTATTGCAGTTATTATTAGTTTGACATTGTGAATGCTGCATGGCCCATTTCAGTGTGATTTACATGCACAGATGGGCCTTGTTAACAGCTTTTAAGTGAAACCATTGAGCAGAGGACACCAAGGTTAATCTCCTTCTCGTTCTTTCTCCCTTTCCCTGATTCCCTCCAAATCTCTCTCCTTCTATCTCCATATTTCTCTGCCCTCGTTTCGTGTGTTTGCATTGGCCCTCAGTAAAGGGAAGAGGGAAAAAAAACAGGAAGATGAGATGGAATCGATGTTGTCACTGTCTGCCCCGGGGGCGACTGTGGGTCATTATATAAGAGCACTGGGCCCAACGTTGCGACAGTCACACAAAGGCATCCATGTGTTGTGATGGCTGAGCTAACTGCCTCACTTCACATGAAATCCATCCCTGTTTATATTCCTCGGCCTCCCTCTAATTATTCTGTCTCTTAATGCATTTACGCGATGTATCAATCAATTCTGGCCCACAATGCCTTGCTGTCCTCCTCCTAAAAAACCCACACTTCCTCCATTCAACACTCAGTCCCTCCATTTACTCCACCCTCTGCCAGCTGATGCAAATGGGCACAGGTCATCGTTAGTGCTTAATGGCCTGGATGAGTTGGATTTGTTGTCAGTGTTGTGACTCAAGTCTCTCCAGTGTTCACAGGGCTGTATAATTCAATTGATGCCTTTTCAACACCTGCTGAGTTTTGGATCGCTGTATTCAACATGCAGGAGCTGATGACCTCAATAAGAAAGACTGGGCCAGCTTACAGAGGAAACGTGTGTCACAGTGGTGTGTGTGTGTGGTTGTACGCACATTAGATGTAATCTGTAACAAACAGTAGAGTACAGTACAGATACAGAGGAAGGACCCAAAGTCGGATGTTACAATAAAAGAAATTGATAAAACAGCATGGGACAGCACAGAGAGCAGTCCGAACAAGGAAACAAATCCAAATAAGGAGCAGGCCAGAAATTCAAAGTCCAGAAAAGACGTAAAGCGCTCGATTGTAAACATGTCAATCTAGCAATTGAAAAGTGGAGACACAAGGGTTTAAGTGAACTGAGACTTAATGAGATTACTAATAAGACATGGGTTCAACGGGAAACTGGTGGAGAAAAACACAGGCAGGAAAGTTATTTCAGAATAAAACAGGAAAGGCCGACACAATGTTCACACAGGATGCACAGTTAGTGATTTGGACAGGATGAATTAAAGCTTCATCTTTATGCACTTTTACATCGAAATGCTCTTGATGAACAAAGACAACTGCTGCTGTATATGGTTTATACTTATACTGAATATATATATACTGAAATTCAGATCCAGACATGTTATAAGACTTCAAAATACCTTGATATAATAATATAATAATTTCTTTCTTTACTGGCTTATCGACAAAATAGTTTGAAATAAAAAGAAGTCTATCCATCAATGATGTCTGCTACTTCAACTGAAAAGTGTCACAAATCATTATGTACTTATTCATCTTAAACAGGGACTTCAAGTGAGCACATAACTTCAGATAAACACCTTTCTAGTGTCAAACTCAGTGAAGACCAAACATCCAAGTGAAGATACAACAAGGAAAACACATTTCCGAGTGGATAGGGACTTTAAACACACACATTTTAACTGCACTAAATGTGTGTAACACTTCCGTGCTCCTCCAGTCCACCTAGGCCAGCCAGTATGTGTCGAAGTCCCCTCGGCGACAGAAGCCGTCCTGGGGAAATCCATGCTGTTGACCTGCATCTTCTGTATGAAGAGGGAGGAGCTCAAACCAAAGACACATGTGAATTGGTACTACAAGCCAACAAATGACATCCCAACAGTTCATGTAAGTGGCCTTGACATTATTGCACAGTGTACAACATGTATGTGAGTGTTCATACCATAAAGTCATCAGCTGTTTGTATATTTTATGCATACCTGCTTGTTTTTCCTCTGTCCTAGATATACAACTATGAGAAACGCATGCTATCACCACAGGCCGGACAATTTAAGGGCCGTCTTACCTGGAAGGGTAGCTACGACTTTCAAGAGGTCTCCATTCAAATCCATAATGTCACCTTCAATGACAGTGGTATCTATGAGTGCCACGTGACGCGCGAGTTCAAGGACTTCATTCCCCCTTCGAACTTCATGAAGAACATCACGCTGAAGGTGAAAGAGAAAGGTGTGGCTCATTTCTTTCCACTTTCTTCACTCTTATTCTGTGCTAAGGTTTAATCAAACGCTTGGTTTCCATGTCAGCACAGCTCAGTGTTCAGTGACTGTGATGACACCAATCACTTAAGCAGGGATATTACAGAGCAGCACACACAGTTGTTCAGAGCTCTAAGTGCTAAGTGCTTCACAGGCAGTGGCATGCCACCGGTGAGGTTACCAGAAATAGGCAGACAGTCGAGCAGAGAGCACACCTCAGCTCCGATCTGACACTTCAAGTGTTATAAAATATGCTTTTGCAATTGACACAGTCTAATGCATAACAGAGTAGTGTTATTTCAACTTTTAAAGATGGAAAAGTTTTCCCTGCTCCAAAGGAAATGTATAATTCATATTCAGCTCTTATAAAGCCAGTAGTGGCCCAGCAGTGTCTCCACAGGAGTCTGTGTTTACAGTCTGTGCAAAGTCTTTTTCCTGCATTACAACATCAACAGAACGGATGTATTTAGTTTTATTTAATCTTTATCCAAACAGGGGGTCTCGTTGTTATTTCAAAAGAGACCTGAAAAGAGGAGACATTCGGGAATCAGCAGATGAATACAGCACATCAAATGGTTAATTAAAACAAATACAAGAATCACGAAGAACAGCGTGTTTTGCTGACGCAGGACATAATAACTGATAATTCCATTGCAGTTTTGCACAACACAGAGTGACTGATACAGCTGCACACAGTATAATCTGGAGAGACAGATGTGTTCATTTAAAATCCCTAATAATGGAACCACCACCCCGTGCACTGTGTTATTTCCCGTGTACCTGGTGTTCTCTCTGTGCTGCCCCCCTCCTGTGATGTGGCATAAAGCGTTCATCAGAATGCTTTAAATGGTTCTTTGCATTTGATCCTATATTTCCAGCTCACTGCTCACTCAGTGAAAACAGCCACTAACAACACCACTCTCCTCCTCCCCTCTGTGATGACGTGGAAGTAATTGTGTGTTTTGTTTTGTCTGCCTTATTGTCCATCAGCACTTTCTTCTGTTGTCAGTGAAGGGATTAATTCAAACCAGCTTCTTTGCTATCTATTAAGAGGGGTAATGTATTCTGCTTCCTGGATGCTTGGCTTGCTGGATGTGTCACATTCCATCATTGATCGAATATACAATACAACATGTATATTTGGAGCAACTTAACTCTTCCCATTCCTTTATGTAACATCTTGATCTGCTTGCAAGAGGTAGTTGATTATCGGAGGTCGTTCACAAAGCAGGGTTTGTTTCATATTTAGAGGAAAAAACAAGCTTCTATGAATCCTCCAAAGTCTATAAAATGTACAACTGTTTGATTCCTTTAATACTTACTCTAAATAAAAGCCTCTACTTCTACATCTCATACAACAGTGGCATCAAATTTCACAGAGCCTTTACAGCCAGTGTATTGTACATCATAGCCTGGGAATCATGTTACGGTAACGTTGCCCATAGAAGTAAACTGGATTTGTTCACGACAAACATATCTCTGCTTTTCCCATCTAAGGGATTATATTACACTAATAGGGTCTATTTGCAGAGGCTGCCGAATCAAATCGGTGGAAGCTGTCAGCCGTCTGGTCAGCAGGCTCTGTGGTATTTGGTACACACTCAACGGTAGGGTGGTTCACGGTGGCTCGTAATGACATTCAAATTAAATGTATTAAAGCACAGGTTTTATTTTTTCCAAATGTGATTGTAAAATATAGTCACATGCTCGTATGTACATGTCAAACTGTTTTGCAACGCTGTAATAATTTCTCCTGTTCATACTGGGCATTGAGAGAAATCCACAGTCCTCTTTCTGTGTGTAATTTCCTATTTCTGTTGCTCACTCACTGTCTAAAGAGGGTGTTTCATACTGTTTTAACATTGGGTGTTTGCCATTTCGTTTAATGAGCTCCTGACTGCTGGAGCTTCATTTTAACTTAACTTTGGAATATTTGCACAGAACAAGGACTGTAATTTGCCCCCTCGACTACTTGGAGGCTTGTTGAAAAGAATGAGCAGGAGGACGGTTTGCAGCCAGCGGAACAGCTTCAGCAGGCTTATGAGTAGTGATTTAAGACAGACTTGAAAGTTTAAACAAATGCAATAATAAAACTTCATGAATTAGTTAGAATGTTATTACCCTTATCCTTGCACACATGAAATCAGAATATGACCTAAAACATGAGGTGGTTATATGTAAATGTAACATCTGTGCCCTGAGAACCACTGTGACCTTGCATATTCCTCTTATTTCATATTTAAAGGTACTTTGTGGAGTTTTAGTAGTAGTCTTGAATCGAGCAGTGTTTTTACAAGTGGAAAAATGATATACATGTGTATGTTTATGTATGGATACATGTGTACAAGTAGTTTCATGCTTCTCTGCTGATTGACAGCTGTTAGCACAACAACATAAAATATGTACCAATGCAGCAGCAAAGACAGTAAAGAACAAGACTGCTCGTGAGTAAAGATGGATGTAAAGTTGACTCCGCCATGTTAGTACATGCTGGTTTAGTTTATCCCAAAAAAACTCCACAAGGCTCCTTTAACTCAGTATAGGCTCTACTATTGTTATAACACAGGTATAGTCATAATGTTGGGTATGCAACAAAGTTTATACATCATTTTTTAAATATGACAAACAGGAAGTTCACCCAGAAAACATGACTTTGCTTGAAGTTCAGCAGCATAGTAAAAACTTTATATTGAGTTGCACTTTCCATTCAGCAAAATGATGTAGAAATAATTGTTGTGACTGAGTTTATCTTGGGTCAGCAGTGTTGCACATAAATGAACATGATTAGCATGACCTCCTTAAATCCATGAATAAATAATTCTGCCCTACTCCATTCAACAACAACAAAATCAAAAACCATTCAGAGGAGGGATGCATATTGAATAATACATGTCGGTTGCTGTTTGCTCTCCACAGCCACTAACGACGCCGCGGCGCTCTACTCCGGGATCATGATGTATGTGCTGCTGGTGTGCTTGACCCTGTGGCTGCTGGTAGAAATGGTCTACTGCTACAGGAAGATCACCAAATCTGATGAGCAGGCGCAGGACACAGCGTGAGTCTCCAACAGCGGCGCGCAAACAAACTCAATCGCAGATAAGTTTGAGTCGGCTAATTGAAAACAGTGTCCCAAAAGCACACCCGGTGTTGGCACCTCAAAATACATGCAAGTTTCTCTTTTCTCAAAACGCAGCAAGAAGGTGTGCGTCAATTAACTGAAAGTGTTTCCGTTCCATGCTTGAATTTCTGGTTATTACATCATAGTCATTTAAAATCTCAGAAACATGTCGGCAAGACAGATTTAGGAGGGCGAAGAGGAAGAGGAAAAGAGTCAGGCAGGCAAGGGAACAGGAAGACATACAGAGAGGTAATTGAGTCTACACCATATCGGTTTGTAGTCTGTAGTCAGTGATCTTTCTTTTTACTCACACCTTCCGACAGGCCTGAATAATTCTTGGCACTGCTGACTGCTCTTGTTTCTAAACAAACCTTTTTACATCAGTGGTAGATTTGCAGCTCCCTCAGAAACAGGGCTGACAAACACCCGAGGGCATCTGTGTAGTCAGCTCCCACCGGATTGTCATGATGTGACCAGGGCCGATCCAGGTTGACAACTTTTGCACAGGCAATTGGTGTCCCCTAACAGAACAATCACTGATAACACACTGCACATGTGCTGATGGAGACATTGTGGCTTCGCAAACAATTAATCCTGGTTCCAAGTCCGTCTCCTGCAGTGACACATAAAGCCCCAAACAGGGCATTTCTAATACTGTCTATGTGTTCAGAATGGTAATTATACATTGGGCTGAATGCTAGGCAACAAAGCACAACAACCTTAAGATACTCTGCAGCAGTAAGGGGTTTCTGTTTACTGTGTTTTTACCAGGGGAACCAACATTTCCCACAAAATTCCTCCGGAAGAACCGACATAATTCGAAACTAATTCTTCCAAAATAACATAAATAAATGTACAATGTCAATACAAACCAGTAAAGCTATGACACAACTGTGTCCTCAGAAACCATTGAATTTGATAAACACTACAGCTGCCACTATTTTAACAGCTGAATAATTAGTTTTGTCATTTTTCAATCAAAAAATATCAAACTCAAATATACGGATTTGCTGCTTTTCTTAGTTACTTATGGTCATTCATTGAATATAACTTTCTGTCATTTTATGGATTAAATGATTAATCAAGAAAATTGCTTATTATTAGTAGTAGTATTATTTATGCTGGCTTAAATAACACCTGAATCAACTATAACAGAAGATTGTGAGATTTGCAATCAGTGTTACTTGAACACCTATTCTTTAAAATTATATTTTGCTGTATATCACATGTATTTTTCTGCATAATCCTAAGAATATGTTAGATAACTGCACTTTTATAGATAATAACATACAGTAACATTACATAACAACAAACATAGAACTGCACAACGTAGAATATGTATCTATGCATTTTGTTGAATGCAAAAGCTGAAGTCGGTCAATAATGATCATGGAATGTAATGTACACTTGTGTGTAACTTTTAACGGCACTTTCAGGCCATTAGGCTGCTATCGACTAATGTTTTTTTAAGATGGAGATTAAATTCCACTTCGGCCTCAGCATTTAGGTAAAGTTTATCGATCCATGTGCAGATCAGGGCGGCACATTGAGTTAAGCATCAAGTGATCGAAGGTGTATCAGTCTGTAAACTTCATTTCCTGCAACTGAAAGACTTGATGTGTTGTGGCCGCCCCGCAGCCATTATTGACCTGTAGGACAACAATGCATCCGTCAGTGAGGAGCTACACCCACTCAGAGAGGCTGCTCTGTGGTCAACCTCTTAGCTACCTGGGCTTAATGGATTCATACCACATCTAGAACATTGTGAGGTTACATTTTGTGATGCATTAGTGGCCCAGATCGTATTTGTCTTGTTGCTGTGGGAAAAGATGGAACGTAGCAGCAACAGTAATAATTTGTCAGAGCGACAAAATGAGGCTGGATTTTAAATTTGCTGACGGAGTCACGAAATTCTTTTCACTCTGATGTTTTTTGCTTCATCTACTGTTACTGTTTCTATGCAGCTCCAATGAATGAAATTCATATTGAGCAAAGGTACCATGGTTTTTTAACAATATGAAGAATTACTGTTATATACTGTATAAAGGTGTCATGTCCTCTGATGTGCAGCTTATAGTAGATCTCCACCAGTCACATTACAGTGATGGTTCTATCAATAGACTGTTTATAAAGATGGATGACATGTCTCCACTTCTTCAAATTGTACAAAAAATAATTTCATTTAGAGCTAAAGGCAGAGTGCAGTAGTGATTGTGGAGTGACCACGCGCTTGGCCAATCACGAGTCAGTCTCAGCTGTCAATCATGAAGTTCCACCCTGTTTTTAGAGCATCAGATAATCAATTGAAACCAAACTGTGATAATACGTACCTACAATGACAGAAACCATATTTGAGAAAACTTTTTTTTTTAGTTTGGTCCATGTCCCTCCATTAACATGGAGGAGGCAGGGTTTATGACCACTAGGGGGTGCTCAAGATCATTTGGCTTCACTCTTGTGAAGCTTTCATGTCGTCCATTTTTATTTACAGTCCATGGCTTTACCCTTTAAAATAAACATTCATGTATTGGAGTGGATATTAAAGCATCACCGCCTCAAAAACTCGAAATTCAGTCGCGCTGCACTGATGTGAAAGTTGTTCAAACTTCGACCAGCTCTAATCTGTGGCGTTGGGTGACGAGAGCGACCCCTACAACCAGTTCTTAGACTCTCCTCTGCTTTTCTACTGATCTGCCCGCAGGACAAACTACCTAGCCGTTCCCTCTGAGCAGAAAGACAATGCGGCCGCTCCTGTTACCGAATAAAAGTCGGTTGTCAGTGACACGGTATTTTACATGTGACTCTTTTCCCAGTGAAACCATTCCGCTCTCTTCCAACTCATCGTTTGTACCTTTTATGATATGTCATAACTGTCAAAGCACTGTCGTGGAGTCCTTTCGCTTCAGCACCTTATCTGTCTCGTATTGTGCGTTCTCTTCAAAAGCTGCTGTCATTCCTTCCATTTTCCGTCCTCCATTTGCACTCATGTATGCAATCTCTCCCATTATCAATGATTACCCATTTAAAAAAAGAATTTCTCTCATGTGAAAAGTGGTATAATTTGAAGTAATTCAAGTAAACAGTTATTATGAGATGATATATAAGATATATAAAAAACAGTCTGCTCTGCGAAGGTGAATCTAAATCTAACATGTATGCCATTTGCATGTATAGGAAATAGGAATCCTGAATTATCATAATCCTCTGTGAATTAGATGATGTGGCATTTGTATTTTGTTTAATATAATACACATACAACACTGGTTATTTAGCATGTGAATCATTCCGTGTTGATTAAGAGGGAACATGTTCTCTGCTCTTTTCAGGTACTGACCAACCGACCAAGAGGCACGACCCAGTCTGTGCCTCTATGAAGGTGTCTCTACGCGCAGACAGCCGTGGGAATCAAACCAAACCACCTCCCCTGTGTATCGATTGTGTCTTGTGGAGAGCCATTCAAAAGATGTTCAAGTGCTCCGAAATTTCCACCTCCTTTTCCTCTCATCTTTTATTATTCTTGTTTTCCCTCATGCAGGCATCAGAGAGCATAAACGCAGCAGTTCAAAAAACTAAACTGTCAGCGTCCTGCACTTCAAATCTGAAAAATACCAACCATGCTTTATTCAGAGTGGCCAGCGCATAGAGTTACTACACATTCTCTTAGTAGTGAGTGTTGCCTATGTGATTTACAACCTATGTGTGTATATATATATATATATATATACATAGATACAATCGGAGGAAAGATTCTGTCCTGCTGCTGTTATACTGACTCTGTGCTGTTTGATTGGTTCATTTCGTTTTATTACAATTTTATAGACCATGCTGAGATTTTGGGTCACAGTTGTATTTGTACCGGCCGATATCTTTTTAATGTCTTTTTAAGGAAAATGGATTGCATCGATTTTTATACTGACTGGATGTGCATTTACCGTTTTGTCTAATGGAAAAATTTATAACATGTGAAACCATATCAAGTCACACTATTTGATCTGAGTTAAGCTAGAGGTCTCTCCTATACTCTCCTCCGTGCAAATCTTTAATCCCTGTAACATCCCAGTTACGTTCAGTGGGTCGAGCTGAACTGCAAACTGTTACTCCAAACTGTACTCTCCTGGGCTTTGACTGTTGCCGATGTAGTAATATGGCTATCGAGAATCAGTGCGTGCCTATTTCTATAGTGCGAAACTGTAGAAATGTATATATGTAGTGATTCAGTCATTCATTGCTGTTTGTTGTCTAGAACAGATTCAACATCTCCTGTGCGAGTGAGCTGCTTTTAAACTATTAAATACAATGCATTCCATCCTCCACGCTGAAGCTCCTTTTTTTGTCCATCCGAAAACGTCTCGTTACAGTGTGATTGCAGCCATCCTATAGAAATAAGAGTCCACATTTACACCATCACCAGGGCGTTCAAAGGAAAACGCAATATTGAGTATTGGCTGCCCGTGTCCTAGGTTCTCATCTTCTCGCTTCGTTGAAAGGGAAGATGTGGACTCTAAACCAGCCACAGTGAGCAGCTCTCGTGTTATCCAGCTCTCATTAACAGCGCAGGGTAGGAGCCGACAGGAGGAATTTTCTTCGCGCTTGATGTAGACTTGTATGTGTGTTTTAATTGCCAGTCTTCACAGAGCTGAGATGCGGCCCAGTGCGGCGGTGAGTTTAATTCACAGCGATCACAGCTGGTCCGCATGAGCGAGGCCAGAAAAGGCCGTGGAGGTAAAAAGGCGAATGTGGGAGTTGAGAGGAAGGATGTGGGAAAAGACTGGCACTTATAGGGAGACATGTGATGTATGTTGCTCTTTTAGTTTGCCGTGACCCATAACAGTGACGGATATAGCAGCAGCTGTTGTTATGGCAACATAGGCATGCCTGTAGCAAGGCAGACCGCATAGTGAGGACATTACTGTGCAATAGCTGAGACACGCTTATTTCTGCACAGCCATTCGAAATGTAGTGTTTTCATTAGTATGCACAAAAAATAATAATGAGTAAGCCACTGTCACCCAGCATGCTTTGCTCCAAGAGGAAGAGGCTTGATAGACCAGCCCGGGAACAGAAGAAATGCCGCCACAAGCCCACCAAGGTCAGGTATATTGTCTGAATGGCAAATAGGTAACATTAAACGCACACCCTTTATCCATCTATCAAGTGCACATAAATTGGTTATTGATTGTGCAACACATCCCATAAACCTTCCAACAATACGGCATTATGGCTTTGAGATGCATTGTGAAAGTGCAATTCCAATCCCCCCCCCCAACACACACACACACACCTCCACACTCCTCCTCCTTCTCCCTGCCTCCCGGTGTCTCTCCCTCTTCACTCTCCATTGTCGCACTGTGGCTCCCTGAGGAGGCAACCCAGTAATGTGGCCCACATTTAACTAAAATAAGTTTCAATTAAACCGCCATGCAGGCCCCCCCCGACTGTCGCAATGCCCCGGCAAGCATTTTAATTCACGTCATGCCGGCAGCACGGACGGGATGTGACTACGAACACCGTCTTCTTTGCACCGGAATGGGAATTACTAATCCAATCAAGTATCACCGGTGACAAAGGGATTGAAGCAGCTCACTGTACAAAGCACTCTGTACTTTGCAACATAGTTTTTTTTTCTTCCCCAGCTTATAGTCTGTTAATGTGATGGTGCCCAAAGTTGTTGCCTGGGAATGACCACAAGTGTTGCAGCTATTTTTCGTCATGAAATCAAATCATAAATCATTAATCTGGACAACACAAAACTTGTCCATCAATGAAGGGACTTTGTCTCCCCCTAGTGTAAATCTTATTATGTCATCAAATGTAATCACTGAGGTGTTATGAACATCACTTTTTTTCTCTCTCTGTGTTGAAAACCCAGAATAACCCTGCTGCTGTTTGATTGGTGATTTCTGATTTAAAAGTTGCCGATGACTAAGATGTTTGATAACAAATTCAGATATGAGTAATAGTGAATAAATGATCCCGTCTGTTTGGATGTGGCCTGTTCAGAAACGCTCAGCTGTGTCGTGAGCATCGATGCAGCGTGCCCTGTGCTGGCAGACACTGCAGTCAACCGGAAACGCAGGCTATTGATTGCCGATAGTCACTTTGCTGAAGCAGATTTCTATCTGTTTTAGCATTAATGCGTTATGATAGAAGGGAACATATTGATACATCTCAAAGTGAGTAATTTGTATGCTTTGGTTTTGCCTCTCTTACTACAATACCTGTTTTTCTGTGTTGGTAAAGTCCCGACAGGGATTTTCAAAGCATCATGCCAGACCGAGCCGGAGCTAGTTCAGCCAGAGTTCCATGTTTCCTCTATAATTCTTATTCCTGCCATTTTCCATTTCTTTTAGCTGTTGAAGATGACTGCACGCATTTCAAACAGACACTCAGAAATTGAATAATTTCTTCCAAAGAAGCCCTTCTGAGATAACCATGGGCAGCCCACAAATCTTCACACATTTCATGCTGTATACCTCTGGCCAGGGATGGGCTGTTGACTCTGCAGTGCAAAAAAAAAAAAGCCCACACTTTATTCATTCATTTCTGGATTTAGTAAGTTTCAGCTTCATTATAGAGATCCAGCCAAGAAGAAATGAAAGATGTGTTTGGACTGCAAACAATATCTCTTTTAGCAGATATAAATGAAACTGGAATTCAGATTCTCAGACCTAAGAGAAGTTAAAGCCAGACGATTTTCTCCTGATGAGGCTGTGTCGATAACAAATAATGAATAATAAGAGTCGCCATTTGAAATACAAGGCCGGGACAGAGAAAAGAATATGGCTTATTTAAAAAGTTTTGAAAAGTAACAGTGGTTAGCCTCACAGCAAGGTTCCTGTGTCTGGGTGAGTTTTCTACTTCCTCCCACAGTCCAAGGGCGTGAGATTGGAGACTTTAAATTCCCTGAATGGTTTTGTTTGTCTTTATGTCAGTCCTGTGATTTGCTGTCGACCTGTCCCAGTTGTACACTGCTTTACACCCAGCTGGGATTGGCTCCTGCTCCTCCCTAATGCTTAAAGGATAAGCTGTATCGCTACCGGATGAATGGATGGAGAAACATAACAGAACATTGCACATTTAGTTTAAGGACAGATCTGCACAAACGTCCTTCAATGTGCTCATTTAGGCCTTTTATCTAAACGGAGATACACAAGTGTCTCTCTCTGTTTTCTCTCTCTCTCTTTTTGGTTGTATCAATCATTTGTAAAGAGAGAATTTTAGTGTTCGGATTGTGTATAGACTGTGTCACAGGGGGAGTAGCAACCAATTCCAGCTGACACTGGGCGGGAGGAAGGGCTTCACCCTGGACAGGTCACCACAACCACTCACACTGACATTTACACCTATGGTCAATTAACCTACCTTCACCCAGAGAATATCACACAAACATGGGGAGAACATATAAACTCCACACAGAAAGACCCCTGTCCAACTGGGATTTTAACCAGCAACCACCATGCTGCCCAGAATATAAGTGTATTTTCCAAAATATTAAAAATATCCCTCTCTTGCTAAGTGATAGTATTAACAGTCATAGTAATTACAATGGGGTCCTGCTGAGTCAAGACATTTTTGTTCTTGATGTATAATTGTTCACAAGCCAGCTCCAGACAGTTTTCTGACAATAAAATAAATAAATATATCTAGTCACCGTTTTATTATGAACGAGACGCTCCGTCAGCACAATAACACTAATGCCTGTCTGCGATTCTAATTGGTTACATTAGCTCACTATTGTTTGGTCAATATTTGATTAGACATTTACCTCAGCCCTCTCTGACTCATACGTTCTTCAAAGTCAGTACCTTTCACGGAAGAGAAAACTGCTGGCACAACACAACACAACCCGTGTTTAGAATGTGTTTGTCGGCCGTTAAATTTCATCTGAACATCCCTGGTGCACCTCCAGAGAACCCCTCCACTTAAGTTTGATGTAATCTGACTTCGGAGCGTGTGAAAAGTCCCCGTGAATGATTCCTTAGTGCGTGTATAATTATATCAACCTTGCTATTAAGGAGTTGTCGTCCCCCATGTGGTGTCTTTTGCATACAAGCAGAGCACAGAGGTAGTGCTGTGTCTGGCAAACCTGAGAGCTGCTCCTGACTACTGAAAGAGCCGCCTATCTTCCATGGAATATTAATTTACTGTCCTGTAATCCATCAAAGCTCTTTTTTTATAACAGAAGCGGTCTGCTGGGTGTCTCCGTCTCTCCGCCTGTGTCCAGCAGTTGATCATATCTTGAGTCTTCTCGTCGATACCTCGGAGATGTGTTATATTTGTCGAGCAATATTCCTTAAATCTGCCGGGCCTTCTCTAATCCAGTGGCTTCCTTTTGTTTCGTAGTCCCAAAGTTTGTGTTTGTTTATTTGATTCTTGTTTAAATTCAGTGCAGACACAGCAACAGTAGACCTGTAAGGAGCCGTCTATAAACCACATGGAAGACTGTTGCCAGACCGTCAACCTCAATATTTCATACGTATGGATTAGGGGCTGCCAAACATCTTCTCACCAGTGACGTGCGTTAGAGAACACAGTTATGTGTTTGGTTTTCTCAGCAGCTTTAGACCTATATTGTTTCTGATATTGAACGTTTCCTTTATCTGCTTCATCACATTTTTCCGACTCACTGAACCCGAGCCTCGGGTTTTTCACACAATAAGGTTCGTCACCGAGGATTGACACTGAAAGGAGGAGATAGCGTATCCACTACCACATCTGTTTAAAACACCTAATCAGAATTGAATCCATGAATTAAACAGGAACCCCTTCCACTGTATACCTTAACCTTTCCTCCCCACAGGCCGCCTCTCCACATCCATCATCCCATCCTCCATTTCATTCAGCCACATTTCAAACAAGAGGCATCTTTGATTAGCAAGACAAAGAGTACGGCCTTAAATAAAAAGACCATTTACAAGTGAGACTCGGCGAGCGAGGCAGCGACTGGGCCGTGTTTTTCTAATTTGCCATGAGAGGATGGAGCTGGCCCGTGGCACAGTGACGTCGCCGCTCTATTGTTAGTGAAATGAACACCTGGCTGCCAGAGAAGTGTTAAATCACTGCTGTGTGTTTAGCCACACCTGAGGCCCCCCCCCACGCAAAGTGACACAAAGCAGAACATTACATCGCAGCCAGAATGAATCAATCCACAACTGGTCGGTCGATTAGGTGGAAATTTATTGCATGTTGCTATAGGTCTGCTAACTGCAATATCTTTTTTTTCCTGGGAGGAGAGGCCCTGACCATGAATCACAGTCAAACCTGATTATACGGAGGTGAAGCATGGGGAAATTGGCCCTGTGGATTTCTGCGGATTATTTTATGTAGGGAAAAGTTGATAATGGAAAAGGGGAAGGTTTTAAAACATCGCCAGACCTCTGATGAATCCTGCTGCTTTATTACTTTTGCGCTCCACCCAAGGCAGGAGCTGTCTGATACCCTTCTTGACACTACTAGTTATAGGGACCCACCATGTCTGATAAATCTTATTCTAGCCCCGTGGTTGTAAATGCACTCTTCAAGGGCATTCGTTACAAACGATAAACAGAAATGTACGCTCTCCTTCAAATTCAGCATTGGTCTATTCAATGGTGTTTGTTGTGCATCAAATAAACTGTGGGTTTAAGATCAAGTGATGAATATGAGAGTTAAGAATTTCTGCTTTTATTTCCTGATATTTAAATCCAGACGTGTTAAAACAACTCGGGAAACTGCACCTTTTGTTTGAACCCTACCTATTTTCAAGCGAGCAAAAAATATTGGTACATGTGACTGACAGGAGTTTCTTGTTGTCCAGGTGCTGCCTTTTGACTCGACTGTTTAAACATTAATAAAGCTTTGAAAGATTAATCCAATAGCCTTCGGTCTCACCTCGCCTGTATTCGTTGCACAAAAGATTAAAACAGGAAACAGCAGGAAATAAAAGTTGAAAGGCTGAATTCTCTCAACAAAAACAAAGGCACTCACTCTTTCGTTATTTTTAAGGGGTTTCTACATCCCTGTGGATTTAAACTTCATAAAATTCCTCGATACCCTCTCACGCCAGAAGGTTCAATCTGTGGAGGATGACTTTATAGACAGGTAGTGAGAAATAACAGCTGCTCTTCCCATGGAGGGTGGTGAACTCTTATTTCCACGATAAATCCCAAGGCTGTAGCGGTACTAAAGTCAAGACTCCTCTCCACAAATCCTCTGGGATCAATTAAAGCAGGGTGCACAGGAAACGGGAAGTTTATTCGCACCTTTAATCTCTATAAAATGCCAGATCATTTCCTGTGAGGAAGTATTATTTACATACTTTGCAGCTCGGCCCCTTTACCTTGATTAAGACCTCAAGCTCATCTGGCAGAGATGAACACGAGCATCCTCTTGTGACTTTACTAATAATTTGGAGCAGGGACTAATGAACACATCGGATCAATAGCTGAACCACACAGCATGGCTAGTGGGTGGAGTATGCCGTTCACGTCCCTGCAGCAGTTGACTACCAGTGGGAATGGCTGACCTGATCTGCCTCGACTCGGGTCAAAGGTTTTGGAAACAGGAGGAACTGTCAGTGAGTCTCAGGAAGTGACGTCATTGGAAAGAAGGTGCATCACCATCCAAAGCTAATGAATCAGATGAGGCTGTGTGGTACAGAATAGAGTATTTTGGTGTTATGTGTTAGTGAATTTTTATTTATTGTTAATTTACACCTGTGTTTGTTTGTTTCTTTGCAGGATTACAGTGGAAACAACAAAATCCCATTAAACGTGGTGAAAGGATGTGGGTCAGGAAATAACAGAACTGGATCAGCATGAATGTAAGGGGACTGCTGAGCCTTGGCGGAGCTATGTGCTCTGCTGAATGCCGTTCTAGTTTTCCCTGAGATGTTCCAGAAATGACTCAATCCTATTCAAAAGCTGTGTAATGGCAATAGGAAGGTGACAGTGAAAGAATAATATGCGGTGGACTACATATTGAGTTTGTGAATGTTATGAATTGTGTTCTGTTATATGCTGAGATGATTGCACATGGATCTGTCTGTCCACAATTAGATCAATAGAATCAGATATAAGAGTCTACAGCCATGGTAACAGATCTGTGAGAGACTGGACTCCCATTAGAATCCACCCTGTAGGTCATCTGTGCCGGCAGCTTCTTACAACCCACATCTGACAGTCCTGTGCAACAGTGTGGGCGTTAAAATAAGATAAAACGAGACAAGACGAGATAAGACGAGATGAGATAAGATAAGATAAGATGAGACAAGATAAGATAAGATAAGATAAGACGAGATGAGATTAGATAAGACAATATAAGACAATATAAGATAAGACGAGATAAAATAAGGTAAGATATGATCTTTTATTCGTCACACAACAGAGGGATGTGTGTGCTACAGCAGCACAGGGGTTAAAAGATTTAAAAGCATCAGTAAAAATGTCATAAATAAGTAAACATGCAATATTGACATTATGAAATATTCAAATAGAAATAATGCACACAAAGTAAATCATATACATAATATAAACAGAATTGCACGTGGAGATGCATTGCACTGACAACTGAAGTAGTGCATAGTGTAAATGAAATTGCGCCTGAGTGAGTGAGTGAGTGGTGCAGCTGTTTGTCAGGACTCTGGTGCTCGTGGTCGACTGGGAGCGGCGCTGGTTGTAAAGTGGGACAGCAGCAGGAAGGAGAGGGCTGCGATACGTCTCCTTCAGACACTGATCTGCCCAGTGCAATATCGTTCACCCCTTAGTCATTTAGCCCTGAGCTCATGTAGAGTATTTGTTTGCGTGTTTTTATTCATTCCTCTCTCTCTCCGAGGTCCATTTCCCGTGAGTTCTCACAGAGCAAATTAACTGTTAGGTTTACAGTCACTGTTGTTTGTGTTGTAAATAATAAGTAGAGACACACTTTATATACAGAGTTAAAGGCATTGTTTGTTTTTTTTGGGGCTGGTCTGCAAGATTTGTACCTGAACTGCTTTTCATTATAGACAGTGTAATCACTTCTGATCCGTAAAACCATATACAGCATCAGTCTTTGTAAGAAATGCCCCCAAACAACATTTTCATGTTCACAGTCCAATGTATTTTTATCCATTATTGTAACAGAATTTAGAAAATAAAGCTATGAAAATAAAAAATATGTGATCGGCTTTCTCATATTCTGATGCATCAGTCGAGGCAGGTCAATTTACAGCAGCACAGGGAACACTGCGGTTTTACTGAGGTGATTTTATGTGAACTACCTCAAATCCTTTCTATTCTTCAAACACCTCTGGGGATGATGGGGGTCACAGTTCTCATTATTTTGAGGGTCAGGAGCTGAAAACTTGGGAACCCCTACCACAGAGTGTCCCAGCTCGTGAAGGAGCGACGACAGGTTTGATGATTGGGTTGACAGCACGTCAGACAGATTCCTTTCTGTTTCTATTTGATTGTGTAAGTGGTTTATTCTAACCACGACCACTGTTTTTCTGTGACCTTACCCGTGTGCCTATTATTGTAACCATGGCGATAAAAACCTCCATGAAGTTACATTTTCTTACCCAAACCATTTTCTTTCCCTGATCCTGACCAATTCGTGTTTGTACCTGAACATAACTAAACACAGCATTGTGAAAAGGGACAGTGGTTTTTAACAGTTAAACTGTAACACAGGCTCACTAATTCGGGACGTGATCCAAGATAGGTCCTAACAGATCATTTAGAACTGTTTATAAAGATGGACAACAAGACAAACCCACAAAAGAGAAACCAAAGCATCTTGATTGTCCCCTGGTGGCTGGCTGCTCCATGTTAGTGGATTGGACATGGGCCAAAAGTTAAAATACATTTGTCATTATCGCACAAATGTTTGTCCAAGTGTTCATGTTCCCAGTAAGTTGGTTTTAATTCAATTTTGATGCTATAACAATGTCTGGCAGTAGGTCGAACATTGTATCAGTTGAGACCCTGATACCGTGGCTCAATCCCCACATCGCTACTGTGCAGAGATTGGCCAAGATGGCAGCGTTTGTATTTGGGATATCTTGGCTTAATTTCAGGGTGGTAGTGGAAACGCTTTGTCCATCTTTATGTATCAGGTGGTAGGGAAGAACTGTTCTTAGGTACAAGGATGGTTTGAGCTTAATTTCAATGTTAGCACGCTCATAAATGAAAATGCGGATGTTTAGCAGGTATAATATTTGCCATGTCAACCATGTTGGTTACCAGATGGGAACGTCTTGTAGGTATTTGGTCATAAGACATAACGGACAAAACAAGATTTTTTAAAATGTTTTTTGTCCATTGTGTGCCTCTGTCTTGTTTCTTTTCTAAATCTGTCGAGCGTTTAAAGATAAGAAAGAAAAGAAAAAAGAAGGGAAGTGAAGAGAAAACAATAAGAAGATCATAAAAATAGAGAAAATGGAGAGAAAGGCGACAGGCAACATCATTACCTCAGTCTCTCCTCTCCCCCCAGTTTATTTTCCCTAACAGCACCTCTCTGTCACACCTCTCAGCAGTGTGGATCAAATTTACCTCCCCTAGTGAATTTGACCCACACTTCACCATAAAAAATCACTTAACCAAGTGAATTTGATCTGGGTAGATTTGGATCGAGTTACGTGCTGTGCAGCTGTGGGAACCGGTAAAGAAAAGGTGTGACAACAGACCTTGACTGAGGCAAGGCTTTTCTGATAAGAGGAGACAAATTGCTTCCCAGCAGCTGCCTCCAGCCAATTAACCTGTGGACGCTCACAGATATGAATTTTACACTTTCACTGAAAACTGGGAATTACATGAAGTCAAAGTCTGCGTGTGTAACTAATTACCTGTGAAGATAAATGTGAGGAAATTGAAACAGAAACACATCTTTTGAGAAATGTGAGTGTTAATCACTTGTTATTGCAGAAAATCAAACAAAGGCTAATAGGAGCTTCAGGTCTCCATTATCTCCTGAGGTGTGTTTAGACAAAGGACGAATAAGACCCATATTGATTATTTTTACATGTGTCTCAGTGATGATAATGAAAGGAACCAAAATGATTATCAAGTCAGAAATCGGAATCAGGGTTTATTGCCAAGTCGGTTTACAAATGCAAGGAATCTGCTTTGGTGTGTTTGTGCAAGTATAAATAAAATAAATAAAATAAATAAAATAAATAAAAACCACAATTAAATCTAAAAATATTAAAAGCACCACGGAAGGGATTGTGAAATACGTTGTAAATACACACATGAGAATGGATTGTGCAAAGTATAGTAAGTCTGTTATTGTCCACGAGATGTTAAAGTGTCACTGTCACAGACGGGGACGTCAGTGTGGTCCAACAGCCTGATTGATGAGGCCAGCAGCAGTTGGGAATCAAATCAGTACAGAAACAGTCTGTGTCTTTCATTTTATTTCTGTTCTCAAAGAGCTATTAATTTTCACAAGGTCTCCTAATGGTGCGGAATACGTCTGTCTCTGTTCCCGGACTGTGACTGATCTATACACACAGAGAGAATAGCAGGACGGGGTATGAACAAAGGACTTAAGTCAATGCCAGGCAGAGTAGTTGTATATTCTCTTTTCTGCTTATTATTGGTCATTTAAACATGCACACACACACACGCACACACACATGCACACATGCACACGCACACACACGGATGCACATACTGCATGACACATGCCAAGCAGTAATTCATTTCTTGGGGAACGGTTATGCAGGAGCTTTTCCTGTTTCAAGCTTTTCGTAGCTAGACTCAAAATATCAGTCTCTCTGGTCACACGATGAATTATTCTGTGCACTTCTCTCTCCTCTCTGGGAAAGCCAGAGGATAAACTTCAAATTTAAAAGCAGAAATGAAGGAGGAAATACTGTTTGTGTAAGTGAACCTATTACAGAGCTTTTCGAAAAACAAACTCTGTGGCAATAATACAATTGTCTGCCAGTGATTTCTCGCCCCTCGGACAGTACTGTGATTGACGACAGAAAGTCAATTTCCACCAATACTCTGTGTGTGTGTGTGTGTGTGTGTGTGTGTGTGTGTGTGTGTGTGTGTGTGTGTGTGTGTGTGCGTGTGTGTGTGTGTTCATAAATACATTGATTTTCAAATGTGGTGTTTAAATATCATCACCATAGAAAATGAACCACTTCCAGGGATATTTATCTTTTTTCAGCTTATGCAAATACTGCGGCAATAAAAGGGAGTTTAAATTAATAAATGCTGGAAACAGTACAAAGATTAATATGGATAAGATTCGGATCTAAAGGCCAGCGGTTTTCCGATGTGCACACAGTAATGGGTAAAGGGATGAAGCAGGGGAGGCTTGGTGAGAATGCGTGAGGTTGGTCGACCGAGCTCTTAATAGACCTGTGTGATTGCTAACAGAGCAGCAGCAGGAACGTGGGGGGGGGAAACCTTAATGTTGGAGGAGAAGATTGAGCGGTGGAGATGCAGTGGATGAGTTCAAAATCACTGATGCTCAAGAGGAAACCAGGGGGGATGGGCTTAGGTGACGCTTACTCTGCGGTCGCTAGGCAACAACAAATGTCCACATGCCGATTAGCAAAGCAGCTAACATTTGTTTGCCGCTGCTTAAGTGTAGCCATTCAACAGCAGGTATTATGATGCAAATATCCATCTGTACCACTCGTCCTTTGAGGGTCGCGGGGGACCTGGAGCCATGATGCAAATATATATAATAAAATAAAATACTTGAGAAAATCCCTTCATGTACTTGCATCATTCATCTTTCTTTGCAGGACCATTGCACTCACTTGTTTGTGCACTTTGCGTACTTTCTTGTCTTTGTGCATGGTGTACGAAAGACGTGAGTTACAGCAGCAGTTGGGATTTGGTTCTAAGTTTTCGGACTTTTGACGTGTTGTCTGCAGAGGCACTGAATTGGCTGCCGGAGGACTTGCCTCGCCGTTCGTTGTAAGATCGTCAGACAGAAGTTTTTCTCTTGGATTGACAAACTTTTCTCTGGGACAGCCCTAAATCACACAGTGTAGGAGAATCTCCAGACTTCGCCATCTTTACTGTTGTGCGTGCAGAGCTCCGTTTTCATTTTATTCACTGTCATGCAGCACGTCATTGAAGCTGTCAGATTAAGCAAGTGATGGTAAAATAAGAAAATAAAAAAATCTAACAAGCTGGTATGGATCGGGATCCTCTGAGTCGTCCAGATGCTTTGTTGTTTTCTTGCACTACGACAAACTACTCCTGACTGGATGAGCAATTTCTTTTTAATTTGCACCCAACGCTCATTTCTGCTGTCACTGCAGAACGCCATGGCCCTTGTCTGATCGCAGATTATTATGTAGCTAAGCCCATTAATAATTGAAATGAAACCAAAGCAAACTATATCAACCTTATTCTGCGATGAGAAAAAAAGTTAATGGTCGTTCAATATGAATAATTTGTGTTACTCTGCAATTATCTTGTTTTTAAGAAAGCAGCCTTTTGTCCAAAGTTTTGCAGAGAGGCTTTCATAGGACGTCCACATTCCAACTACCTCAAAGTCCTCACCACTTTAAAGTGACTCTGCAGCAGGAGTTAGAAAGCAAAAGCTATATCACTAACACTGACACATTCATTCTAATTGAGTGTAACTTTCAACTTCTAGCCGGCACCCTCACCACATCAGAACTCATTAGTTGGGGAACTTGTGCAGTGCTGTACTTGGTGTTTTGGCAGTAGAAGAAAAAGAGTAATAATGAGCTGTGAACAGGATAGTGTTGCTTCTATGTCCTTAAATTATACTTTAGTTGTCTTTCTTCTTTCCTGTATGTAGAGATAGTCCCAATTCTCTTCATTGACACGTGATTACCTCCGATAAAGAGGTTATGTTTTCCCTCATTTCTGTTGGTTGGTTTGTTTGTTAGCAAGATTACACAAAAACTACCAAATGGCTTTGCATGGAACTTGGTGGAAGGATGTGTTATGGGTGGACGAAGAACCCATTGGATTTTGGTGCAGATCCAGATTATGGGGCCAAGCCTAGATTCTTTTTTCTTCTTCATTTTCTTATTTTTCTAAACATTGTGAGAGTTTTTCAACAATTCTGTTTTTTTCCCCCGGGAATAATTCACAGATGGTGATGCAAAAATCAGGCACATTTAGGGAATTGATATCTATGAGTGTGTGATAGTTGTTGCAGCTTAATTTAATGTAAGGGGACTGTTGGGTCGGAAGGTATGCGCTCTACTGAGGGCCATTCAAGTGCGTTATTGCTGTTTGTCTGTTTGTTAGCAGAATTATGCAAAAACTACAATTTTCATAAAATTTTGTGGAGGAGTGGGTGTGACCCGAGGTAGAACCCATTACATTTGAAGCGGATCAGGATAAACAGGCAGATCCAGGAATGTTGGGGCGATAGCCTTGGCTGGGAGAATTGCGGGATTCAGCAAAAACTGCAAAACCAATTTCCACCAAACTAAATCTTGGTGCGGTTTTAGAGGCGGGTACAGTTTGTTTTTTTCTCACTTACCTTCACTATATTTTATGAAAAATATATTATTTAGGGTCTCAGACAACTTTTTATTTTTTCAATCACGTGTAGGATTCATGTGTAGAATTATGTTCTCCTTTTGTATTCATTGGTTGTACTGGTTGGTGGATACATTTAATACTATGATTACATAATAGTTATTTCTCCAACAGCATTTAGTTTTTCCACCTTGAGTTTTGTCTAATTTTCCTCAATGTGCTGATCAGTCATCTTTATAAACTGTGCCAGTGGAATAACTCGCTCATATCCAAGTTGCCCTTGAGACCAACCATGGGGACACTTCTGCCCACTTCTTGGCTCTATCATCAGACATTAATTGATTGTGATGGTTGTCAAGGTCCAACTGAGCGACAGTCAATAACACATTAACTGGTGAGGACTTCTGTCACCAGTCATGTCATTGGATACACACCATACACACATGCAGTGCACACGAAACACACACACACACACATGTTGTAGACATGCCCACTAACACACTTACATACACACACACACACACACACACACCAATCAAGCGGCACCATCACAGAGGGACAGGGGACGCCACCTACTTTCCAAGTCGTGCTGTGCCCTGCAGACCCGAATGGCTGCGCTCCTCTGTAACAAACATCTCCCTTTAAAGACTGCATCACTAAATATTTCAAAAAGCGTTATTTGCCCAGATCCACTCATTGAACGTGCTGCAAAAACACAACCCACAAAGTTTGTTTGCACACATAAGCACTGGTGTTTGGAAGGTGCGATGCTCGTGGTACGAAATCCTTCTGGAGGGTCATGGTACTTGATTACAACTGAATAAACCCTTTAATAAAATTGCATAAATGAATCCCGAGCACACTTCTTTTTTTTTTTTACTGTATTCCCTGAAGCTTTTGACACAGCAGGGTACTTCAGATCTTTCCTTTGTAATGTCATTTCACATTATTCATGGTGTCCCCCCCCCCATCCACCATCCATATGTGTCTCTTTTTCATTCCTCCCCTGGCCCCCCGCCATCCCATCTTCTTATCTCGCCCTTTCTCTTCCCCTCCTATCTCTTTGAATCCACTCTCCACATCCTCTCCTGCCTCACAGAATTCATGTGGCAGCGGCGGAGCTGTGGCTGTTGTGTGCTGTGGCGCTCCGATCAAAAAAGGACACTAAAGACTAATCAACACACAAGTTGCACACACACACACCCACAAACACAAACACAGATTTAGAGTGAAATAGGAATTTTACGACACAAGCAAATGACATCTAGAATAGCTCCTGACGGGCTCCCACTCTGAGTTGTCCCAATGGACGTGCTGACTTCAGTGTAACATTAAACTTCTGAGAAAAAACGCTGATGTGAGAAAAGACATAATACACGGAAAATACCGCGATAGCATAGTGCTGAAGAAATGCCATTAATAAGGAGGGAAGAGGAGGGCGAGAGGGAGGGAGAGGTGGAAATGGCAAGACACAAAAAGATGACTTTCTGCTTTGAGATGAAAGCGGCAGCGGAGTTACAGCGTGGCCGAAAGAGGGTGAGGAAAGAGAGATCAAAAGGAAGAAAAAAGAAAAAGATGGAGTGTGAGAAAGAGAAAGGCGGCGTGACAGTTTTGAAGTTGACAGGCTCCGTGGACAAATACGAGCAGTGCATAGGCTCCCTGAGGATGTGTGTCGAGAGTCCGGGGGAGACAACGCTTGGGAACACCAACACTCCCTGGGCAAGGAGACCTCTCGCCTGGTCCAGACTCCTTATGTAAATACAGATCACAGTTTCTCTGTGTTTTGGGGGCGATTAATATCCCTACAAATGTAGATGAGGAGAATGCTTGCACAGATTTAAAAAAGTATATATCCTCCCTGTGCCGTGGCTGAAACGAGCGCAGTGCCAGTTTGGACATGAGAGGAGCGAGGCTGAAAAGAGCAGCGTTGTAATGTAAGCAGGTAAGTCTGAACCAGCATGTGCAGCCATTACACTGTCGTGAAAATCAATTGCGTGGCCTTTGACTCGGGCTATGCATGCTTCAGTTACACTCCCGGTGATGCAGGTGGAACGTGCTGGCTAAACTGTCTCTGTGGGACTGGGTTTTAGACATGGTTCATTTCTCCATCCTTCATGTGCTTGTTGTTTGCTGACACATCTACAGAGGTCCGTGCTCCCGGGCCCTCCTCGTCATTATTTTTCCTTGAGTAGTGCAGAATAGGGCCTGTTTTCAGTCACAGTGCCTGGCTTTGATAATTGCAGGAATGAATTAAAACATTTTCGCAAATAATAGCCTGTACTGCTCCTCCATGACCTTCTCCAGCAAATAAAATATTTAGCTGCAGCGATGGATCCACTTGTAGCTAATTAGAGAAGGGCACCGTGGTCAGGTGGAGAGATCTGACAGTGGATGGGGATAAGTGCAAAGGCCCTTCATGTGGGAGATAACTGCAGTAAATCAAGTAGAATAAGAGATACTGTGGATTCTCTTACTATTCTAGGTATTTGTTTTTCTTAGTATCACATATTAATCACAACAATAGTACAAACTACTGGCAGATCAAGTGGCCTCAGTGTAAAATATGCAGTATATACAGTGACAGTACCTTTCTCAGCATCCGTCAAGCCTGAAGAAGAAGATGGACGACATGACTGCTCCCCAAATGTAAAGCAAAATCATCTTGATCGCCCCCTGGTGGCTGGTTTCAGTGTAGGTCACCTCCCCCATGTTAGTGAATGGGACATGTAGCAGACTAAATAGTCAAAGTACACATCAGATAAATATTTCTGTCGTTTTATTAGTTATTTAATGTTTAAAAAAAACAACACTATGATCACTACTGTGCAGACATTATTTAGGATATTTCAGCTTCATTATTGTCCGTCCGGAGGAAGTGCACATGCGTTGTTCATCTCTATACACAGTCTGTGGGCCCACCTCTGTGCTGTCAGTATCCAATAGTGGGGGGGTGTGCGTACACAGCACGCTCTCACGTGCACCCTGTATGACAACCACACAGAGAGCGGGCCTACAAGGAGGCATTTAAATGTTTATTGGTTCTGTTTATCATCCACTGGTCCACCAAGGCAGTGGCTCGCCGCACCAGTATATGTGCCAATGGTCCCGATGGCCACTTGAAATGGTTCAACACAGACATTCAGGTTCTTTATTGAAGCACTGATATCAGGGTTCTTTTTCAAATTGTGTTTCTTACACTTTTCTCTTGTCTTGGACTGGAGCCAGGCTGATAGTGGTAACCACTACAATCCAGTCTTTGAGACAGTGTGCCAACACTAATGCCACTTGGAACAGTGCTGAAATACAAAAGCTATAGAACTGCTCCTCGGTCTCTCTCTCTCTCCTCTTATCCTGTCTTTCCCCCTCTCCCCCTTCTCTCCTCTCTCCCCATTTCTCTCTTTTTAAAACCAGCCGGTGAAGGCAGATGTTTGCCCGCCCTGAGTCTGGTTCTGCTAAATGATTCTTCCTATTAAAAGGGAGTTTTTTCTCTATTCCCTGCCACCAAGTGCCTGCTTATTGTAGGAACTGCTGGGTTTCTCATTATATTATTCTTAGGGCTTTGACCTGACTCTGCTTTCAGATGTATGTTGTGGTTTGTTGCCATACAAACACAATGGAATTGAAAGTAAATTAAATGCTCTGGGGTTTGAATAGTTCTACTTTAATGCAACAAGTGGTAATGAGACATTTAATGTGAGTGTTACTGGTTTTGTTGTGGTGTCAAAGTTGATCTCACTCATCCATAAAACCAAGTTGGCACGGTGTGACAGCACATCCCTTTTGATTTGCACTCAGGAATCATCTCTCAGACACTATCCAGTCACCACCTTCACCACACTGAGGCCAGGTATAGTAACACAGCACCAATGGCCCCATTTTTCATGTTGCAGTCAAGTCCAGGACAAGACACAGCAGAGGCTCTCCACAGCTCTTCCTGACGTAGATGAATTGCAGCTCCCCGGTGTCAGTGGGTGTCCTGGATGAATCTGATTATTCTTGGGGTATTTTCCACCTTTGTCAGGTAAGACTGCTCCTTCCTCCTCCATCTCTCCATGCCGACACTTGTGATTTTGCACTTTGGCACCTTTAAGCTGATCTAAAAAAAAAATCTTTCCCTCTTGACCTTACTTTTCTCACCATCTCTGCTCATTGTCCTTTCTCCTTCTCTCTCCCCCTCTCCCACTCAGGAGGAAACCTTCACACTTGGGCTAATGATCACATCATAGACTCATATCACTGCTCTCGCTAGCTCCCAATTATAGTCGAGAGTTGGCTTCTTTAAAAGACGGATCCTTATCCTCCTGATACCGAGGGCACTTCAACCCCTGCCGCCTTCATTACCCAAGGTTCTCTGTTTGTCTGTGCGTCTGCCAGGCTTTCTGGCCCATTAGCCTCTCGTCCATCCATCTGTCTTTTCTTTCATCTCTTCCTCTTTCTTTCTGTTGCTGTTGGTTTCTTGCTTTTTTTCAGTGGACAAAAAAGTCTCCATCCAAACTTTGCTCTCTTCATCAAGCAATTTCAAGCGTAGGAACCCACGGACTCAACTTTTGTTGAAGCAGTGAGATACAAGGGAGATAATTCCTCATGCTGAACAAATGAAAAATGACTTTTTTTTAATGTAACTGTGCTCTTTAATGGCGAGAAGGATGTTTCATTAAACGGAAGAGGATTTATAGGCATGGTCTGCTGAAGTTCTTTGAAATGCTGCAGAATTAACATTCAGTTTGAAGCTCTGTATAGTTTCATCACTGTTGTCAGGACTGTTGGCTAGAATAAATCATATACATTGTTGACTGTTGCAAAAGAATCACCAGCATATTTGCCTCAGCCACTGCAGCTGAAATTAAATGAGGTTCTTTTAGGCAAGCAATGGACTACTGGGTTTAAAAAGGTTTAATTTGCATATTCAGGAGAAATGGTGTATGTGTTCCCTTTTTCCCACAAAATGACAAATCACAGAGGAACAGATAAATGAAAACAAACATATATTTCATTACCTTCTGGATGATACTCACTTGAACCGCAGTGATAGAGATGTGAGATTTTTTTATATGACACACATCTTCTTTGTATTCTAAACCAGCCCCAACGATGCACTAGACCTGAGAAACAAACACAAACACAACACCTTACCACAATGTTAACTTTTTGTAAACCTTATCCTTTCACTTCTTTCAAGCTGTGTGTGAAAGAAGTGTGTGTGTGTGTGTGTGTGTGTGTGTGTGTGTGTGTGTGTGTGTCACGTGTGTGTGTGTGTCACGTTAAAAGATGAGGGTCAGTGTTGAAAACAATGTCTGTAGGAGTGTGTGGGTAGTAGCAGAAGCGTCACCAGCTGTAGTACTACGCAGGTCACATATAAACCTTCACTGAGTGTGGACAAGTAGCGTGTTTGTGTAAAAGCCTTGATTCTTTTCTGATGATGATACTGTACTTTAATTGAGATGTAGCCTAGTAACCATATGACTCATGTATTCAGGAATATTTGATTTGATGTGACAACATTTGCATGTTTTATCCATCCATCATATACACCGCTTATCCTTTGAGGGTCACGGGGGGGCGGCGCCAATCCCAACTGGCATTAAGTCCTTGGGCAGGTCACCAGTAAGACCTACATACACTTATGGTCAATTTAGAGTCTCCAGTTAACCCGTCCCCAATCTGCATGTCTTTAGACTTTGGGAGGAAGACAAAGTACTTCCTGCCACTGTTTAAGAAAAAGATTTTGTTGGTATTTTGGGAAATTTGCTGAGGCATATTTGTTTTCTCACAGAGAGTTTGATAAGATTATTTGTCCCATTTGAAGTGGAGCCAAGCGATGTTAGGTTAGTGTAGCATAAAGATTGGAGTGAGAGGAATCCAACAACTGTGGCTCTATCTAAGCATAACACAACACAATCTTCCTACCAGTTCCTCACCTACCACAGCTCATTATAATGACTTTATTGTCATATCTTATTTGTGCAATTGTATAACCAAGTCCTGTAGTTACTAGGCAACTAGTAGAGCCAGGAACTTCTTCAGTCACAACTTTGGTACAGATTAGACAAGAATATATAAATGAACTTTAGAGGTAATGGGAAGCATATATTGTAACTGTTTACCACTGTTTTCATTCTGTATCCTTAACTTAGCTAATCAGCTGGTCCACAATCAGTCATGAGTATCAAGTTTTTAATTCTCAACCAGAAAATGTAAAAAAACTTTTCTCTGAATGTCAAAAATTAGTTCAATCCATAGACTCTACATAACGATGAAAACATGACAGCTTCCAAAAGTAAATCCAAAGTGTCTTGATCGCAACCTGGTGGCTGGCTGTGGTATAGGTCATAAATCCTGCCTCCTCAAGGTTAGTGGATGGAACATGGATCAAACTAAAAATTCAAAGTATACTTAAACATTTTTTCTGAAAGATGGTTTCAGTCATTTTAGATAGTTCTTATCACACTGATGTTTGTTCAAGTGTTCATTTTTCCAGTAAATTTGATTTTAATTGGTTATTTGATGCCATAAAAACAGGGTGAAACCTCATGATTGACAGATGATTGGTGGAGCTCACGAATGGACCGAACTTGGCTACCATGGTTCCATCCCCCAATTGTTACCGTGCAGACTACAAATGAGCAAGATAGCAGCTTTCATATCCGGTATATTTTAGCTCCATTTGGGAGGAAATGGAGATGTGTCGTCCATCTTTAAATAGGCCTATACAGTCTGAATGCTCAGCTACGATAATCATCTGGTGGCTGTAGAGCGTTTAACTTTCAGCAAGAATGTGAATAAACACATTTCTCATAAACAATTATTTCCAACCGCAGTCTGGTGGTTTTTCACTTCTAGAAGTTGCAGCACGCACAACGCCTTTGTTCCGTTAGCATGTGAGAGGATCCACGATTATTACCCACAGAGTTCATCTCACCCTCCCTTCCACTTATGTGGAATACAGAGGTGAGAAAGGGACGATTACCATAATTCCTTTAATATAACATGACAGGTGTCCCTCCGTGGCATTGAGCCCGCATGGAGCTGATTAAACCACGGGCAGAGCCTCAGAAGGGAGTTAGCGCTTCAATATGCCGAACAATGCAGTCGGGGAAGTCATTCACATGTCACAGCTCCACCAGCAATGTGGTGTATGAGGATTGTTTATGTTCTGTTATCTTTTGAACCTTTTTCTTTTTATGTGTTGAAATAGCTGTTTGCTTTTATCATCAATTAAAACCAAGCCAAGAGGCGCGCATATTTCTATCTATCTATCTATCTATCTATCTATCTATCTATCTATCTATCTATCTATCTATCTATCTATCTATCTATCTATCTATCCATCCATCCATCCATCCATCCATCCATCCATCCATCCATCAATCACTAAGGGGAAAAAAAGGCTTTTCATTCCCAAACCTGCCTGCAATCAGTTCCAAGCGGAGTGAAAGGACACATGAAAGCAGACAAACCCTCTCTGTACTCAGTCATGGGTGGTCGTAAAGCTAACAAGCTTGTTAGTGAATGCAAAGGCAACTCCCAGTGCCCCATCATACTGTCCACATGCTGCTGGGCCTGGCAGCTTCAGCAATGGGTGACCTTGAGCTCCACTATTGCCTAACTGTTTTCTGTTCCCTCAGCCTTACATCTCCTCCGTCACATTGTTAAGACGATGCTACACTTTGCATCTATTCCTCTCTCGGGCCGTCATCAAGCGATATGACTTTAAAATTTGCACCATCAATTATTTACCTGACGGCTCCTCCTCCTTCGAGACTTATGTTTCATTCGGTGCATCACTTTTCTTCCCTTCCTCCAATTGGGATGAAATGTAACTACGGAACGAGATGGAGAGTTGCCACGAACACTGCGGGGCTCCACTAAAGGGTAATGAGTAAAGTTCAGTCGCACATTACACAGGAATATGGTGTAATTAATCAGGCTTATGAAATAAACATAAATCTTGCCTGGTGAAAGCAGCTTCTTCCATTGGCGACATCTTTCTCTCATAAGTTCCTCTAAAATTCATAATTACTCTGCCTCAGCAGACCAACTAAATCAGTATCTGTTATAGGAAGAAAAAGTTGCACTGTATTGAGTCTCTGGGGTAGCAAGTGATTTGTCTTGTAATTAAATTAGACTCTTTTTTTTAATCTGAATTCGCTTTATCATTACCATTTCAAAGTTTACTCTAATTTCCCTTTTACTGTCTCATCATTTTTCTTTCTTTTGCATACTTTGTTTCCGAGGGTTTTGTTGCTAAGCAGCTTTGCACTCAATTTTGTGGTTAGCACAGCTTTCACCACAATGAATATATATTTCATCATTTGAATTTCCTTAAAATAACTTCCACCCCTTCATAGTTTAGTTTAATTGTATTTTCTGTCATTCGTTTTTTCTCCCTCTTGGTAATTGTCTCTTAAATTTTCAGGCCGAGCAGAATTTACAGTAACTGTGAGTTCTTCTTCTAAAATTAATGAGTAAAAGCAGTGACTTTGGTTTTACAGCAAAAGGAAACGCTCGATTAAATCTGTTTTTATAATTTGGTTCTACTCTGTTTTGTCTGAAAGGCTGAAAAGTAACAATGTGTTAATACCTTATAAGGTCCATACCCAGCTCTCAGTGGAAGGCCAGTTTGTTCCTACTAAAGACACAAATCGTTAATAACTTATCACAAATATATCATTTGATTTCTAAACAAGACAAAGAGTCTGCAACCATGGCAGGTCTGTGAGGCTGTGGATTGGCATCATGGTTCTTGGATTCATAAGCTGACGTCAGTATGCTAACATAGTCACAATAACAATATTAAAATGAAGATGTCAGAATTATTTTAGCAATTTTCCTGAATTAGCTCTGAACATAAAATGCATTTTCTAAATTTCAGGGGAATCCGTTCATCCCAAAACCTCCACCGTTATCGACAACCATTATCAACCACTTATCCTTTAAGGATCACAGGGGGGGGGCAGAGCCAATCCCATCTGACAGGCAAACGGCGGGGGAAAAACCTCCAGGCCAATTTATAGCCTTCAATTAACTAAGGCTTTGTGGAGAACATGCAAACTCTACACTCTGGTTAAACTGGGGTTCAAACCCAGAACGTTCTGGCTGTTAGGTGCCAGTGCGGACCACTGTTCCACCTCCATCCTCCAACATCATGGTTAAAAATAATATCCAAAAGCAGCTGACTTCTGTAGTCTCTTGGAAATGTTATGCAGTGTTTTAATTGGGGTCTATTTTCAGCCGTGGATTAATACACATTTTTTTTAACCAGCAAGTGGCTTCGCTGCTTGTGTTCCTCATCATGAAGTGTTATTTTGTCACCTAATGCAATGATGTGGCTAAGTGATGTCTTTTAATATTGTCTGGACAACCATGCAGGTATGTAAGTAGCACTGAGCATAACAAGTATATTGCTGCACAGGCAATAAGTGTCTGTAGGGTCCATTTGTTGTTGTTTGGATGTGTCTGTGGGATTTGTTGTCAATAAGAAAAGTATTTAATATTGGCTGCTTTAAGCTGCTCCCTCTCCCTTGCGTGAAAGGAGCACATCTCTCGTATCCGAATATCTCTTCCTCGTCTTTATCTCCCCCCCCCTTGCTCATCGCTCCTTAACTCCTCTCTGCAGTGCCTCTGCTGTCACCCAAACAAGCAGCCGTGCCTCTTTGTCACTCTTGTCTCACGCAGCAAACAGTATGTCAGGTTTTAGTGCCAGCGCCGGCCAGGGAACGAGCCTCAGTGTCAAGTGCAAGATGTCACACAAGCTTATTTGGTGGTAACCAGTGGTAATATCATAAATTCTTTATGGGATGAGGTGAACTTTAAAGCAATGACTGCTGGTGCATAAAATATGATTCACTTTCAGGACCTTCCTGCGTGGCTGGGACGTCTGTGTGTGTGTGTGTGTGTGTGTGTGTGTGTGTGTGTGTGTGTGTGTTTGTATGTGTTCATGCATGAAAGAGGGAGTGAGAGTCCTTTCTCTCACGGCAGTGTCCCGCTCGTTGCCAGGTCTGTGCCTTTCCCCCGGCTCACCTCGAGTTGGCATCCGCCCGCTGGTGGTGGCTCTGATATTTTGGCCAGGCCGACAGAGATGTTAAGAATCTACACAATGTCTTTCCGAGCCCTGTTCGACATGCGGCTAAAAATGGATGCCAAATCCTGGAGTGAGCTCAGCCCTCTGACACAAAGATTATATGCAATTTTGTGAAACTCTCGCCTGGGAGAAATCCTTGCAGGATTATTAAACGTTTCATTAGCATGACATGAGGTTCAAGTCGGTGTGTAAACTGAGCAGCGTTATCAAAATTGTTGAGGTTTTATTTAGCGTTCTGCAAACATCCACTCACCAATACAAGTTAATGGAGGCCATATCAGGCAGCACCAGGCTAGTGTGTTGCCTTATGGCAGTCAGCAGTTCGATGGGTTTGTGCCTTCCACAGCAGAGGAGCCTGTGTGTACTGTAGTGTGTATGAGTGGAAAGTGTAAACTGAGATTTTACTATCTGCTGGAGTACAGACGTCCACATGAGATAAATGCTGGAAAAAAACATTCCTTGCTGAGGTTTTATCACTAATCTGCAGTATTTCATGCACAGCAAAGATTTTAGATGTTGTTATGTAGTGTTTAGCTTTATCCAAATTCCCTCAGTCCGTGTTGCTTTGGTTACTCCTACCAACATATCAACAACAAGCCTCAGACAACATCTGCTGTCTTGTTGCATGTCGCTGGACATTTTTGAAGGAGCAGACGGCAATAATAGCATCAGGTAGCGTTCAGGAAGTAGGAAAGTCTGGTACTCATAATACATAATATTTCTGGCAGTTGTATTATTGTTGAGGCTTTTGTTGCACAGAAAGTGCCAAAATTTGGAATATAAAAGAAATCCGTTTTTTGTCTGCTTTTTTTTATTCTTAGCTCCCTGATATTCCCTGAATTACTTTTCTTTAAAAAATATTCTTGTTTAAAATGTGAAAGATAAAAACTACTTCAGATGTTTTTATAAAAAACGGTGTATGCAGGAATGTATCTTTTATGGGATGGTAGATGCAAATCATAGGGGATATATATGATGCAACTGTTACTACAAATAAATACAGAGATAATGATAGACAAGCCTTTTTTCAGTGCTTTAATTCCACAGTAAATTCAAGACACAGTAGCTGGGTTACAGGTTGGGTGCAGAGCAGCATTAGCTTCTCAGGCTATTTTTGATGACAGCTCTGCAAATGAATATGTACCTGAAGCTACTCATTATGAGGAATGTGTTTTTTCGGGGGTAGAGGTGCAATTAGTTGTTCCAGGAGAAGTTATGAGCGAATCTCATGCAGTTTCCTCTCCAGCTTCCACACTTGCTTGTTACTATAAATGAGTGAGCCGAAATTGAAAGCATAAGGTCTCCAATTGCATAGACGCTGCCCTGCCATGAACTGAACTATTCCATCTTTGTGTGCCCCTTTCTCTTTGTCGGTTGGTCTGTTTTTGTTCCCAAAGAGAATTATCCGGTTTATGTGTCTGAAAGTTTTGGACGGGCTTTGTTGTGAAGTACTTTCACTGAACCTACCAGCCTTCATGTTTGTCCGCATTTGAGTCCGGAAAATCTTTGAAGTACACGATTTTCAGCTTCTGTGGCTGTGACGAGGAAAGAAAAGCCCACGGATTCTTCTTCAGCTGAAAACCCCACAAAACTGAAGATGCCACATCTGTGAATCCATACTTTGTGAAATAACTGCAATGGCATAGTAGACCAGGAATTGACTGTGATCAGACATACTTGTGCTGACTCATTGGAAGCTGCAGTTGGCTGTATATAACATACAAGAGTATAAAATATAAATATATCAGTCTACACAGATAATTATTCATAAACGACGTAAAACACTATCTATAGATGTAAAATTTCATGATTGATAAAAACATTTTGTATTTATTTGCAATAATATGCTCTGACAAGCACGATAATTTGAAAATAAATTGAAAATATTATTTAATCTGCTTTGATAATGTTGTTTTTCCCTCCATGCATTTACAGATTAGTGCTTGCCTCATTGCTAGTGCAATAGCGTAAATCATTTCAAACTGTGTTATAGTAATTATCCATTTTGTGCAGAACCATACCCACAGCATCTGTAATGTCAGCATTTTGTGTGGATGTCAATCAGTGAAGTTGCACATGAAAAACCATGTCCCTTCAGCTGCATGACTGCTTTGGTTAGCTTCTCCTCGGGCTGGGAATGTTACTAAGACTGGTGGAATGAATAGTGCAGCTCAGTGAGTGGATGGGTCGCTTTTACCACCGCACGCCAATCAGTGACCAAATCAGTTTCCCGGCATCCACATAAACATTTGACCTCAAACTGAATTTTGCCACTTTTATCTTGCGGTAATGAGAACAAGGTTCTGTGTTTATTATACTGTACTTAGTCCACAGGGCTCGCAGCTAAGGAGTCAGTCAATTACCTCGGCCGTGTGCTGGGTTGTAATATGTCAGGAGTGGGGAGGGCTGATAAGGAGATCATCAAGGTCAATCGAGGAACACGCTTCTTAGCCACAAAGTTTCTGTACAGTAACCTTGGCAGGAGCTGGTGTTCGGCCTTATTTTGGCTACAATACAGTCGCCTTTCTTTGTAAAAACAAGGTGCAGGCCAAATTATGTTACATTCTTAAAGTCGCCGCGCGAGCTCAACTTTACCCTTCTCACTTTGATAGGTGGTCAATACTAAATTCTTTAATTCAGTGGCATCTTCACAGCCAAGCCACAAGAAGCATTTCCACTGTGTCCCTCCCAGGTGAAGGAAACTTCTTTGAACACGGCAGTTAATCTGCGAAATAGATTCAAACCTCATAAGCAGCTTGGGAGGATTCAAACAGGAGCTTTAGAAATGGCTGTGACTAATATACTTATAGGATATCCTGTAGAATAAAAGGGTGTCTTCTGTATTTGATTTTCTTTGTTGTATTTTAAGTATCGTTGACACTCTGTGACTTGTGGGCTCTGTTAAGTGATGAGTCATGCACTGTCCGACGAAACACTGGAGTAGTGATTGATATGAAAAATTAGCTGAGGGCAATGTTTTTTTTTTTCATTCTTAATCATTCATTCATAATTCCGCGTAAATCTTGCCATGTCGGGAGCTGTCATCTTAATCCTCCCCTGCAGCCATAGGGGACTATTTCCATGAAACTGTCAAATAAATTCAATGAATCAATAAGTTTTGTGTTAACAAATAGAAGGCAGGTTGTCTCACCTGTGTGGAGACGCAGACAGGGTTGCAGTTAACACACATAACTTCAGCTCTAAAATAACGAGCTCTGGAAGAAGGTCCATCACTGGAGAAGCAGGCAGACACGTAACGACACTGCTTGCACACTCCTTGTGATACATCATGTGAAAAATATGTAAGACACTTGAACATACTCTGTATCTGGACTGCAATTTCTGCATTATAAAACCTATTACAAACAGTTAGAGCTATATTGCATCTATACATCTAACAGTACGCCTGCATTTGGCACCATCTGGGTACTGGTGTCAATAATGGAACCCACCTCCTGGTGTGTGCGTGCCTCTTCAGGTACAGACTGAAGCAGGTGGTGTGTAATTTGTGTCTGATGCCTCTCCACGTGTGCAGGTTGAAATAAATCTCAAAAGACGGGGTGTGAGATTCACGGTGCGGTGCATTGTTTATCGGGCGCTCGTCTTCATGGGGGATACTGGGGTTCTTTTCTCCCTCCAGCTGGTTAATTGCATTCACAAATCACCCCATGTGTAAACTGGCTCCCGGTTACATGACAGGAATGAAAGTCGAGGGCATAGTTTGTTAATGGAGAGAATAGAAGAACGTATAAAATATAGTTTGTGCTTTTCTGAGACAGAGAGAGAGAGAGACACAGAGAGAGAGAGATGTTAATTGTATAGTTCTCAGTGCAGTGTTTATACCACAGTCCATTCCCACAATATCATTTTTCAGGTCGATGTAATGCACATCTTTCACAGGCTGTAAATGAATTACTGCTCAATCATGATCAAACTATTCATGTTTCAAATCTCCTTCATCAAAATCAATGTGCGTCCCCCCCCCCACCCCACCACCACCACCACCACCACTACCACACACGCTCACGCACACACACACACACACACACACACACTCACACACACACACACACACACACACACACACACACACACACACACACACACACACACCTTTTTCCCCATTACTTTCTAATCCTAAAAAAAGAAGAAGAAAGCGCATCCCTTGGCGCACAAGTGCCGTGCGGAAAATGTGACACACACGCACATGGTGAGTTAAGGTTTCAGCAGTGCCCGTGACATTAAGGGAAACACACGTCCCTGGCCGGGTTTAAACAGACGTAACCCCGCCTCGATTCTCCACAGTTCTTTACAGTCTCCTGCCTCCGTCAGAGCCGCGAGTCAAGCTCCTGCGCGGCGCACGGACACTTTCCATCGCTCCTCTCGTTTCTCAGGAGCGCGACACTGGATGAGATCGTTCCTAGAAATCCTCCTGCAAACAACTGGAAGGGGGGGGAAACAGTTGATGAAGTAATTAGTATATATTAGTCCTATAGAGTTTTTATGTGGATGTGATTTTTGCTCGCAGTTTTTTTTTTTTGATTTGCCTCTCAGTGAATTTGCCTGCTGATGCCTCGCACCCAAGCCGCGGCGCAGACTCGGTTAATTTACGCAGAGCAGCTGTAACAATGTTCGGATACAGTGGGAGCTAACTGCATGTGGATGCTCTTGGACTTAACAGCCTGCAAAAAACAAGGATTCAGTCAAACTTATGGCGTGAAGGTAAGACAGTCATTTCATTTTTTTTTATCTTCGATGTGCCAAACTTACACCAAAGAACACAAATACTCTCTGGTTTTATTAAGTAGCCTCATACATATTGTTTAATAACGCATTTCCATTCCGGAGGTCCAGTCCAGTCCAGCTCCTGAGAGACTCCCCTCATACCAACTGATTTATTGCAAGTGATTCGCGAGATATTAACTTTCAAGGTGCTTTTTTCTGATTTGTCGTTTCGCCCTGGAGCGCATTTCCAAACCAACACTTTTCTGTGACTGTGAGTGAATGAGTGTGCGCGCATCTGCGCACGAACGGTGCAGTTGCCACACGCGCAGCCCTGTTTACAAGGAGGGTTTATTTGTACAGCAGGTCGATTGTTTACAGTATTGATCCTTGTTGTCTTTCAATGCAAAACAAGTGGAGGCAAACATTGGCTCTCCTCTCTAACCCAGTCCAGTGAGAGTGCTCTACCCAAGCTGTTAGTTGAATTCTTGAGGATGGCTGTGCGTCTGTGCCAAACTGGAAAACTGCTTTCCATCCCCTGGCGCGCAGGGTTCAGATCCGTGTGGGATTCAGTGGCTGGTTCCTCCAGAGGCAGCGCGTCTCCTCTCAGCGCTTCATGCGGAGCAGGTGACTGCTGCTGCGGCTGCACGCCCCCCCCCCCCCGTCTGCCACCAGCCCTCACTGAGCAGCGCTAACACGTCAATACCAACAGGCCAAATAAACGAGGAGGTTCATCTGCATCTGTGGCACTTACTGTAAAAGAGGGTTTACAGTTAGTGAATCGGGTATTTTCATTCCATGCATAGTCTGGTGCTGCTGCATTTGTGTGCATTTGTCATCACAAAACTTTACCTCCGCACAACTCTAAATGACGTTGGGGATCTTTATTCAACATCAGGGAAAGGATTTTCAAAATAGCATATGGCAGAGAATGATAATGATGATATCCAGTTACTTTTCAAGTCAACAATAACTGAAGACAAAAAGGAAAAAGAACACACAGAAAAATATGATAGGTCAATGCAGAATGTCACATAATCGTACCCAAAAACTGATGCCTTAGGTAAAAGACAACACAGGCAGTGACATTTGGTTGGCAGCTTCTCTGGGTCTTTAGCCAAAACACCGGACTGCCAAATAGCTGCTGCTGGTTTAAAAAAAAAGGATGCAGCCAACCCTCATTTTACAAAGAAAATTGATTGTGTCAACTCCAATTGGGCCGAATGAACGATTCGAATGCTTTTTTTAACCCAATAAATTGACTTGCTAACCCCAAGTGAAAACCTCTTCGGTTAAATAACGAGGTATCTGCTGCGACTGGACGGTGTGTCCACCGGCTGTGCATCCTTCAGACAGGGACTCTACACCTCTGTGACTGATCTGTCGTAACGTGTGTGGAAACCAGCCTCAGCAGAGCTGCCTAATGCAGCGCTTGTCAAGCCCAGCTGTTTGACACAGACGGCTCCACCGAATCAAATCTCCTGCAGCATGCTTTCAGACAATTGTCCATTTAAAAGCAGATGTGTAGCTCAGAATTAATTACTTGAATTGCTACACAGTGGTTAAGAGGATAAGGCATACAGCATTTGCACAGTGGTTAAGGGGTTTAAAGCCAAATGACTTGATGCAGCTGGTCAGTAAATATTGGAATTATAAATTCAACACGCTGCGCCCAAGAGAGATGTCATGCATCAAACAAAAACAACACCGTGTCACTACCTGTGCTTCTTAAATCCAATTACAAGCCCAAACCAAAGTTGTTTGTTTACAGGCTTGTGGCGGCCACATTTTTTTTGCTGCAGTTCTCACGTCTGTGTGTCAGTATGTCTAATACCTGAGTGGACCCAGGTAGGCTGTCTATCGGCTCTGCTCATGGTGCAGCATCATTACCACATGAGCTTCTTCTTGTGGCAAACAGAGATGCTGAACTGTCAAAGTAAGCATGTATTGCAGTTCTTCTTGATGGCAGCAGCTCATTCACTGCTGCCTCTGCCCTTTCTCCATTTGGGTTGACAACATTTCAAGTCTAATTAACTTTGGCTATGTTTGAACTCAGATCTGCTTTCCTCTCATATAAGGCAGAGCCAATGGGACTGATGCCGTTTTCAATATAATTTTCAGTTTTCAGGTCATTCTTGGAATGTGATCAGTCAATTTAAATCTTGTGCAGTCAGATTTTGGCCTCCCTGTAAGGGGCTTTTAGCATCTTCCGCTACCGTTTACGCCTGTGGTTAATTTGAGTTTGAATCCATAATAACTAATAAGAAGAACTAAGTGAAGCATGTTTGTTCTGCTTCTTTGTACAGTTTAGCATTATAAACTAGATTTCTGTGACGTGTGACCACAACCTCAATTATCAAACATACAAATATGAAAGTCATATACCAGAGTAGGTCTCTAATGCACTGATGTGGGGGTGGTGCAAGTGTATTGGAAAGCATTGGAGGAGTGATGCATACTGTGCGTACACACTGTGTGGGCTTTATCCCAGTCAGCATTGCCTAGCGTTGCTGACTGCAATCTTTTAATAGTAATGATGCTTTTTCATAATGATGTCATCATGTTATTTATAACATATTTGATGAATGTTTGTTGTAGATCACGTCTTTAAGGTTGTTGGTTGCAAAAGTTAATGCATCTGTAAAATATGTGACACCATTTCCTGATTTCATAGTGACGTCGTGATGACATAAGATAATAAATTGTTTTGAATTTAATCGTGAATTCTTTTTCAATCCATAGCTTTAGATTGTGTCTATAGTCCCGTTAGCTCTATTATTTGCTGGGATATCTCGGAAAATGTGTTCTTTGGACCATATTTTGTCGACCTTGACCCTGACCTTCGAACAACCAGTTTCAAAAGTTAATCATCTGGAGATGCCCTCCAAAGTCACACTGAGGTTGATGAAAATCCATCCATGTGTTGTTGAGTTATTTTGTATATACACATACACACATGGGTGAACAATACCTCAGGATCACATAGGATAGGGAGGCTTTGCAATATGACGACACCATAAGGCATACAGTATCTGTTTTATTGAGGAGGTTCTACCAGTTTCATAAAACACTATTAAATATATTTGTTCTCTGTTGAGTAAAAGTGGGACATTGCAGATTTGGGTAGAGGAGTCATCTCTGGCCTGCCTTAATACAGGTTAAACCGTGTCTTGTGGACTTTGATACTGACATGATTGTTTGTGATGGCTTTGTTTTCAGAAAAGTTAAACCATATAAATGTCAATGTCCCCGACGCTTCTTCACGGCTCTAACACCGGACGCAGAATCTTCTGTAGTGCAGTGGATTTTTCTCTTAGTTGTGTCGATGTAGGCAGAAGAAGCAGGAAAAAATTGCTTAAGTTGAACCAGAGTAAACAAAAAAGACAGGAGAGCGTGCGCAGGAGCTCCAGTGACCTTTGCGTGTGGCTCTGTCTGAAACATAAGCGAGCTAAAATTAAATATAAACAGTTTACCTTTTTTTGCAGAGCCTAAAGCATAGGCTGCACGCCGGATGCTCAAAATGACCTCCAAATTGCAGACAGTGGACACATCAACCCACATAACCAGCAGTGGAATTCTTGCTTATCAGTAATAAAACTGCACAAGGCTCATGTGAGAGGCCGGGGCGACTCCAAAAACCACTGGCACAGCTCCTCCTGTAAATTGTACATCACGTGTGCGGCGGTCATGTGGCTCATAAGGCCCCATTGTGCTTTAACAATTAAATCAGTTAATTCTATTGGATCTCTGCGAACGTATCCGACTGGCCGACAATCTGGCCTCCCCTGAAACCCATTCCCCGGCATGTCAAATACGTCAACACTCCAGGGACCAGCACCATCACTGAAAGGATGGAGGAGCCAATTAGGTCCGAAAGCCAATAGAAGACCCACCGCGATCTGGTTATGCTCCGGGTAACAGTTGTGTGTTGAAAAGTTATGTTAGCTGCTAGGTCTGTCTGTGCATTCATTGTGTGTCCATGTGACATATGGATCCACATTGTGTATTTATACCTTATGGTGCATTAGGAGTAATAATGCAACCCTAAATGAGTAGGTAGGGCTTGCATTTTGCTGCACGAGGCACTGCTGTCACTGAGTCATTCTATTTTAACACAAATTATATTTACTTTTTACATATATTTTACAATAGTGACATTTCTCGCTGTAACCAAACTGTATTCTTTGATTTTTCAGTGCAGTTTGAAGCATTTGAAGATCACTGACACCTTCACAAAGGCCTGTCTTGCAAACATACAAAGTGACTTCCTTGCACAGCTAATTGCCTTATACACACACCTAATTCTCTGTTGGATGGAATTGCATCACCACGTGTCTTAATTTCGAAGCCCGGGTGGTTTGGTCCTTTGTAGCTTGAGCAACAGGCAGTTAAAAGGTGCATGTGTGTGTGGGAAGAACAATGAACCTTTCCATGACTCCCACTCTCCCTGATTGGCTGCAGAGCTGCACACACACACATGCATTATTCCCCTGAGAGGTGTGAAAGGGCTTTAGCTACAGTAAGGCTACAATGTCAGAGGATATCAGGCACCTCCCTTGTATTGTCACATACGCTGCATACAGATTTACATCTAGAATAAATGTCACTTGACTTGGGGTGTCCCAATTGGCTTTGGCTCCTGTAGACCTTGATAAAATATCAGAGGTAAATGGTTTAAAACCGACTTCCAGGCTCGCAGGGGGATTCTTTGAATGTTCGAGCAAACAATCTGGACCAGAGGGATGACGGACATTGTGCAGCAATTAACAGGCCGACAGAGCGTAAAGGAATTAGGATTAATAGCAAAAGTAGAAAGAAAGAAGAGAATTTCCCAAGAGAAATAGACATTTCTTCCCAATTATCTTGCTGCCTGGTGTTTGGTCTGAATGGCCTGAAATGGGACTGTGTGGTCCATTCGAGAGTGTCTCCCTTTAGACTTAAAAATGATTTACACCGCTCACCATCTCTGCCTTAAAAATGCCAAACATGAAAGGTTGAAAGTGAGATCAAGAGGGGTGATGGATCAGATTCCAGCTTGGCATGATAAGACTCATGCGTCACTTTGAGAAAACCTCTTGTGTCAAAGCCATATAAAAGCTGAGGTTATACAGCCTTTCAGTGGTGGCTTCCCTGACATTTCCCTCAAGAGTCTGCTCTTCTTTTGTTTGGTGAACAAAGAAAGCATACATCCTCCTGTCTGTGTGACCTTTTGGTCATAGCGCTGATAAATTAATGTTCAATCAAATACTCTCATAGCAACTGGTGATCTCGGAAAATAGCAGAGGCAACAGAAAGCTCCGCTTTGAAATAAGATTTTCCATAGAGCACAAGTGAGATGAATTGAATGTTCATGATTATGTAAATAGTTATAGTGCCAAACCTCCTGAGGGTTAACAGACAACCCTATAGGTTCTTCATCCTATAGCCACTTTAATTCAGTATTGACTGCGTGGTTGCTTACCAGTGGCTCTCATCAACCACATACATGTAACCATAGGCAGCCATTTCCTGCAGGCAAACTCAGATTAGCAGAGTACTCGCTACCTGCTCGGTGTGAATGGCATAGGCAAAGGTTGGAAATGAAGCTGAGGATCTTGAAATGTTCCTCAGTCGAAGCACAGGTTAAAAAAAAATACTGCAATGCTGGACTCGAGGTCGTCAGGTGAAATATGACTCAAGTGGGTTGCTCATGTTTGTCACAATGCTGGGATTTTGTTTGGTTCTACTCAGATATAGACTCTAAGAGCTGCTGTGTTATTGGATCTTTCTTACCTTCAAAACTGCAAACCTCTCAGTGATCACAGAGCAGTTTGCATCTTTTTTTCACATATGCGGCAGAAGTGACAACCCTGATACATCGTGGTAGTTTGTGGTGTCACGACTAATCCATCAGGACAGTTGACCTTTTTGCAGAATCACACTTGTTGCAGCTCCAGTCCCACTGAGGTCTTGTTGATTTTCTGGTGTTGGAGCTGGTGGTGTAGATTTACAGTGAGGGCAGGAAATCTCACACATGCAAATTTGATCCTGCTGAAACCAATTTTCACTTAGGAAAGGGATCACATGTTTTCATATACATAATCAATTTGTGGCATGTTATCACAGGCCCAAGCATTTGCTTACATGTGCTAAGTAGTGACAAAGACACCTTTTTGTCCACAAGTAATTAAAGCTGTTAGCTTTGCTGCAAATAGTTGAGGTGGCCACATTCTCATTTTGTAGTTTTTTAGAAGTGGAGCTGCAACATAAAATAACGCACAGACACCAGATGCGAAATGCTAAATTGCAAGAAAAGTGACTTTTTTCCCAGTCGTTTTACGGACTGACGGCTTGGACATTTGCTGTCGGATAATCTCTCTAAAAACAATCTTCATGCGAATATGCAGAATCTGTAAGCGAGGGATAAGATTTCGGCCGTTTTGATTCATTTTTCTCTCTTGACCAATCATGTTTGAACAGGCTCTGGTTGCCCACGGGTAAACAGTCGGTGTGGAGAGCAACAGAGGTGGATCACATTGACCACACGCATCGGCTATCTGCTTTTCAATTGATCAGTATTCTCATGCAGATAGCTGTGAATGGAGATTAGCCAAAACGGTTGTCTGGACCTAAAACAGCTACATAAATAATCTGGTGTTTGTGTGAGAATCTTTCAACTTGTGCGGACTCCTCGGACTGTAAACAGTGTATGGGGGATGGAAGATGGAGTCTACGCTTGATGTCATATTAAACTGGCCGTTGACTCTGAGATTGTGCGACTGAAAATGTATTCCATGACAGTATGTTGTGATAATTCTGTGGTATGCTCACAATTTAGCAGCAGATGAGTCAAAAAAAAATGTATCTCTGTGTAAAAAGACATAGTAGGGAAGTAGGGATATGAAAATCCTCAGAAAGACACAGGTATCACAGTATCCTTACCTTGGTCTTGATCTGCGTATCACTAGTGCAAAGAGTCTGGTCCCCAAGACAAAACATAACGCTACCCAGGTCAGTGTGGGTATCTGCAGGATTATAAACTGTCTCAGTTGACTGTGCAGAGCAGCCGAGGCATGGATCGGCTCTGGAAAAACCCTGTTTTATTTACCTCGCGTATTTTATAAACAACACAGCTGCAGACAGGCGCGGTGGAGGCCTGCAGAAGCACTTGATTTACCTTTGACTTACGAGCCTCGGTTGGGCAGGCAAGGTGTGTCAGGAAAAGGCAGAGGCAGGGATGTATGTACTGTATGTACGTTTCATGCAGTGCAATGGAACAGCAGGCGGTGGTTGTGTGTGTGTGTGTGTGTGTGTGTGTGTGTGTGTGTGTGTGTGTGTGTGTGTGTGTGCCTCACAAGAGACAAGACCTGTTGTTAGACTGAAGCTTCCCTACAATCTAATGAGGTCGATGGAGGCTTGTTACCAACCTCCCTCTCCCCCCTTTCCAGTGGGTGGATGCTCTACCATTTTTACCCTTATGGTTTGAATTGAGTAGGTAATGGCTGAAGTCACCGGTACTATAACCTTTACGTCTTATTGTATCAATAACATCGATGCATAGGTTTTGTACCCAGAGGGCATCTGTCTTTTGAGCATGATGCATCAGTGGCTTTTGTATTTAGCCTTTTTTACGTCCCTCTCTTCCTTTCTCCCAGTGTGACTTGTCTTGAAGCTTCCTGGATGCTCTCCAGTATTTCACTTTGCCTCGCCTTCGTTTTGACAGCGTCCCCACAGTGAGAAGTCCCTTGTCAATGTTAAAATTTGCTCTCTGAATGCCATTTCCAGTGACACAGGTTATTGCATATGTCACTCAAATAGATGACTGAGTGGTCCCTGCTGTATTCTTCCAGTCAAGTCAGGTAATACAGCATCCTGAGACAAACTCTTCTTATTTTCCGTTGAAACCTAGCGGTGTTAATCAGGTTTATATTTACATTCGCGCTCGTTCTCTTCTAAGGGAAAGATCCACAAATATCCAGTCTGCAGTATATCTGTGGGTTCAGCACCAAACCGAGTGCACCTTCACGGATCTTTCGAGAAAGTGTGTCGTAATGATAAGTATAGAGAGCAAAGGGGCCATAATTGCAATGGGAAGATGATGACACGGTAATTGCACTGCTCTGAATGAGCAGGGGGTTTTTTCAGCACGATAAAAGTCATAGAAACAACCACCTACACAGGCAGCCCATTGAAAGTAGCTCCACAGTTGTGATGACTTGCTTCTTCTCTCACACAGCAACAAAAGAGGAGCAATCTTCCGGGGAAAAGGGAGAAATCACAAGATAGTCATTGACTTTGCCAGCATCAATGATTTTGACCGGGCAACTAAGAGGGCTGTGGCAGTTAGAAAACTAATTAAGGGGAAGGCTATCACAGGGGAGAATCAACACTTTGACAGTATTGACCGAGTGGTATCAGCGCGAGGTGCTGCTTCCCCTTTGCATGCGCTGATACTGAGAATTAGGAAAAAGATTTAAAGTCGCAAAAGGCTTGAGAGGGGAAGCAAAATTGAGCACCCCATCTGTATCATTAGAGCTGCGGATGCTCATTACCTTATTACACAATTCAATGAATCAAATCTGCTGTGAATTATTGATAGTCACATTGGAGAACATATAAACTTCATATATTAGCCACTCAAATGTGATTAATGAATCTATTATCAGTGGGTCTCAAATGCGTTATATATTCTAAAACATATTTCACAGTGGTGGTGTAGCATTTTCAACAATGCTCAAGAATGTGAAGGGGAAAATGGGGGAAAATAGAGCAAAACAACCCTAATGGAATGTGTCATGTTTTGGAGCGAGGTAATGAAGGTACTAGTGAATGGTGTGTTTCGGCTTCCCGCTGCATACGTTGCGTGTGCAGTGTGCGAGCATGGGTGGGCTCGTCAGTGCATGCGTGTGTGAGGGATTTCAACAATCAAATCTGAGAGCTACACTCTCCCAGCGATGCAATACAAAGGCTTATGTTCAGATTAATAGTGTCGTTTACTGCACAGTTTAATAAACTAATGACTGCATGACTGCTGCATGATTGGATGAGATTAGCAGTCAACAGCAACGAGAACGCGCCTGATAATTAGATTTTCTCCTCTCTGTTGTGGGGGACTGGATGCAATTACACAACAGTTGCCACGTATGAAGCAGCATAAAAGCTGCTATTGTTAGATTAATACTTCCACTGTGCCGCGCCAGCTTTTAAGATTTCAGCCCAAAATGAAGAATTAGGATTTTTTTGCTAATTAAATTTTTTTGGGGTACAATAGCAGTTACAGCTGAAGCAAAAAACCGGAACAGTTTGTATATTTATGAGGGAGTTATAAGTTAATTATAGTTAAACATATTTTTATTAGGAAGTGCTTATAATTATAGTGCACAGTCATGCCTATTTTGTTTTCCTGTAATTTAATTACAAATTTACTAATCCTAATTACTATAAAAACGCAACATTAATACAACATGGCAGCTAGAAAACTATAACAAACTGCACATAATAAAGTCGTGCTGTTGTAATATCCATTTCTACACATCAGAAGATTCCATCCGTCTAAGTTTAATAAGCTGTCTATGCTTTTGTAAAGCGCCAGATAGTGTTATTGTCGGGAGGATCGTTTTCTCTCGGAGCGAACTTCTTCACAGTATCTGATGGAGGACTGAAAAGAGCCAAGTTCAGCACAGAATACATACAGTCACTGGGTGCCAGACAAACTGCTTCGCTTGTGCTTCTTATCTGTTTTTGTTGCACATGGAGCCCGGGAGTCTGCAGAGAAAAAAGCCTTGTCACCACTGTGGAAATCAAGGATAGTCAGATAATGCCTCCCGCTTTCATAGATCAGCGCAGACAGTCACCTGGGAATAAGAGTATGTGGTTAGATGTGAGACTGAGAGATTGTGGGTAGAAAGAGAGGTCGGGCTATTTAAGGATCAAACTCAGGACAGGTCAGAATCCAGAGGTCTGCTCTTTTTTAGCTGTTTAATGATGAGAGCTGGATACGCCACAGCTGCTTTTCTGTTTTCAGTTTAATAATATTAAACTTTCATATATGAATATCAGTATGTAGGAAAGTACCGTGTAGCAGGAGCAGCTCTCAGTGTGCTTGGATTGTTGAATGTTAGTGGGTCTCTGGATAATGGTGGCACAGTGAGTGAGAATAAGAAAAGGGCATTTTCAAAATTATAGTCCCTCCAGCGCACAAAAATTGATTAAAGTGACTCCAAATAGTTAAATCACGGCCTCTGTAATAGGGTTATAAATGCATACATTCAGTATGGCACCAGTGTAAGAGCCGTGAGGACAGCCTGTGCCCAGTGAGCGGCTGCAGCATCTTAAAGGTCTACGTGTCATCGTAAAGTAGCTTTGTAGTTTTAGCACTAATAATTTCGGTGTTGCAATTCCAATTGCTAAGCTTCACATCCCTTAATTACAGTTGCTATGCCTGCTGAGTTTCTCAATTTCCGCAGTCACCATACTCAGTTACCTGTAATAACAGTTGCAAATTTACAACATGTAATTCACTGTACTCTTCGAAACTTCGAGGTTTTGACCTCATGAAGAAGTCGGATGGAAATCCCAACCAGAATTTAAAATTTTCCCACCTTCCTCTTTTTAAGATGAGATTTTTTCCTTCTTGATACCGATTCTGACACCTGGACATTGCGGACACCTACCACCGATCCGATACCAGTGCTGTGCTACTAACCTGCATGGAAGTGGTGATCTATCAACTAAACTGAAGTCTTGCACACAGTACTTGTCGCTGTCTTATGGGACTTCCCAGTGTGAACTGTTGCCAAGTTGCTGACATATTTGCTAGACAGCACAACTGCTGTTTTGGAGCAGGATGAAGAAGAAGGGATAGAAGTCGTTTTATCTGGGGGAACTACTATACTTTAAAGATGTGATATGTACTTGATGGCTAGCTACCATACATAATACACCTAAAGCTGAAAATATGCATCTAGAAGTTTCATACAATATATTTTTCGCGGGAAAAAGTATTGAGGACAAGGGTTAAACGATGAACATGACCAAGCCACGATCATCCACCTACTCACATGTAAAGTAGCTTTGGACATTTTGAATAGTAATGCTATGCATAATCACTTCTTTAGTTTACCTGAGTGGATACAAAACACGTTGACCTCGTATATTTAATCTTCTTCTCAAGTCTGAGCAAAACAAGGCCAAACATGCCATACACAGCAAAGTCTGAGGCTGGTAAGTAGTCTCAACACTTAGTAAAACTGCAAGCAAATGTATTTCTAAGACAATCAAAGTGTTCCTGTTATACAAAGTGCTCAGAACATTTTGTGTTTCATGCACTTTGTCTCACAAAGTCATTAGTTTTTACTATCTACCCACTGTGCACTCTCCAAACTGCCGTGCAGAACATGCCAGTATCGCAAGTCAGATAAACAGTCTGTAAAAGCGTGTATGGTTATTTCCTGTAGCTGTTCCAGACAGCTTATCTTAGCACAAGTGTTAAATGCTTGTTGCCCAGACTGCACTTTTCATGACCAAGCACAAGTTTTCCAAGTCCATCTAAATATTCGCATTGGAGTTTTTCTTACACTGGGACATTTTGTCACATACATTTTGCTGCAGTGTATTAAAAATATTCTGGGCTGCTGTCTGGATTTTCCCGAGAGAGGGATCCAGCCACATCTCTCTATCCTTTCCATCAGTCTGTTAAGTAGACTCAGAACAAAAACCAGTACAACAAATGTTAATGAGTTAATGGATATAATGTTAAGCCATTGTTTGAACTAGAAATTATAATATATCACACTTTAATACGTTTACTTGACTTGATCTCCAACACACAAACACCGCCCCAAAAAAGTCCACTTGAAGCCAAAATATGAATGTACACAAACACTTGCCTTACAAATGAGATATTTTTTACATAATTCAAACTATATTAGTCCATTTGATACTTTTTTTCCGCTTTGTTTTCACGCATTGTTCGCTCTGCTGGCTGCCAGGTTGTTTTAATGGGACAAGCAGAACCCCCACTGGGCTCCTTCTGCTTCTATCTGTGATGGTAAATTCCACTTTGAAATTAAGGCTCACAATCATATCCTCATTTTATGTATTTGAGTTTGTGTTTTCTTACCCACAGCGTGTTGAATGCTGCTGAACTCTCACCACGGTTGATAATAATACAGGGCGACTGCAGCACCACTCACTGTGACCCCCAAATAGACACGACTGAGACAATAGAGGCAAATTCAAGAAACCTTTGCACAAAAGTACAGAGGACGGCAGTTAATTACCGGAGCACTAGTACACCGAGTAACATGTGTTTTGTTGGCACCTTCTTTGTTGGAAAATAACAAAGTGCATGTGTTTGTTCAAAAACAGAGAGCACGGACTGAGAGATGTGTGCCGAAAGCAGGAAATTGCAGCACCTTGGAAAATAATTACAGAGAAATTGGCATTGATCAGAAACACAGTCAAACCTTTGACATGGAAAAGACAATTTCTGCTCCGAGAGATCTCGGAGCAGATCTGCTCTGCTCTGCTCTGCTCCATTGTATTTATTGCAACTTTGACATTATAATTATGGTGAATTTACAATATTCTTTTTAATTGTTGTAGTTGATCAGAATTCTACCATGGAATAAAATGTCTAATACTCTATTTAACAACGTTATTAAGCAGCATGAGTTTGATGCTAAGTAATTACACTGGCTTGAGTAATTGTACTTTCTTGATTCTTGTTGTTCTGAGTTTGTACCCTCATGGTTGAATGCACTTATTGTAAGTCGCTTTGGATAAAAGCGTCAGCTAAATGAAATGTTATGTAATAAAATATACCTATTCTGGTCTAACTATAATCTATAAAGGATCAATTTTTGCTCCATTACCTCTGGTGTTGCACATGCATATTTTCTGTACTTTCTCTATGCTTTCATTTTTCTACATTCCTGGCAAAGTACAGTGTTTTTTTATAAATAGATGTACATGATGTTCTCTCAAATGTGACCTATTGGATGCGAGTTGCAGTTCAGCTCTTATCAGTTTACTTCCTGCTACTTGAAGTCCCTGTCTCATGTCTTTGTTGTTGGCCCGGTGCCATGAACTAATCACGTCGACAAAATTACACAAAACTGGGCCATAGTCCAAGTGCTCAAACATTCCCCCGTCTGTGAGTTTTCCTGTCCTGCCCAGGTATCTATTTCATTCGATTTCCTCGCTCAAAATCATCACCACTGTGACTGATTTGTGTATCTATTATATGGTGGCTGTGTTGGCTTGGTTTTGTTGTTGTTGTTGTTTTGTGTTAGATTGAGGTGACATGTATGTATTAATGAGTAAATTGTTCCAAATACGTTTAGCAGCTTTCTCTTTCATTTTCACCATGCCCTCTAAGCTGCATGGCTGTTAAGCTAAGCCTCTTTGCTACTTTTCCTAAATCCTTCACCAACAAAGTCAAAGTAGAAAAAACTAAAAGTACAGAAACTGGAAATAGTTTGCAAGGATAAAAACTGCAACACTTACTCGATCAATTAAACTTTTTCTAAATCATACAAAAGCAAATGCATTTATTCCTTTTTTGAAGAAATGCCTTCCTCTGCTTTTTCTTTCAGAGTATCAATTAACATCTGTTATTCCAGTCAGTCAATAAACAGCAGTCTCGAATCCCATTTACAATGAAACTGATAAGCTGTTTCTAAATCCAGGGAAGTAGCCCTTTGTGAGAACAACTTCAAATCTTTAAATTATGATTTGAGACGTTGGTAGTGATTTTAAGATCTTAAAACAAGAAAGCACAAACTCATTGTCTGATAATTAGGTATTTTCTCTACCTCACTCATCAGCCAGTAGCTCCTTAATGATATTGTGTCAAAATAATCACACAAGCACAAAATAATTACATATCATTTATACAAAACAAACAACAGCAGGGGACCAAGCACACCATCCTGGGTAACTCCACAATTGACGGCCAACGCCGTTGACCAGCCTCAATCCACTTGTCACTTCGTCACACATAGTTGTCATCCGCAGCTGGATTTGCAATAAACACAAGCCGGCTCTGCAATCAATTGGGTCAAGCAAAATCATTTATGTAAATGTGTTGCGCTGTAAATAATAGAGTGCAGCTTCCAGGGCAGCGAGTGGTCTGAATAAAAAATATGGAAAGAAAAACGAATCATTCACAGTGATTTTCCCCCTTGTGCCCACGTCACAACACACACACAAACAAACACTCTCGTACAGAGACAAGTGTTCAGTCCTTCGGAGTGGTTGGGAAGCCAGTGGGGGATTAGCATTAGCAGCTCCTACTATAGCCAAAGGCGGGAGGGGTTCTGATTACAATTGTGCTAGTTCAGAAGTACACACAAAATTAATAAATTGCTCAAAGGTGTGGTTGACAGTAAGTCAAGCTGAACTGTTGCTAGAATCTGGAAATAAAAGATCGCTTTCAACTCAACTCAGTGGCACCACCATTGCAGGAGAGAACCACTGAGGCAGCACACAGCCAGCGTATGGACGGTGCATACAATTTAAAGATTAGAAGATTTCCACTGTGATACTGAATTTAAATGGGGAACACCGGTTCATAAATCTGCATCGAGGCATCCTGTCTGATTAAGATTCATGAATCTGCTTTGGTCAACAACTCTGACCTCTGACACACCTGCGGAGAAGGACATTATTATTACTCTCAGGTACGGGTCACCGAGGACATCATTTAAGGGAAATGAGTTATCGTAGGCTGCAGGCAGAGAGCAGAGGTTTTGCTTATGGACGAGCACCAGCTCTCAGGCCAGCAGTGAGAACAGTCTCACGTACTGTACGTAGAGTGGGCAAATAAATAAGATTAGACAGCACAGGGCATCTGCAGGGTACACACATAGACTGTTGCCCCAGAGCAATGCTTACACATCTGAACAGCATCATTCTTCCCTCACTCACTCCCTTATTCTCCCTCTTGTTTTTTTCCTCTCACTGCTTCTCTCTTAATCCGTCTGCTCCCTCTCTCCGCACAGAGAATTTCCTCCGCCCCCCTCTGGTAACCTTTCCTATTAATTTGCTTAACTACTGGGCTCAGAAATTGTCAGAGTCTTTGGCGCTGGACTCTGTTTTGCTCACACAAACATACAACACACAATATGGACCACACATAGTTCCCTGTGCAGAAATACAAAGTTCAATACACCTAGTTGTGAAGGCCCTTGTGTTATGTAGCCACTTTTGCTTGTATAGTCGTATGATTGTACATAAAGCACCCTGATATTACCTGATTATGTCTGTAATGACAATCTGAGCTAATTAACTCTTTAATGGAAGTTTTTAACATCCACAGTCAAGGCTAGAATAAGTGTGAAGGAATAAGATAATCTAATTAGTGCAGTGACATTCGGATGTTCTTTAGGTTAGATGTACCTGAACCTATTTAAAAAATCATATAGCAAATTGCTGAAAGAGTCTGTCCTTTGCAAGTGCAACGTGTCCCGTTGTGCAACGTATCCCGCTCACATAGTTCTGCAAACGGCACAAAAGTGTCTCTGGCAAACTTGGCCTTCTTAAGTCAAACAGTTAAGCAGATGACTGTAACTAATGGAAGGAAAATAATAGCATTGCTGCTAAAGTAAGTTCAAGAACTCCTTAACAAAAATAAATATTGAAACAAATAATGAAATAAAAAAAGGTTTGGAGACAAAGCGATTCTGGAAAACTGTAAATACTCTATATTCTCTCTTGAATTTTATTGGCTGGAAACAGAGGTAACAGTGAGGGATATAACCCAACAAGGTGAAATTGAAAGACAAAAATGATGTGCAGAAACAATTACATTTGTAGGAAAATAATTGTGAGATTGTGAAAGTGAGATTAGGTGCAGAGATAAAATTAGTTGGATGTCGATGGGGAATTGAAGTAGGATGCAGTCAGCAGGAGCAGCAGCCTGGAAGGCTGCAGAACCAATTAGGGTGTGAGTGAGGGGGAAGGAGGGAGAAAAATGGAGCTGGGAGAGAGGAGGATGACAAAAACATTAATCTAGACAGGTATGAGGGAACGGCACGGCTGAAGGTTTTGTGAAATAGGATGTGACTGTGTACTTTTGACTATCTGAAAAAGATGAGATGTATAACTATATTAAGTTTGCAGTGGTGGCTTTGTTGTGTTGCAGTGGAAAATCTGTAGTAAAAAGTGTCAAATCAACTGATAAATGAAGAGTTATGTCATTATAATCAATTTAAGAAATGATTCAAAGTACCCTTCAAATATTTATGAGGCACGTTGGGGCCATCATCATATTCCAGTCAGCATTAGAGTTATGGGTAGATTGGAGTTGAGTTTCCAGCAGTAGCAAATAAATCAGTTCGATTTCATAATGTGATCAGAAGCTCACGTCACAGTTACTGCCACAAATGCAAAGTGTGACACAATTGAACTGAACTTTAAGGATTAACAGTGGTGTTGCATAATGATGCATTGTGACACACACACACACACACACACACACAGAAAACACTGCTCCTGAAGCTCCTTAAACGCCTCGTCAGATCCTTACAGGGTATTGTGATGTCACAGGACATTTGCAGGCCTATAATTCGTGACTAGAGTTCCCCTAACAAAGCCAGGTATGAGTGAGCAGACATTTCCTACACGTGCAGGAAGTGGTTGACCAATTACAACGGAGTGGGCCAGCTGGCCAATCAGAGCAGAGGGGGTGGGTCTTAAAGAGACAGGAGCTAAAACCAATTGTTTGAGACAGAGGCTGAAAAGAGGAGCTGCAGCAATGAACAGTATGCGGACAATGAAAGTTAAGTGTTTTCTGAACTTTAGAGCATGTAAACCATTATAAATTAAACACAAATTAAAGTTATGAACCTGAATATGAATATTACAAGTCTCCTTTAAAAAGATGTTATCTAGATATTACCCCAGTTTTCCAAAACAGATTTTAAAGCACTTACAGTTGTTGTCAAAGCTTTTACTTTGATTTGACAATACACAGTTACATAATCTCAACAGTTCACATCTTTCTTTGAAAGTAGTTTTGGAATTTTTGACCACTAGTGGGCAGATTAACTCACTTGATTTTGGTAGCCAAAGGTCACGGTGGCCTCAAAAAGTATGTTTTACTTGAAAGTGATATATCTTAAGATCAGCTTGAGGGAATGTCTTCAAATTCGGTACAAATAATCACCTAGACTCAAAGATGAAAGATTTTGGTGCTCCCTTTGGTGCTTGGAGGTCAAAGGTCACAGTGGCATCAGAAAACATGTATTTGGGCTCTTGAATGTGAAATCTCAAGACTGCTTGAGGGAATTTCTTCAACTTTTGATCAGTTGTCTCTTGGACTCAAAAGAAAGTAATTACGTTTCAGTTGTCAAAGGTCTCAGTGCCCAATTTGAATGTTGGGGAAAATATTATGTAGAAACCACCCACAGGCAAACTAGAATTACCGCACTGCGGCTGCATGCTTCCGCCAACCAGTGCGGTGATTCTAGTTTGCCTGTGGATTCTCCGTAACCTTTGCATCACTGACTGTCTTACCGTGCATGACTCCTGCCTGCATTAAAACTGAGACTGTTGATTTGAACTTTGACTTTTGCCTGATTCTTGCAAGTGAGTCAATGTTCTGTTCTCCATACAAAATGGAGCAATGCACCTGCTAGAAGGAAATACAATTTCTAAATATTTCCAAACATTTTTGCAAATCTTTATGAGGAAGGAAATCCATTAATGTCTTTGTTAGGACTTTTGAGGCAAAACACTGAATGTAAGCACAAATGTGTTTGTTGCAAACTGTCTCATACAAAGAATAAAAAAGAGCACCTTTACGTGCCTGTCAACATTTTGAAAGGTTTTCTTGTGTTATGACTTTTTGCTGTATTGGATGAGTCAGATTCCTTCAGAAAAACTTTCTGCATCACTTGAAATAAATAAACAATGTGTATCACAAAATGTTGTATACACAAGGCCACTCACCAGCGGCCATGGGATGCATTGTAATGTAAACCAGTTCCCCAAATGACCCTCTTTTTCCTATTAAGTGCATTCCAGCTGCCAAGGACTTGGTTATTGATCAGAGGCAAATATGGTAGATTCATTCTACATGATTTTTATTTAGAGCTCCTATAAGTTGAAAATCAATATGGAGTTATTACTGGCTACAAAAGGCTTTAAGAGATTAATAGACAAGTTGTTTCTTACCCTCGCTGACTACAAATATTCACATGACGACACATTCAAATGCTGCTGTCTCTCTTTGTCTGCATATTTTTCAGGGGCCGTACTTGGCCTTCGTCATTCACAGCTAATGGATGTCTTTACCCAGTATGCCTACAATGACAGTTTCTATGACAATGGAACATGGAGCTTCAACGAGACCGATCGAGAGCACAAGCACCCGTACAACTACTACGCCATGCTGCTCACGCTGCTCATCTTCGTCATCGTCTTCGGCAACGTGCTGGTGTGCATGGCTGTGTCCAGAGAGAAGGCTCTGCAGACCACCACCAACTACCTGATTGTCAGCCTGGCTGTCGCAGACCTTCTGGTGGCCACGCTGGTCATGCCCTGGGTCGTCTACTTGGAGGTAGGAGATCAATGATGTACACGCACCATTTACATATGTATGTCTTTGAATATGCTTGAAGAGACATATATAAGCTGACATGCCCAATGAAGCAGACGTAATCTCTAAACCTATACCAGTTTTTATTCTCTGTGTTAATCTTTCCGACATCAGAAAACAAACGGGAAAAGTGATTTGCAGACTTCCAGTGTAAGAAGATTCCTGTTTCTGCATCATGTCCAATACCACAAATGTGTTATCTGTCAAATTAATATGAGAAGGTCGGCACTGAGAGCCTACTAGATTTTCGCAGTGGATGTGACCAATTTAAAATTGCAAAGCATATACTATGCAAAGAGCGGACATTTATGTGAACTCCGGTTCCAGAGGAGCAAGCTGCCTGCATTTATCAGCAGGTCAAAAGCTCAAGGTGAAACCCGGGTGAGGGCTGATGTCTTCACATCAGCATTGTAAATACCAGTTGTGCAGTGGTTGAAAGCCTGTAATAGCAGTGCTTTCTGACAGTGTCAATACGAGTCTATTCAGTCAAAGGTCACATGTTTATGAATAATTCTACCTGATTCTGGGATACATCATTGTTCATTCACTCCTGTGTGGGGTAGAGCAGAGCTGCCTGTTAACCTCTGCAGCCTAAAAGGAGAAGAGAGAAGAGAGACTCAGGTCGAACATAAAATCATCTCCAATCTACCAAATCAATAGCGAACAGGATGTGGTCTATCTCTCAGAAAAAATATCTCTCCACTGTATCTCTTGGTCTTTGCCCATCACCTCTGTTTGTCTTCTCGGTCCTGGGGTTATTTCTGACCATCACCCTTTAGGTCATGCTGTCTGATGTAGAGAAAGGCAATCTAAGACAACTGAGATTCGAAACCTCCTGTGTCTCTCAGTGAGTCATGATGATTATCACTGCGATCAGATTACAGTTTATAAATCCATAAAATGTCATGGTCTCGGTCTGTGTGTTGGTTGTGGTCGTACATGCAGCACTGTGGGGATTGATAACATGTCACTGAGGCATCACTTTCATTAATGCAGAATTTAAAGGGGACATAGCATGCAAATTCCACTTTGTTAGTGCTTCTACATGTTAATGTGGGTATCTGGCATGTCTACCAACCCAAAAACTCTGGGGAAAAAACACTCGTGCGTTTTGTTATGGTTCCTCTAAGTCAGAAACGTCATGCTTGAGTGACTCGATTGAGCTTCCTGGGTTTTGTGTCGTAACAAGGCACTGGAAGTCTCCCTACATGGCCTTGGCCCACCCCCCACCTCGTCCCCCCCCGTCCCCCCACACTCGTTACGCCGGGTTTACACCGGAGGCAGCGAGGCTGCGAGGCAGCGCAGCGCCGTTCCCAAGCGCGCAGCCGCCTGGCTGTTCACACGGGACGCGCATTTCTCCGCTGGTCAGCCCGCGATTCACTCACTTGTGGCATTTGTCTGGATCGTTGGGACTGGGAGGCTGCAGCAGTTGCTCGGGCGCGACCGCTCGCTCTCCCATGCGTGAGCTGGAATTTGTGTCAGCGCCACACAGCCAGCAGTGTGGAAGACTTCCGCAGTGTTCAGCACTACTGTAACACTGGCACAACTCGTTACGCCGGATTTACACCGGACGCGGACGCGCCGCTGCGAGGCAGCGCAGCGCCGTTCTTAAGCGCGCAGCCGCCTGGCTGTTCACACGGGACGTGCATTTCTCCACGCTGGTCAGCCCCATAGACTGTATATATAAGGTCAGCCCGAAGTGACCAAAGTATGTTACAGACATTTCATTAAGACCCCAAGGAACCATATCAACTTGTGGTAAAATGGGCATGCTATGTCCCCTTTAATAATAACCACTCATTGTCGTTGCTGTTCCAAAAAACATTATCAACAATCAACACACTAAAGATTGTTGAACTGTAAACTATGCAAACTGCATCCTGTTTCTGTTTATTCATATGTGTTTGTTCAGTCAGAATGGTTTGCTTCATTTTTCTGTTGATGTGAATACGCAGAGAGGGAACATGCACCCGGACATTTTGGAAAAGTAGAAGTTGAATTGTAGCCAGCCGTATACCAGAGCTCCAAACTGTAGCAGGACTTTGTCAATAAAATATAAACTTTGGGATCAAAGCAGAGAAATTTGTCTTGCTTTGTATGTTTTTCAACTTTATGTTGCCTGAGCATAAATAATGCTGCAGATTCAAACTGTTTTTGTGGGTCTTTTTTGCCCCTACTGTGCTCAGATGAGGAATGAAAACATGATAATAGTTAAATAGCTGTGTTACAGTTCTTTATGCTTAACTAGAAGCAACCTCGAAGACGGCATACCTCCGCCAATCCAACACCCTGTCTCATCATTTTAAAGAAAGTAAAAAAAAAAAATCCTGGATCCACCCATTTATCCAGATTCACTCTGGAATGGTCTCTCAGAATCGGTTGCGCGTGACAACCACCTTTGTGCTCATGCACCCCCATCACTGCCATAGATTAGGTTGATACTGTTGAAAACGCTCTAAAGAAGAAGAAAAAATGAATCCTGGATCCGATCATCCGAAAAATTGCGAGGAGCCTCCTTGGGTCATGCACCTTCCCTCCACAAATTGAATGGAAATCAATGAATACACAACCTCCTCGGCAGAGGAAAAAAACATCATTGATGAATTAAAAGTAGCATATAATGTCTCCATATGATCAATCCGGTGTGTCAGATGAATCCTCTGTCGAATAGCTATAAGACTCATAGCCCTATTTTGGTCACTAACCTTTAATCTATTGAATAAAAGATCATGTTACCCAACAGCAATGTACATAGATTTAGGAGGAAATACACTCATGAACATAAGACACCTGAACAAATGTTGTCACCTGAGCTCAATGTATATATTTTTAGAGCAAAGCCATGAACTCACTTTGTATCCAGTGTGCAGCCTGCACACACAAGCACACACACCAGGAACTCAACGTTGTACTTTGTCTCCTGTCGAAGGAAAACACAATCACACAAAATGGTCCCAGTTTTATTCCTGGTTTCAACCATTGCACCTCAACAACTGCTCACGGCGTAATTGGGAAAATCACACACTTAAAATACTTGTTTGGCACACACACCTCAACACTCATTATTTCTCCAGTAACACCTGACATCTCTCGGAAGCGCCGCACCTTCATGTTTTTACCTCCGAGCTGATCTTAAAGTGACGGTGTTGCCTCAGTGACAGACTACAGGACGAATCACGCAAGCAAATCATACACCACAATCAGCCTAAAGAGTCCATTCTACCCCTCGTTCTCCACATTTAGATTTAGTGGTGACATACAAATACAGAATCAGGTTACAAGAACACTTCTGCTCAGTGATCACCTGCTCTCTTGCTTCTGCCGGTATCCCCTGCTTCTTTCTGTTTATCTTTAGAAAGCCACCAGTGTCACAAAGCCCTCCTTACAAAATGAGGACAAGTATAGAAACAATGGTTAAGGCCTACTTCAGGATTGAAGTGGGGGGGGATTCGTGCATTAAAGGGACACTAAACCAATTCCATAAAGTTGATTCACTCACAGGAGTCACATTCCTGGACTCAAGTCCCTTGTGTGGGTCAAGTCCTACCTCATAATGCAGATGAATAAACCAAACATTATTTCATCTGACCCTCATAAACTTCTGCTCACAGGCTCTCTGCTATAAATGTTTTAAGTCTCCGGGCCAAAGTATGCTGGATGACATCTGTATGACGTCAAGGTTTCCTTAGGTTTTAGACAGTTCCCTGTAGAGTCATAAAATACATTACCATAACAATAAAATCTATTTTAAGAGGCTGAACTCCTTGCGACCAATTTAAGACTGTACATAAAGAGGGAAAACATGGCCGCGCCCCAAAAGGGAAGCCTCAGCTTCTCGACCTGGTGGCTGGCTGCAGTAAAGGTCATAAATCATACCTCCTCCATGTTAGTGGATGGGACATGGACCAAAATAAATATTACACAAAAGTACACATCAAATGATTTGTTTCTGATGGGAAACTTAAATAGGTCTTATCACACTCAAGTTCAGTTTCCCCGTAAGTTTGGTTTTAATTCATTATTTGATACGATTAAAAACAAGCTAAAACCTCATGATTGACAGCTGAGACTGAATCCCATTGGTGTATTGGAGGGATGACGTTACCACGGCTCCATCCCCCGATCACCACTCCACATGACTCTGGCTCCAAACGTGCAAGATGACAGCATTTGCGTTTCTGGATAGTGGGAGGACGTGGAGATGCACTGTCCATCTTCATATACACTCTATGCTTGTGACAAGAAAAACAACATTCACATCAATGCAGTAAACCATATGCGGTAAATCAGTTATGTGTGGGGGTGTTTGTTATGTGTTCTGAAGGATCATCTCCACGATCCATTGAAAGGAAATCCATTGAAAGGAAAACAGGATCAATGAGGGTGGACATCCACCGAAGCGTTGTTGCTATTTTTGTTCACTTATTTGTTTCCTGAGGTAAATTAGGGAATTAAGAATTGATTACAGTGTTTTCCTGAGCACATGTTTGGGGGGGGGGGGGGGTACACACTAACGACAGCGTTTATGGCAGCACTAATGGTATCCCGTCCCAACGGATTCTGTGACAATAACATAGAGAACTGCTCCATTTAAACAGTTCCCTACAAATAGAAGGAATTAAACCCCCTTCTGTTTTATAGACATTTTATCCCTGCAGGCTAACAATAACAATTTGGATGATAATAACAATCCCCCCACAGATTGATAAACTGAGAACTAAGTACTGGCTATGTGTCATGGTGAAAATGGATAACCAGCCTGTGTTTGCGGCAGGGACGCTCCTCTGATTTTGATGTGGAGCCGTTTACACCCTCACAAATAAGACATTTTTTGGTATGAATGGGAATTTGAAAATGTCTGATTGCCTACGGATTAGCTGTGGACAGGTTAACAAAGCTCACATCATTCTCAGGCAAATACCAGCAAGTTTCTAACCATTTCAAGATTTGCATTTGGAAATATACCAGTGTAATGTATTGTATGAAGCAAAGCTCACAACCGCTGAGCTTTAGCTGCACGAGAGATTATTTATTTATTCATTTCATGTTCCCTCAAAACATGTTTCTTCCATCAGAGACACAAACTGAAATTCGGCACGTCTTCAGATAACCCAAACAGACACACTTAGCCATTGTGTTGAGTGTCTGCTAACAAGATTGTTTGTCTATCTTTAAAGCTGCTTTGCTTCTTGATCCACGTGCACATATTTTATTTTAACTAGGTTCTCACAGAGCATAGCCATGACTGAGTTGTTAGTGTTAATAATGTATCAGCATGGAACTCAGTGAGAGCTTAGTCACAGAGTGTGGGAGGGAGATTCATCGTGCCCTTTATTATTAAATGCTAAATTAGCATTAATTACCGCAGTTTTTCGCTTTCTACCAAGTGTGACTGATTCAGAAAGCATATGAAGACATCACGCATTACTTCAGGTTCACAGTTTGTTAAAAAATATTTTAAAATATATTTTTTTGAATATTAGAATTTCATGCCCGACAGAATTCCAGTTGAAATTCAATTGTGTTTCTTATGTCTGCAGTAGCAAGGTTATCTGCTCTGTAAATCACATCTCCTGTGCTCTGCTGTCAGGAAACAAGGTAGTTAGTTTGTTCTGTCTACATGAAGAACTTGTTTCCAGACAGTCAATCAAATTACTCATCTCAGTCGGCCATTTTTCAGAGTATTTGCATAAATCAGTGTGTAAAGTTATGCTTAATACCAATGGAATTCAGCCTACCAGCTGCTGTCAATTGAAAACAGTTACTGAAACCCCCTTCCAGCAGACTGAGATGAGAAGGAGCATTTCCCTGTTTGTTACTTTTAGTGTCAAAACCTATTAACATATTTTATATATATATATAAAACAAGGCTAAATGTAATTTCATTTGGAGTAATTCATCCAGGCTTCAGAACTGGGTATTCAAGACTAGGAAATGATATACAACTGTAATAAAAAAACATGAAGAAATGTCAATGTTAATATAAATTATAATTATGTCACTCAGTAGAGCTCATACATCTGCCAAGGCCCAACAGTCACCTTGTGAAACCATTTAGATTCACTAGATCCAGATTGTTATTCGGATCCGCGTCAAATTTCACACACTCTTAATGTCAGTCCCCTAAACATGTCCGTTTTTTTCCATTAATTGTAATCAGAAAAAATAAACGAACATGTTGAAAAACAAACCAACTCACAGTGTTTAAGAAAAAATAAATGTGCTAGTTCTGCCCCCTGATCCGGTTCTGCACCAAATTTAGCCCCAAACCAACCAACAGTCAGGCTATAAAGCAGAATCCATAAAAGCAATTACAAGAGTCACATAAACATCAGGTATTAAAACTCAAATTAAAATGAAAAGGTCAAGCTATTAAAATGACTCAGTGAACAGTAAAACCCCAAAACCTATTTGTATAATCTAAAGTCTGTTAATGATGTCATGACATGGGATTGCCTCTTGCCAGTAAGATTATCCATCCAACACTGTGATACACAGATAAATCATGAATACCAAATACTGCGTGCTCTGCTATTCAACAGCTTTTTGCCTCTGTTAAATTTCAGAGGTTTGCTCTTTCCCATTCCTGCAATGATTTGTTCTAACTAAAAAGTTAGTTTGTCATTCTCATTGTGAATGCCCTAACGACGCCGAGTATTAGATGAAAGAGCAGGATGTGTTTCATTTCAATCTTATTTTAAGTGACGTCTCAAAGTGCCTTTTCTATTACCACTGCCCATTACTGCATTTTCAATTTCCCGACAACTTACATTTTGCAATTAAATCAGTTCACACTATGATATGCTGCTGATATGAGTTGGAGAAGGACAAAAGTGTTAAAAATCGGCACATTGCAAAGTGAAGATTTCGTAAAATTTATTCCCATTTAGAATATCTCTGTATTGATCAGTGCCTTGGCGCCTGAGAGATGATGCCTATAAAAGAGCAGTTTAATATCTATTGAATGTCTCCCTGCAATGATACAAATAGACGTGTGTTACAGCCCCGACGAGCTATAAATGTATCAGCTCGTGTGAGGCTCTTGTATTTGCGTTGGACCGCAGCACTGATGAGCATGTTAAAAATATAGGGTTGCTAGGGTAGAGCTGGTGAGAAGAGCGATCTGTAAAATGAGAAAGAAAGATCGAGAACGATAAATTGAGAGGTAGTTGTGAGGGAGAGAAACAGGCAGAGTGAAAGCAGAGAACAAAGAGGTTGTGAAGAGATACAGAGAAGACAAATGCCAGGAGCGGAAAGGTTGGAGAAAAATGCAAAAAGAGAGGAGAAGAGAGGAGAGGTTGCAACAGGGACAAGGATGCTCATTAGGCTGTCAGATCAGTATGCAATCTTCTGGTATTGTCGACACCAGCTACAGCGTACAGCTCCTTAAGGTGGCACTTGATTTTTTTTTTTAAAGACACGGCCTATAAGGTCAAAGATTAATCAGTCGCAGAGTTGCACCCTCAACCTTTCCAAAGCCATAGGGGGAGGCAGGTATAGGCTGAAGTGTCGGGTGAGGTGGGAGGTGTCAAAACATCGCAGAGGATGTTATGGTTTCATCACAGGATTGGACCATGACGGGCAGCAACAGAGCAGAGTCCCGCACGTGACCCGTTACCTGCTATAATGTCCAAGTTAAATCCGGACCCGCCCGCAGTTAAACATGCATCTTACATACACAGTCACTCATGGCTATGACCTTTCGTCCTCCTGTTTTGATGGTTGTTGAATATCTATGAATGGAATAAAAGCACAAAGCCACTGAGAACGTATTCACCTCTGGCTATTTTTGTATTTATGTGGTCCTAGCTAGTTCAGTGTCAGTACTGACAGTTGCTTGAGCGGAAGTGAAGTGGTCAAAAGTGGTGTCGTAGGCTTTCACAATAAAATAAATCCTAGCGGCAGAGTAGGTTTCATATATTATTTAGATGTTAAAAATATTGCATGATCATTTTAATTTCTGATTTCTTCGGAGAAAATACAACACATAAAACTTAACTGTACAATACACCTGCTGCCCACCCATGTTTATTGAATTTACACCAGTGCCTGTGAATTTATACAAATATATTTGCAACCCATGTTTTTTTCATTACTTTTTACGCTCGGGTACCCGACTCAACAGCTACAGCTCAGGAATTCATTAAAAAAGGTTTCGATCATATCTCTAATTACATGGGGCTGCAGACCAGGACAAATGTTACCATTATTATCTCTCTAACATTAAAAGTGTCTTTAGCTTCATGATAATCTATAGTGTATCTGTAGTCAGTGAAAAGATGTAAAGAGATTCATGAAGTCACTGAGCTGTCAATCTGTCAAACTCCACCATGTCAGGTGTAACAGCCTTTTGATAACATAGATATGACGGAACCGCTTAGATGTTGTGTATATTGTAAGATATACACACTATAGTTCATGCCTCACTCTCCTGATGCATGAACACGACTCAAAGCACATATTGGTTTTCTTGTATGCTAATTCAATTTTACCTCCTTCATTCTTCCCCCCTAAGGCTCAGCTTTGCTCTGTTTTTCCCCTCCCGTCTGTTACGGGTGTGGAAACAATATGAGAAAAAATATACAAGGGAGGCTCCACTGTCAGCTCGCAAGCCGGCAAGTGCCTTTATTCTGTCGACTGCTGCCGTAAACTGCCGATTGTTGATGTTCTTCTCTTCTAGGTAGTGGGAGAGTGGCGCTTTAGCAAGATCCACTGTGACATCTTTGTCACTCTAGATGTGATGATGTGTACAGCCAGCATCCTCAATCTCTGTGCCATCAGCATTGATCGGTGAGTGTGTCACTTCACAGATTGTTAAGTCCTGTCTGTCATGCCTCCTGCATGGATTCCTGATGAGATCTGCGCCCCCTGAAAAACAGAGGGCGCAACTCAGTGCATGTCTGTCAAAGCACACGTGTCAGTTTACACACTTTATGCAATTTCCACACGCGGATTTCACACCACACAAAACACCTACATTCCATGTGTATTTATACTGTAGCACAATAGTCACTTTAATTTCTCTTCAGCAGATGTGCCAGTTATAATTGTAAACATCTTAAATGGAAATTAAAAAACGTGTGTGTGATTTAGTGAACACCTGCGAATGAAATCTAATGGAGAAGTTGTGGACTCCTGGCAGCCCGAACTTAGACGCAGCTTATATTTCAGTCATAGACCACAACAACCACTCATAACAGTGGGCAAGTCAAAGGAATATCGAAAATGACACATAAATACATAAACATAAATCTGCAAATATATATACTTTAAAGGATAGAAATAACACAAGTCATGAACAGAACGTAGAGAAGGCTGAGATAGAAAAGAAAGTATGGGAAAAAGTCAACACAAAATCACCACCACAAATCTCTATTCAATAAAAAAGGTTAAAGAAGAGGGGAGGTGGTATTAAGTTCAGGTCTTAATGGCCAAGAAAATATACAATCTCATTCTATAGGCTCCACTTAGAAGGCATAGAGTATATTTCAGTAGCTATAAATCCTGTATGTGTTCACCTCCAGTGGTTTAATTTGCCGCTGTGATTTATGGTTGTACATCACTGCTTAGTCTGAAAAGACGTGAAGTCAGGAGGGCATTGAAATACTGCGTCTTCATCCTGGTGTAAAGTTGCTCTTTAACAACAATCCTCGTTTAAAAGCTTCTGATATATACACGGTGTGAGTGCACAGCAACTCCATTCACTCCCAATGGAAACGAGAGTCTGACATTGGAAGTAGTTTTCATTTAAACCTGCAATTATTGATCTGAGGGCAGTGAAAAACTTAGTCCGTCTGCAGTTTCGGTGCTGGACTGTTAGTGTGCAGTGGACCTTTAAGGTATAAAAAGCTGCATTTTGGAGCTGGAGATGACATCATGAGAGGGATAAACGAGTCAGAACAAATAGAGAAAATGTAAAAAAACAGGTTAAGAAATAAATGTAGAGAGCTGAAGGAACCGTAGAGTAGGGTAATAATTCTCTCTGGCTTCATCACTCCAAGCAAAACTTTGCGCCCACACATAATTATGTGATTAACTATTAGTAATAAAATATGAATGATTATAACAACTTTAAATAAATACACAAACAGATCAATTGCAATTTAAAATGCCCGAGTGTGACAATAACTTGTGACAAGACCTCATCCTCCTGGATTCATTAGTGCCGCCTCCGAAAATAAAGTCAATCACTCACACATACAATAATCACAAACAGCTGAAGGAAGCAGAGTTGCACGGGAAAGCCGTCCATCCGAGGGGCACGTAAAGGTTGAGCTCTCAATATTAAAACTGTACCAAGTAATTAGGTAAAGCTGACGACCAGAATATGTCTTCAACGTGCACGAGCTTGTTTATTGTGACCGAAGAACTCGTGGATCATTCTGAAGAATACCAAGGACATAACGTTTCCTGTATTTTCTATTTTACAGAATTCAGTCGTATTTAATTTGACGTGATTTTCTGCTCGGCTGCATTTTTATCTCAAACCCATACGCATGATAAATATTCACAATGGTTCCACACAGACACAATTTCAGCTCTTATTGAAAGGACTGAATTAGAATACAAATGTCACTCCTACGTGGGAGAAAGGCTTATTAGTCGATATAATCTCGTGGTAGATCATTGTTCACTGTATGTGAATGTGAAATGATGGTTAGAAGCATGCCAGAGAGAGGAATTGCATCCCAATTTACATTTAGACATTATTTTTAGAACTTTGTGTTTGCACGCTCTGTACTTTTGAATGCTCATCACTGACAGAATGAGTTAGACTTTAACCAATCACTTTTCCTGGTTTGAGTACTTTTCAGGAACGCTGGTTTGTAAAAGTTCACATCGGAGTGAGGTTTTCTTTTATTTCCATTTATCATTTCACCTGAAGGTAGCATCGTTATTTATACATCAGGGAAGTGTTTCTTTCTCTCCCAGCTTTGTTCTGTGGAGCAAATTCGGATGTGGTCAAAAACTGGCTACATTCAGCAGGACATCAGCTCAGTTAATTACTCTATTGTAAAGAGGATGAATACATTATTATTAGTTGGAGCTTGGGTGCACTCCAGTCCAATCAGCTACTCGCTTTTCCTTTGGAAGACGGCGTTAACTGGACCTAAGAGAACGCTGCTTTTGTGTGGGAGGTGATATGAAACATACACAAGCCAAATATTGTTTGACAAAAATCCAATTATGTTGCCAATAGTCAGATGACTTTGAGGTTGACTAAATGTTACACAAGACATTGATCTCAGAGGAATTCAGTTTCAGTGAAACTTAGCAAGGCTTTATATTTAGTTAGTCACATTTGGATGTTTCAATGTACAATACACTGCTCCAAAAAGAGGTGAGACATTAATCCTTTGCTCTTTCCTAATTATGAGATAAAATGTGATAATATTATGTATAAACAGAAAATATGTGCAGGATAACCTATAGGGTCTGGTGCAGAAAAGCATCGTCATCTGTCAAATGTAATGATAAAATAGGAAATGTATTATTATGATATACTATTATTACTAAATTATAGACACATTTACATATTTAATTGAGAATCAAACCTCCAATAAATGTGGAATGTAACTTTTACCTTCAAGGTACCAATATGTAATGTGGCATTCAGAATTACACATCCCATTAATTTCAAACTGCAGATGTATTATCTTCGAGACTTAACCCATGTGAAAGTGAAAGCCTTGGCGACTCAATACAGATCAGATGTATTTCCTTTAATCCCATGTACTTGATCCAGGACCAGTGAACAAGCTGTGAACACACAATTGACATATCATAATCCTTTAAGTCGATATGCTGAGCTTTTTAGCAAACAGTCGATTATTAACACACGCAGCAGTTGGGGATTAAGAGTCATGTTCACCTGGGGAACAAAAAAACATTATTCTCCTTTTAGCTCTGTTTTTGGTCTCCAACTGAAAACAACGAGTGGTGGGAATGGACCAAACAGTAAAGTTATGGTCTGACAAGTAAAGATTGGAGAAAAAAGCCCCTTAAAGCCAAGGGAGCTGCAAATGTGATGAAAGAGTAATGTAAAAGTGAAGGAGGCCAAGCTGAACATATAGGGGACCGCATAATTTTACAGGTGAGTGTGTGCAGCAAACGCTATAAGAAGATTACCTGAGCGTTAAATTGTCCTCTTTGCAGGCGGGACTGAAGGATCAATTTCTTTCATTTTATGTAAGTTAACAACCTCTCATGTGCCACTTGTGGTGCAGAGGGCTCAGCTTCCAGCCCCAAAATTGGAATACAGGTGCAGGTGGAAAAAAAACATTTTCCTTTGCTAACAATGAAGCTGATTGAACCTTCTCATCCTGCAAAAGCACTGTGGGCCAATTTGTTTCACCCATGACTTAAAGGTACACAGTGTTGTACAAGCCACAGAAACATACAGGGAATAATACAATTACCTTAGATTTAATCCTTACTTCTCTTCTGGCTTTTCATAGAGAAGCCAGTCATAATAAAAGCCTCGCTCACTTGGCTGAAGTTCAAAAACAAATTACACAAAAAATCGATGTATGGGACATTGTAAAAAAAAAGCTGTGCATTTCCTGGTGATTACAGCAAGCTCACTAATAGAATCAACCGATGTAGCAAGGTTAAATGATAAGGTCTTTCCTGTGAGACACTGGACGATAAAGACACAGCCTTCCTCACACGACCTCATCCTCACTTAGACGGCAGCACAGAGCACATGGCTGTTTCCAAAGGGCCGGGCCAACGAGAGCTGATCCAAGGCGACAGGCAGCGTTTCTTGTTTAACCAACCTGCAGGTTCCTTGGTCCAACTTTAAGCACTGATTAAGAAACAGAAAGGCAAGGCAATTTTATTTATAAAGCGCCTTTCACACACACAGGTAGATTCAAGGCGCTGTACAGAGACGTTAAAACACAACACTTTAATACAAAATGAATAGAAAACAATTTAAAATCTGAAATACAGGATCAATCGGTATCAGAAAATTAGGAAATAAGGTGAGAGGGGAAATTTATTCAAATAAAATAAATGGAAAATTGTAGAACAATTCAATAAAAATGGAATGAAATACAATAATGGTTAGACCTTATGAAATAGCTTAGTTAAAGGTGCTTGTGAACAAGGAAAATCCAGCACTGTGCTGCTTAGTGACTAAAAGCTGCTTGTCCATCTTTAGATTTTGCCCTGTGGACCAGTAGCAGACCACTCCCCAGTGATCAGAGGTCTCACAGGATTGTATTGGACCAACATGTCTGTTATGTATTTGGGAGCAGCTCCATTAAGCGATTTAAAAAATGAGCTGTTAAACATTTAAATCAGTGCCGTGTCTAACTTGTTGCCAGTGATTTAAGAACATTGTGATGTGGGCAGTCTTTTTAGATTTGATCATAAATCTTGCAGATGAATTTTGAATTTACCCGTGAATCAGACATGAACTCAAATCATACGTTCAGGATAAACATACATTTCATGCATGCTAACCAAAGCCTCTATTTCCCCCCCCTCACCCCTTACAGCTACACGGCGGTCGCGATGCCAATGCTGTACAATACTCGCTACAGTTCCAGGAGACGGGTCACAGTAATGATCTCCGTGGTGTGGGTACTGTCTTTCGCCATATCGTGTCCCCTGTTGTTCGGCCTGAATAACACAGGTAAGAGGGCGATATCCGTGCACGTCTGCTCTGCTGTCTTTGAAACAGGAATGTTTTCCCATGGTGTGTGACTAAATTGGTGGAGCAGATAGTGCAGCTGTATTGTATTATTCATTGGTTACATCCACTGCACAGTACAGGATGTACAACGTAGACACATATACATTGTGAATCATTATCTGGCAAGTCTTTTAAAGGCTTTCCCATAGTTGCATTGGTATTGCACTCAAGCAGAATGTAAATGTCAGTGCCCATTTGCAGTTTGTATAGAAGTGAAAACAAACTAACGCATTCTTTTGAAATTTTATCGCCCATATCAGTATTCGATTACTTCATATTGACATGTATCTAGCTTTAGCCTTAGGCCCCGAGGCTGCTTATTGCACAGAACAGGGGCTTTAAAGTGGGATTACAGTTAAACCAGGTTCTGATTAAGAGCTTTTTTCTTTGGAGGCGCCTGCTTGTTGCTGACAGCTTACATCCTGTCACTTTGAAGCTCCACTCATCCCTTCGAGAGCCTTTGTGTACTGTCAATGGACTCATACGTTCTGTGCATGCTGTTTGGAAGCATGAAAGTGGGGATCTCAGTAGAAGGAGCCACTGAAACCAAATCAGTCAATATCTGTGTTTGATGTAGCGCAACTGCTGTGTGTGATGTGGCCAATGTTTGAGACTGTAAAACTTGTCAGAAGTGGCTGGTGATCATTGCAAACGCAGATGAAGAAAACTCCAGATTTCTTTCCAAATGGATAGAGTCCTTCTACCCAAAGCAAACATGATGCAGTTAAAGCACAGTGGTCCTTTTTGTCAAAGCTGAGGGTTTTCTTTAGGATCCTACGTTTCCCATAATGCCAACTTATTGCCTCACTTCCAGTTTGTAATTCAGGCTGTTGAAAGTTATTAGAAATCCTTCTCCTGATGAGTGGACTGAGCCACAGCCACCCTGAAGTGTGGAGGTAACACTTGATCTGCTGAATTTTGGGTTTTCACGTCACAATGTAGTGAGCAGACTAAAGAATCTTTTATAACTGTATAACTGTCCTCATCAGCAGGTGGGCTGCATCCAACTACACTTGACATTGGTTGGTTTATAGACGGGGGGGATTTAATGTTGACCTGTTGTCGATTCAGCTCCGGAAAAATTGTCTTCCCATTCGACTGAAAAAAATTAATCAATCCGTTTATTTAGTTTATTTCGTTGCCACTTTAATATCTATATAGTATTACTACCAGTAAAATGAATGTCCTGTTGTCCAAATTTAATATCTTTGGAAGCTTTTTTTTCTTCAGTGGTAAAGACTACGTGAAATCCCCTGAGCCACTTATGCCTCTTTCTCTTCTTCTATTGTTTAAATATGACTCAACTTACTCTAATTGGTCTAAAAGTCCAAACTATCAAGAAAAATAACTATATATACTACATTTTGGTCTGAGCCCCCTTTCCCATCTTTTATTTTGGTTCAGACTCAATTGAAATATTTATTTGAAAGCCCCTCAGTTGTGCATTCTTTGCAACTAATGCTCATTTTGAAGCTGCTTTGAGATGCTGAACATGCACACCTGACGGGGCTTTCACACCCACCTTGTTTGGTCCGGACCTTCAGACATTTAAGTTTAGTATAAGACTTGTCTCACTTGTCTCGTCTGTAAGTTGTCGGTGATGCAGCTTTTGGGGAAAATTTGGCTTGTTTTAGAAATAAATCGATCAAATCTAAAATTACAAGCAACTAAAGCAGAGTCTAAAACTGGGGTGATATGATCTCTACATTTGGCAACAGACAGAAACTCTGTGGCAGCAGTCTGGGTAAGCTAAAAGGGGACCGCAAAGAGAGGTAGCGAGGAAATTATGGGAATGACCTCCAACTCAGAGTAGTGTAGTCACGTATTTTGAATGAAGTTGCAAGAGATTAAAAGCCTGCTGCAAGTTCAAACTAATTTCCCCATTTTACTGCAGAAAGTTCCAGAAGTCAGAGTGACAGGCACACACAGAACTACACTCTAAAAAAGAGCATGTTTGATGGAACATAACATCCAGTCTGAAGTGTTTATTCACCGTGTGCTTATCTCCACAGCTACTCGTGATGAGTCTCTCTGTGTAATCGCCAATCCGGCTTTTGTGGTGTACTCCTCCATTGTGTCCTTCTATGTTCCCTTCATCATCACTCTGCTGGTTTATGTGCAAATTTATGTGGTCCTGAGGAAGCGCAGGAAACGTGTAAACACAAAACCAAAGCAGCGAATGTGTCAGGCCGTCGACCCTGATGCAGCCACATCGCTGAAGGTGAGCTGCTTCCAACAAATCGTCTCCTGTTTACAGCGAACACCTTTACAGCCTCAGCATCAAAACAGATCGACTTTATTGCACCAGAGCTCTTTATCTTCTCAGCACATTTTAGACTCATGTCTTTTTCAACCAGTTTGAGAAAAAAAAACATCAAAACGCTAAAATATCTTCCTAATCAAACTGCAATCAATACATTTCTCAACCCATTCACACTTCATTGTTTTATGAACAGGCGCTGTATTACATAACATCACACTTCTGGGAAAACCCAGACAAGAGGAGGATTGATTTTTTCATAGGGTGGGAAAAAAAGGATATTGTTCAAGGCAAGGGATTGAAAGGGCAAAGGTCAGTTATACCTGAGAGCCTTTTCAAGTGTTTTTCCCCTTACATGTAATAGTAATATGCTACTGTATAACTGGTTCAGGCCTGGAGACCAGGTATAATCTTCATGCATTTACTGTTACGTATCAGTGTCAGAAGCCACCACGCAACACTAACTATGATGGCTCTCAAACGACCTTTCGATCGATTGATTTTTCTGACACTAAAACCCAGTGGTCACTGCACAGGAAGCCAAGTAATGCTTTTGATCCAGTGCATTACCCATGTTCATGCATGGCTTTACTCAGTGCTCTCTGTGTGCATGATATAGGAGGAGGTCAGGGGGAAAGAATAACAACAGACAGACGGCATTTCCTTTATACGGAAGAAAGACAACACACAACTATACAACATTAACAGATTAATTTAAAGTTGTGTTCCCCTCATGTTGCTAACTGTTGGATGAGTTTGTTTTGTCTTTCTAAAATAACCTCAGCCACAAACATGTTTCACACTGACAAGTCAATTGACTTCCAGCTACAGTTGAAGCCGCAGATCAGATTCTTGCTAAACTGCCTTTCTGTGGCGGAGCTGGGTCTAGCCTCATTTGACCTGGTAGGCAGAGCTTCGACAGCTCTTTTGTCAGTCTTGCTTTGACATTGTATCCTCTCCTTGCCTGACACAGCTGCTTTCCTTTCAGGATAAGTGCACTCATCCAGAGGATGTGACGTTGTGCACCATGATTGTTAAGACTAATGGGAGTTTTCCTGTCAACAAGAAGAAAGTGGTGCGTGAGTTTATTATTTTGTTACCCTTTGTTTAATTGTTGGGAATATATATTTATTTTACCTGTAAAAGATTTAGTGCATTGTCACCTTGCCATTTCCCCCCATTTCTCAGAGGAAATATAGCCTGAAAGGGCATCTTTCTGCCTTTGTGAGCATAGCAAATCTAAATCAAAGATTAAAATGTATCTATTTGATCATTTATCTATTTATTATGCGTTATTTTAAATGTCAACCATCTTACAATAACCTGAATGAAAGTTGTTCACCGGCTTCTACGTCTTTTTCTGCTAACTCTGTCCTTGCTCAGATTTTCATCAAAGACGTGATCAATGAGGGGGAAGATCTGGAGCTGGACGAGCTGAACAACAGCGGCAGCAGCAGCCAGAGGCAGAAGCAGCAGTCGCAGTGTGCTCTTGGAGACATTCCGGCCACGAGCCACCAGCAACTGATGCCCAGCAAGGCCAACAACAGCCCCACGTCCACACCTCCCACACCCCCCGAGGAGGCCCAGAAAGCAGAGAAGAACGGAGACCCTACCAAGGTGGCTCATGGGGATCCGGCACCGGTTGTGGCCAAAGCCTTTCAGACGCAGGCCTTACCTAACGGCAAAACTCAGACCTCTGTGAAAACTATGAACATGAACAAGAGGAAGATCTCCCAGCAGAAGGAGAAGAAGGCCACTCAAATGTTAGCCATTGTTCTTGGTAAGTCCCTTTTTTTTTATTTCTCATCTGCCATAAATGATTTATGATTAGTTACAGTGAAGACAAGTTCAATCAAATGCTATTTTATCTGAGTGAAATAAAAACTTGGTAAATGCTAAATAACATGCAGTGCTCACAACATCAAACCAGCGGGGGGATTGTTCAGAATCCAAGTTCCAAATATTTGTTATTAACCACAATGTTATTCTGCAGTTTGCAGTTTAGAAAGCATATTATCTTCTAAACAAGCTCGGCTGCCTCCATATTTTTATTTCCATAATTTTTTTTTGTAATGACCTAAAACAGAGCTTGAAAACAAGTCAGACAGTGATGCAACGAAAGGAAATCATTCTGATTCCTGTGTTTTAGAGTCCAACTCTTCGGTATTTGTGTATTTAAGGTCAGAGCTTCCTTCTTTGTCACTTTCCCCCCTCACTCTCTCTCTGTCTTTTCCCGTCTCTCCTCAGGTGTCTTCATCATATGCTGGCTGCCGTTCTTCATCACACACATCTTGAACACCCACTGCACGAAATGCAAAGTTCCCGCCGAGATGTACAACGCTTTCACTTGGCTGGGCTACGTGAACAGCGCTGTGAACCCCATCATATACACCACCTTCAACGTCGAGTTCAGAAAGGCGTTCATAAAGATCTTGCACTGCTAAACTGCAGCGTCATTCGTCTCATCAGACTGAGGGAGGGGTGAAGAATAAAAAAAAAACATCTTTTCTGTCAAATACCTCATCCTGCGAAGGAAATGCACCACAGGGGAAAGCCGCGATTCGCTTTTTAAAAAGGAACAGAACTGAACGAGTGGGAAAAACTTGACTGTGTCTTACTCGATGACACGTTGGCTCTATCTGTGAATGGTTTGTGGACTTCAAATCACTGAATGTAAAACAAGAAATGTCTGTAACAATGACTTGTTCCATAGAGAAAGAAATATGTACCATTGTTCTCTGAAAATCATTGTGCTTGTCGCGTAAGGAGCCATCTGTGTATACCACACACGTACAAGTTGCAAACTGCTTTTTATTGTGTGTGTAATTTATGTTATGAAGATGGAGATTTTCTGCAGATCTTATAGATATCAAGTCAGTGTTCATTGCAGTGTTAAAGCTCAGACGTGAGCTCTTAATCTTAAAACCTGTCACTGGTTGGAATGTGTGTTTGAGACAAGAGACAATTTACTTGCTGTATAATGTGGCAATGCCAATATCCACATATTTGCAATTTTATAAATTGGAAAAATCATGTTATTATTATTATTATTATTATTATTATTATTATTATTATTATTATTATTATTATCACTATTATACTTATCATTCTTTGCTGTAAATAGTTTTTTCTTAACACATTAACTGTGATTATGCCTGCAATTGAAATGTGATGCATGCTACATTGCTCCTCTACTTGACTTCTCATGAAATGTATGTTTAGCAAAAAATGACAAAAGATGTCCAATAAATGAAGTTCTGAGACACTGTAACGTGCCACATGAAAATCAGTGTTTGCTGTTTCAATACAGATACCAGACACCCAACAATAACCTGTCGGTGTTTACCAGCCTCACTCTTCCTCCCAGGATTGGTCTGCAGCTGAGTAATGTTGACTGTAATTATAACTGAGCGTCGCTGCTGTGCCAGGGGTCCTGCAGCACACTAATAAACTGTATGTGGACTTTGCAGCTCCCAGGTGTAATCGTGTGGATGTGTGCATCACTGTGAGCAGCTCCCCAGGGCCTTTGCTAAGCAAGAATGGGGTGAACTGAAATGCCAGTTGCAGCAATACATCTGTGTGTGTGTATTGTTTCGGCCTGCATCATTTTCACATCGGCAATAACCATATATCTGAGTGGTTGTGACAGTTTACAGGTGATTGGCTCAAGGTTAGTGTGTCAGGCTGTGATTGGAAGAGAGAAATGAGCTGGTGGAGCCCAGAGAAATGTGTGTGTAGGAGACATGCACATGAAGAGCCTTGTTGACTGATCATTAACATATATATAATCTCAGTCACTCCCATGGAGAGTGTGATGCATGATAATAGACAATCAAGTGGGGGAAAAAATTGATTTTAAATCAAAAGAAAAGTTAAGCCTATAAATCACAGTTTGGAAGCTCATGTTGATGTTTAAATCAGTCATAGTCAGACTAATAATTGTGTATGACTTAATTCATATGATTGATATGTTGATTCTTTCTTATTATTTTGTATTTGTTGGTTTTGTGATGAATTTCGCACATACACAATGTTCACTGCTCATAGATTATTGAGTCTGGCTTTTAAATGTACACAGCTCCCACAGGGGGAGACTAACTGTTTTCAATTACACTGTGAGTTAGGTTGATAGCTCTGGGCCCTGTTAAAGAACCAATCCGGGAAACTTACTTTTTCTAATTGCAATGAAGTTAATGTTTTTGTTTTTTTTAAAGGAAGCTTTCTACGGTGTCGAGAAACAGCAGCGGGGACTGTGTTGGTTCCAGCTCTGCTATTAGAAATCCCCCCCCTGAGTTCAACTCCAGTGACAAAGGTACCCTACCTACACTTCAAGACAACTCAGCATTCACATAGAAATATACTGCTGCTGACATTACACATGAGATATGCAGAGTTTGGGATTTGATGTTGTGCTTGATTCAAAAGTATGCGAAATGTTTTATCTTGACGAATGGATGAACAGGTTTCTTCAATGTCACAACAGTAAATTACAATACACAGAGTGCAGCACTGGTAGAAGTGAATATACAGTAGATTATTATTCCTTGGTAAAAAAACAATCAAAAAGTGACACGACTTCACAGAAGCCCTAAAATAAAGCAGCTTGATATAATCTTAATCATAGAAAAACAGTTGTTGTTCATCACAAACAAATGCATTTAATAAGTGGAAACTGATCATTTTATTATGACAAACCGCTAATGAGTGTTTTTATTAACATGAGTATTATTATTATTGATAATAGCAATACTTTGAACCACTGTCCAAGGTATAGACACAACTTCAATAAGTAGGAATAACGTAAGATAATCGATACAAAGCAGAATTGTGAAGAACAGAAATCAATCAACTCTAATCACCAGATGTGGCACAGTCCTTGCTTGTGTGCTTGGTGTGTGCGCAGATGTATTTCTCACGTGTCCAGCGCTGTGTCTAGTTAGAATCAGCATCTCCTCCTCCTGCCTGCTGCAGCTGCAGCCTCAGTTGAATTAGGAGATTCAATTCCCTGAGCAGCGTTCAGAAGCACTGCAGAGGCTGCTGAGCAGGAGAGGCACTCCTTTCTCTGAGTGTGATCCCAGCTGCTCCTGCAGCGACTCCCTCCTCTTTATCTGCTTATCAGGCATCCAGGTATTGATGTTGTTCAATAACACAAACGCATTGTATGAGGGCGTGTCAATGGTGTTATGGAAGATGACCAGGAATCCTCCTGCAGCTGTAAGTTCCAATCATCTTGTCAAGATTGTCCATGCCTCCTCTTTTGGTCCAGGGTGATGCTTGATCCTTGTCTTCACAATCACTCTATCAGCCATTGTTGTTGTTTGTGCTCAGGAGGATCAGATTCTTGTTCCTCTTTGGGAGGTGAAATACTGTGGTGGTGGTGGTGGTGGTGGTAAAGGCAAACTTTGATAAGCAACAATCCACCCCTCTTTGATGAGAAGGCCTCTCTCGCCCTTGCCTTAAGCCAACCCTGGTGCTGGTCATCCCCCTCTTTGTAGCTGCTGGCTGAGTTCATAAGAGATGAAGAATTTGTCCCATGTGACATTATGCCCCCTCGATCCATCTGTCACATCAAGCACAACCTTGAAAGGTTCTTCTCTGGGCCTCCACTGGTCGGCTTCACAGACTACCAATATCTTGATGCCATACCTTAGTGTTCTGCCGGGCGTATACTGAACATAAACAACCTGGGACCTGTTGACAAAAGAGATTATTATCAGTCCATGTCATGGCATAGTCTTTAGAGGAGGGAGATGGGAGACAGAGTTAGATGAGAAGATAAATAACACTGCCATATATGAAAGAAATTAATTTGGCTCAATACTGGATTGGCTGAGTGCATACCTCTGCCAACAGTCCCTGTGTGAAACCATATTTAAATCAACACCAAATTATTCACAATCATGGATATCACAACCCATGAATTATTCCCCGGGAAAATCTGCAAAAATGTCTCGCAATCTAGAGGTGCCCGTGAGAAAAACTCGTATTAATAAAGAAACCCTAACCCTATGGATTTACTGTGCAGCAGTTGCCTTTTTATTCAGCTGTACCATCAAATGACACCGTACAGGGAATACAATATGTTGATTATGTTGTAAAATCCTCATTACACCAGAAAAGTTTCTAATCTCTTTTAATTTCCTTTTGTCTTTGTGGTAAAACCGCAGCGTCAGGCGATGTCAGTTTCACTGAGTCCCTGCAGGCGCTGAAAGATGGATGTGATGTACTTTGTGACACTCTTTAATGGACTTGCACTATCTCCGAGGACATTTGGATTGTGTTTGCCCCCTGGCACACATCATCAGAACAAAGGTGTATAAGAGTGGAGACAGAGAGAAAAAAGCAAGTCCCTCCTGCTTGCACAACCAATGAAACAACCTATATGTCCTTCTATTGTGAATCCAGACAGTAAAAACCGTGGCCTGGACTGAAATATTTATACGTAAAAAGCATGTCATATTGTACTATTCCCTCACATGGAATCACAGCCTACTTTATATGTCTGTTCTACTATCATATCATCCATGTGCATTTTCTAAGCTATATATGGATCTCCTGTTGTCCTGTGGGCCACATGTATATATGGTGTTTACATAATAAAATCCCGTGGGGGAAACATTCTGGACCAGCACCAATCATGTCTGACACATTCTGTGTGTTGGCCCTGTTCCTGTCTTCATAATGGCTAATGAATCATTGTAATTAGCAGCTGTGCATGTTAACATTATTTAAGTAATATTATTTATGAATTCTGTTAATTCTCTGGCTTGTCCGTTAATCATACAGCAGATGCATAAAGTTATAGTGCAGCTTTAAAGCACTCGATTTATATTTTGAATGCTTTTGGGATCCATAGCGCCCAAATAAATTCCCTCTGACTTTGTTATTAACGTATAACTGTCATGGATATTTATATTGGAATTTAGTATCTGTGAGATTCAACACCAGAATGGCATCAGGATTTATGAATAAGTGAGAGCTTGCTGGTGTAAAACAGTGAATGTGAGACTCACACTATAATTGACACTAACAAAGTAGCACATAGACTACAACACATAGACTCGTGTCTCACTCCTAATATAGTCTCTTTTTCTAAATCTTTTTTGTCAGTTTATATAGAAACCATTATTCTGATCCCTCTTTTATCATTGTTGCTGCAGGGCAGAGATATGTTTCTGATTAAATTTCTGATTACGTCAGGGAAAACATCTGAATGCTGATGTGCCAGCCCCGAGTGTCACCCTCTCCACAGCCCCCCCCAGGGCTCCAGATCAAGCATCACCTATAGGCTCCATTCTCTGTTGGGACCAACACATCTACAATACATCACATCCTCTCAAGTCAATCTCCTGCCTGTCTCCTAATACTGCATCTGAAATGACAGACGGCCAAGCATCGGTACCCGTCGCTGATTTATGATGATACACACTATTATTGATTCTGCCGTAAGGGATATCAAATATGATGTCAGTAACAAAGCAGGTAACCTTGGCTTGGAGGGAGACGCTGTGGCATCAAACACAGAGTCTCTGAGTTGAGCCTTCCTCGTGTCTGTCATCTTCTCGTCCCTGTTCATTCGGCAGTGGGTGTTCTCCCCTCATCTGCTCCGTAGAAACAAAAGTCCCAGAGGTTGGAGAAGGAGAGTTTAGACTGAAGGTGGGGGTTGTGTGTTCTGCATCTTCAAGCAATGAGGAGACTCTTAATTAACTGAACCACGATAGCTTTCTTGAAATATTAAAATTGCCTCTTGCCCAGGCACTGAGTCCTTATACTGCTGGACCATCAAACAGCAGCGTTTACTCTCTTCTCGGTCCCTCAAGGCCGTGTGCTGCAGCGAGACAAAGTGGCACAGTATGGTAATGCTGTTTAAAGAAGCTCTGAGTTATCCACAAAAGTCAAAGTTGTGCGCAAACACCATTGTTCTGCCTGCTCTGAGGCACAAAGAGAAAAAGTAAAAGAAGTTTCTTCATCGTCTGCTTTCTGAGGAATATGTGAACAGGTCTTTCATCATATCAAGGTTTTATGAAACCAAATTTCCATTTTCCGCTTGCTTGAGCTGAAACAATTTACATACTTTAATTACCTATTTTTAATGTGAATGCTGTTTGTAAAATCACTAAAGAGCTCGCTTTGAGGAACTGCATTAATTAAAGCCCAATGGCTTCTAGGAAACTTCTACTCTTACTTTCAATTTTGGCCATAGTTGATATCAGTCTATTTATCAGTCAGTTTAGGGGGATTTGTGAGCTGACAAAAATACTTCTGAATATTTAATAAGGTGTGTGGTTGGCAGTATGAATCTTTTCTTGAAATGCTGTGATATAATTTTGGGTCATAGAGTACTGCACTAACTGTTTCCCTCCACCAAGGAGGTTATACCTTCATCGCTGCTTGTTGTTTGTTATTTCGCATAATTACACAAAAACCACTGAACCGATTTCCATGAAATTTTGTTTAGGAGTGAGACATGGCCAAAGGAAGAAGCCATAAACGACAAATGGTGGATTAAGGTTTTTATTTTAAATTTCATTATCATGATGTGGTAGGGTGTTTGCCTTGGCCAAGGTATGAGCTGACTGAGCACCTCCCTTGTTATCTGAGATGTATGAAATATACTTTATGATAACAAGAAAAAAGCTGTATAAACGTAATCTGTTGTAATGCCTCAGTTATATGTTACATGCTGGTCATCTGTTCAGTCATCTGATTCAACGTAGATTACAGTGAAAAAGAACCCTCAATGTTTTTGTTTTGGGGGGGGGGGGGTTCTCTCAAGGAAAAAGTCGCTCCCGACTTTACCTGGAACTTTTCCGGCCAGCCCCTGAATAAAATTTCTTGAAAATTTAAGTGGCCACGTTTCTAACTCGCAATATGCAAAACTGAAAAAAAGAGTATGTAATTGGGTGGAAAATATGTTGTTCATACTCCTGTCACTAGATGGCACTGTGGCCTTTCGGGTAGGAGAAAATAGCGCGAGACAAGCAGACATGAGAAAAACAAACCAGGAAGTGGAGAGTCTTCCGGTCAGTGATTCACCTGTTGTGTGTATGGTGCTGGCTGTTTTACAAATGGGTAAATATGAGAAAAGTGTTAATTCTGTGCAAAGTAATCGAAAGATGCCCGTTTGTATAAACCTTAGAAATCTTTAAATCTTTTATATAGAGTCTATGGTATAAACATGTAAAATCCAATGTTTGCAGCCTATGGTGACTTCATTAGTCGGATGGTTACAGATTTCTGGCTGAGTAAACTCGAGAGCTGTGTGTAGGTGCCCACTCAAGATATATATTTAGTTATTGTTCATGTTGTAGAACATTCAAGGTTTGAGCTCATTGTGTTGAGCTGCATCAGGTTAATGTGTTTGCCTGCCACCACACGTGCACTTGAGACAGCACAAAGATGGGATCTAGTGGGTATATTGAGGCGTAATGCTCCATTTCACTGAATGTGTCGTGTGATGTTAATGTATCAAATGTTAAATGTATGTAAATAGAAGAGCCACCACTGCAGTTACTTCTGCACTGAATAGTCACTAAGTTCATGTACTAAGATACTAATTTCCCATTTTTAGGCAGAGAGTTGGTTTATTTTTTCACGCGCAAGTGTCAAGCACTTGATGTTTAACCAGAGATCTCAGTCACTCTGTTAACTTATGTGCTTCATATTGATTTATTACTAACCAAGAGTTTAGGTGATCAGCTGGAAGTTTAAGGCGTGAGCTATATTTTTGGAGTAATACTTTGTATCTTAAGTTGTTAACCCTGTTGCATGAGAAAATTTCTAATTCATAACTCCATATATCATTAACACTACCCTCACACTTGGGAGTATTCAGGAATAAAGACCCGTAAGTATAGTTTTGTGTCATACAACATTTAACCAGGCGAATATCTCTGGATGAAAAAGAGTTGCCATTCAAGTAGAAGATGTCAACTAGATTCAAGAGCTTTTGTTGATGAGGGCCGACGCCGGTGTCGATGCGCTGTAAACAAAAACACTGTGCTTCCCTCAGAAAAATTAATATGGTATGTACTGCCTCTTGAATGTTTTACCCAGGAGCCTCCCCTCACCTGAATGGTCCAGATGTTTTGCTGTTCTTGTGAACACGTCTGACAATGTCCCGCTGCTTTCTTTGTATGTGAAAGTCCAAGAAAATGTTCGCAGTTCACATCTGAAAATGCTTAATAAACAAAAACTCTTAAGGACAGTGCAGTGAATCTTGAACGCTCCGAGCATTCTGCACCACAGCTGAGTTTCTGACGTCATAATATACTCTCTTCTCGCCAGAAGTGGTCATTATTGTCGTTGTGAGCCGCAGGACTTTTTGTGCGCGCCTCAGTTTAAAGGATAATGGGACAGGATTACATTTGTACCATCTATTACCGTCATTAATAGAACTCAGTATTACCACTGTCAGGGCATTGTGTGGCTAAATGTGAGGCGCTCAGTTGATCTCCCACACTAATTGTCAAAGAGCTGATATTTGAAGAAGGCCCCTTTGAAGCACAGCGGCCCCTGTTCTTTTATCATCCTTCAGGCTCCACTGAGACACTCATCGCACTTTGAGCAGCTGTTATCGTGACCTTTTTACAAATACTGCATGTGTTTGTTGCTGCAGCTACTCAGCAGCTTGAGCGCCTCTCCAGGATATCAGACATTATTAAATCGCTGCATTAACATTTGGATGTTGAATGAAATGCCTGTTTGAAATTTGATTATTCTCCCCCTTATCACAGCAGTTATTCCCCCTGGAAGTAGCATCAACCTCACAATTCTCACATGAACTCTTTTTTTTAGTTTTCTTCACCTATGAGATGATGGATGGTCACCACCCTCCCCTTTTTCTTTTTATATTGCCCATCAATTATGAGTAATAACTGTTATGTAGTACTACAGTTTGCTAGTAGCAGTGGCAGACATGATATATGAACAGCTTCCACTAACTAAATCAAAATGATCTGATTCCAAATTGCAAAACTTAAATAATTACCGCACTCTCAATTCATTTCTTTATGGATTTATATCATTTGCTGCTTGATGTAAGGTCTACTTTCCAACATTATTAATACAATGTAGCAGTTCCAGCGATGATGATGATGCCATTAGGGAGGAAGTAGTCCCTCTTCCACGGTGACACCATCAAATCAGTAGCATGATAAAAGCAAGTTAAAAGTGTCAAACAGCAACACTGTCAAGCTTGGAAATGCGAGACTTGTTAAATCTCAGTGTGCCTCAGGGCCCCAAAATGGTAGGACAAAGGAGAATGTTGCAATGGGTATGATCGGATTGATTGGATATGCTCCAAATCTCTTTTTCTTCTCTGATTGTGTAAACTTGGCTTGATGTGCGTGACAGTCTGATGTTGAAAGCAAAATGATTGAAGTGAAGTTCAGTGAGCAAAGCAACTCAACCCCCAACCATTCCCTCCTCTGTCTAACCTACTGATACCACCTGGCTCTTCTCAGTTTTAGCGGAAGTCTGTGCAGATGGGCCGAGTCATTTGTGATCATTAATCCCCCATAGGCAGAGTGTCAGTCTAAATCTTAACGGCGTCTATCAAATCAGTAGCTCGTTGTTGGTATAGGAGCGGTGGGAGATGCTATTAATTGTGGGGAGAGATTGGAGAGCCCTCTTGGTGCAGATAGTCATAATCAGGTTCTTGGTGAGATGACTTCTTCCTCTCCATCTCCACTTAAGCTCTATTTAATTTCTTCCTCTTTCTGCATCTGCACACCACTCCACCCAGGCTTTTCCTCTCTTCACTCCCATCTACAATCAGAGTAAGGTGAAGCATTGGAGTGTTGCACCTGATGCACAGAAATAGAAAGACATGGTTGGCTGGCTGGCTGGCTCGCCAGTCAATCAGTTGATTAATAGGTCTGTTTTTGGTTGGCCGGTCCATCAGTTTGTCAGTTATTTGTACAATTGCTTGGTTCGCTTGGTTGGCTGGTCCATCGGTTGATCTATAGGTTCTATAGTTTGATCTATAGGTTAGACGGTTGGTGGAATGGTTTTTTAGTTGGTTGCTTTTGGCCAAATGCTCTCAGCAGAACTTTTGTTAACTTTGAGAACACTGTGGTCTTCACAGTGGAAAGATAAAATGGTACCTGATGGAAATCCGCAGGATAACCAACATTGTATCGTTATAATGAATGTGCAAAATGTCAAAACACTATTTTGTCAAAACAAAAAATTGTGGATCAGCAAAGTCATTAGGATTCATCCTCTACTGATCTTAAATATCTGAGGAAAAATTTCATGCCAACATTTTTCTGAAGGTAGCTGTTGACCTGTTGGCAGGACTTTGACTCATGACAGCAGTTTTTCTAAACCACAGCTATCAGTGTGGCCGACAGCTCGTTTTGTTTTTACCTAATACGATACTACACTGGAGATTTGTGCACAGGAGCCACAGAGTCTACTTCAGCATATTCTACACTAAAAAGCAATTGCATAGTTTAATGGCGTTTTAGTTTCTTTTCCCAGTTGTCCCACTTGAGTGAGTCAAAGAGTTCACTGATTGTCCTTATCTCACCGAAAGGTGCATCAATGTAAAGGCAATTATGCTTCATTGATTCAGTGATAACAAAGTAGGACATGTAAAACACACAGAGAGCAAGAGTAAAAGCTTTGCTACTCTGCTTCAGCAGCTTTGATGTGATGCTTTCCTCTACTGTCACTTATCAGCCCAAGAGACCACAACCATATCCTTGTGGCCGAGGCATCATAGATTCTGCGTGACAGTCATTAAGTGTGTGATATACTATAACACAACTTGTCACCTAGTTATGTCTGTAAATGACATAGTGATACACATGAAAAGAGGAAGAAAAATAGAGAGATAAATTGCCAACAAATGACTGATTCTTTTGAGTCTTTTCAAATATTGCATGAAATACTTGGTATTTATACCCATCATTCTAAATATTGAAAATGTTGAGGTTTTTAATTATATACTATATCTACAAAGACAGTGGCCAATTAATTAGTCTTTTTTCAATAGTCTGAGACACTGGTCTCACCTAATCTACACTTGTATTGAATGTATTGATTCTTTTCTTGGCTGAATCCTGGCTTTAAGACTGGTGTGACGAAGTGTGGAAGGGCTATAACAGATAACCTATTCTCATTTCCACTCTGCTGCATAGAATATCAAGGGGATTGCCGTGATGCTTTAGAAAAGGGATTTGGCCCAATTTTATTGGAATTTTCAAAAGTGTAACATAAGACCTTTTTAGGGATTACAGATGAAGATAGAGTAGAAAGCCACACTGTTATCAGCACAACTAAAATAAGACATCACATGTGTCATTTTGAGTTTAGCTTCATTATAGCTGAATGTAACGAGAACATAGGTTTTTAAGGGGGCAGAGCGTGGAACTCTGTCGAAACTGGATCTGTTGTATCTGACGCATGATCGGGGGGACCAAACGTGACCAAAGCATCAGGAGATCAATACATCAAGATCAGTTCCCTGAGAGATAGAGGAGCAACTACATCACAGATACAGGCTAAATACAGAATGCCAGACTCCAATCAGCAAAAGTACTTATCTAAAGAAATCTGTCTTGTAGTCGTCTCAGAGGACGAGGAGCCTTTTCTAAACAGTTTCTCAGGAGGGGAGACAAGGGCAGATACTTTGGATGGACTAAGAAAATATAAACATTTCACATTGGATGACTGGAAAAAAAGATTTATGACAGAAAGGTGTATGTCATGTTTGCAGGAGAGAGAATTATACGACAGTGTATCAAACTGAAAGTGAAACATGGAGGTGTAAATATTCCGGTCTGGTGGTGTCTTGCTTACCCTGGAGTTGGATCCCTGCTCTGAAATGACCTTCTTCGGAGACATGCTTTACCGTCTAGTTTGCATCTTTGCGTTGAAGGAATTACTGCTGCAGAATTATGACCTGCACCTCAAAGCTTTATAGGAACGACTATGTTGAAGATTAAAGAAGACCAAGGAGTCCTTACAGTCATGGACTTTCAGTTTACATCAAACTCATTGAACATTCATGAGCCAAGCGTTCTGTGACATCACAAGAAGTTCTTTGACAATCATCAAATCATTCAGGGATACGTGCCAGCCTGAGTGCATCCTCTGCTGTCATTAAAGGGTCAGCGTGTAGGATATAATGGTGGCTAGGGGATAACTGTCTACCCCTCACCTCACCTTCCCTTTCCAAGTAGGAGATTGTACGTTGGCATCCAGGTAACATAAAAAGTCAAAAGGCCATGTGTTGTTAATGCTGTGTTTGGATTATTCATTGTGGGCTGCTGTAGAGACATGGTGGTGAAACTTGGCAGAGTGCATGGAAGAAAACCCACTCATGATGTAGATATAGGTCTCGTTCTTAGGGAGAGGTTGTCAATATTTTCTTCGTCAAGATACAAGATAGAAAATACTCTGGGAACCCTTTCATATCTGTACCTTGGAAAAATTAGACCCAGCCTATTGTGATAATTTATGAATTTGGCAACGCAGACCCCCCCCGGCAGTCTGCCACAGACACCCATTGGAGAACCGCTGCTGTAAGATAACAATGATTCTTAGGTTCAGGTGATTGTACATTTATGAAAACATAAATCCTACATGCTGTCCCTTTAAAACAAAAAGGGGACATTCCAAATACTTGCACAGTTTAATGTTTTATTCCGAGATCCAACTTTTCAATCACATTGGTAAGCTTATTTCATTTGTAATGGAAAAAATATGTATTACATTTTAAATGGATTCAGAAGTGGTTTTAGACTTCAATATAATTTTTATTTAATTCCTATGCTGAAATGATTCATGCCGCTCCATCATATTCATTATGCCATAAATGCTTTTTCAGCTCGTGCAGTGCAGTATCTTTGCGTGTATTCCAACATGCGGCTTCATGGCCTTGCATGACTTATTATGAATAATAAATAAGTGACCAAGGAATTGAGAGTGACAGGGAGTGAGCAGCAGCATTGACTAATGGTTTGAAATGTGTGGTGTGTAAAGCAGAGAAGTGGCTGGTGATGAAAACAAATTCTCGTTCAATGATAAAGTAATGGCTTCATGTAAATGAGCTTGTTATTGTATTAATTGGTGGTTTGGGAAGTGGTGTTTTAAGGGAAGGAGCGGCCTGCGATGAAAACAATTCCTGTTCATCTGCAGAGGTTGGGCTGTAATCTTCACTGAAGCCTGAAGGACAAGAGGTGAAGGCAGGAGGAAATGAAACAGATACATATCTGAGCAGTATTTAATTCACTGTCGCTGGGCTCCCCCTGGTAGCTCGTGCCAGGAGAGAATTGTTTGGACGTTATGATACTGTGATCTCCACTGCACTTGCTTTACAGTAGCAATATATCTTTTTGTCATTAATCTGGGCAGCGTAAAACTTTAAAGGAGTTTTGTCTAAAAAGTTCCGAAATACCCTGTATGGTGCACTAAACACTTTAGAGAAGGAGAACACAACTTTATTGAATCATAACATCAGTAGCCCCCACCTAACAGCCCTTAAAAGGCCGATAAATGTACTGTGAGTCTCCAGAAATCAAATGCTACAGACACATACACCCACCAGACTGCATGGTTTTGGTAATTTAAAGTGGAGATCTTATTTGTTCAGTGAAACATGCTTTGAAGAGCAGATTTTTTTATTTTGAGTCAACTTACCTAACTAATTTCACAGTCACTGAAGCTGATCACCTTGAAGTCGACAGGTTGTATTAATGATTGCCCCTTGAAGAGAAATGTGTAAATTTACAGGAGAAAACAATCTCGAAAGCTACACCATGAATTATGGTCACCTTATCAGATTTTAATTACATGATTATCACGATCAAAATAAATTCAGATAATAATATCATGATGACAATATTATGATCACTAATCATGATATGAAACTTTAAAAAATATTAACAATGCAAATGCTAGCATATGGCTGTCATGGTTAACTGTTTATTTTTGTTTTATCTCCTGTATGGCAAATGAATTACATTCAAAAAAGCACAAAATACTAATACCTATTAGAAGGTTGTGCAGACAAATGACAATCTTGGTAATCATAGATATCCATATAGAAAATAGCTCATTGTTGAGAAAATATTTGCCAAAATAATTAATATAAATATTTCTTCATAGCATAAGATTTCCTGATACTGAAAAAAGGAGCGGAGATTATAGATAAACAGTTTAGTCTGTGAATGGACAGTAAGTGTGAGAGAGACAGACAGAGAGACAAGCACATAGGGCGCCTAACTAATAGTGTGAAAAGATGGTTACTGATAAAATGAACATTGGAGTACTTATGTGATATGATTAAATATATATAATATGACTTTAAAATTTTGCACATCAGTGTTGCAGGTAGCAAGACCCTTTTATTCCCGTTGTGATAACAGACAAATAAGTTATAGAGATAATGTAGGTTTTGTAGATAACTGAATCACTTACTTTATTTTAGTGTCATAAAAGCGGCGTAACAATAACTTATCCACAAACAACTATGTTATGATCTGCCCCCATAAGGGACTGAAAAGTGACTTTCCCTTTTTACCATGAACCATCTCATACCTGGTGTGTCTCTGGGTTGTTTTGCTTCTAGTCTCTTGCCTTTGTGATTGTCTCTCCTCCCTAACGTCATTCAGTTGATGGGTCCAATTATCCCTGTCTGCCTTGTGTAGTTAGTTTCTGTGCTGCCACTCGTCTTGGTCAGTTAATCTGTCGAATTCATCTCTCCGGTCGTACACTGTGTTTCGGTTCACAGGTGCCCCTTGTTACCTTGTGCTTCAGCTCGGTTCCTTTGTGTTTGTGTATTTTTGAGTTTGGACTTTCTTTCTTCCCCGCCTGCCTGAATCTGAAAGTCTGTTTGTTTTCATTAAATTATCTTCGTCACACTTACCCGCCTCTGTAAAGAGTCTGCATTTTGGGTGCCGAAATCCTTCAACACATAACAAATGAATGCAATATGTGAAAATGTGCAGGTGCGGTGCTGTGCTAAAGACAGTCATCAATTTTTTCTGCCTTATACCTGACAAGTAGAAAAACACAATGTTAGATATGCCATTATAAAACAGCCCTTTTCTGCATTGTTTGTGCACATTACACTTTTCACTACCTTAAGATTTATTTTTGCACTGAAGGCTATTGCGATAATCAGCAGTATTTAACTGTAACACGCATCATCTACAGTCATAACACAGCTTGCCTTCAATTCTACTGTGGAAAAACAGTCAGCTGCTGTAAACATTTTAGAACCATGATGCATTGAGTCGTAGGTTTAAACTTCGTAAAATGACAGAACAATAAGTAAGAAGGGAAATTGTAGAAACTACAACAATTTGTTACAGTGAACAGAAGCAAACTCAAAAGGAGACAGAGACAACTGGAGTTATTATGGATTATTTATTGTTGTCATAAAAGGTCACAATCTGAGTGAAAAATATATAAGAAAAAAATTCTCAAAAACACTCAATTTCTCTTGCAAACCGTCACACAGATGGGACAATCCTCCGGAGTGCGAGACGCTGCGTATGCATTGTATGGGGTATTCAAATAGTGTTGAGATACTGAGTGTGGGGGGGGGGGGGGGTTCTGCTCCATACAAGGGAGATACCAATGAGATCCACCATTAATCATTTCAGAGACCCATGACAACACCAAGCAAAGGGAGCTGAAAGGATAATAAGAATACACAGGAGAAAACAAGGCCACTCAGCAGCAGTACAGTTCAATAGCTTTGAGAATACATTCTGCAGTATAGGAGTAGATGATCATTTTAAAATCGTTGTGGTCTTTCGCTATTGTGTAATGTTTCTTTATGCAGGGTCACTCTTTCAAAGTGTTTGGGATGTGAAAGGCATTTAATCACAGTTCCCTCAGTCAGTGACCTGAGTGAAGATTCACCGAGGTGAGAAAGAGCAGTCACTGGCACATCAGCGACCTTGGGGGGGGATGCGGTGCGACCGACGAGGGGTGTTTTTGACTGTCATAGTGAGAAGTCGCTCAGAGATGACGGGTGAAAAACGTTTTTCCGTATCATCACTCTGGACAAAATCACCCCCCAGGAGACACGATAGATCACTCAGACACTTTCTTGTGAGGACCAGGGATGCCCCGCAGAGCGGATGCCTGCCTTGCCCTGCTGGGGCGCCACACCTGGGTCAAAAGACACAGATGTGTCGCTCATGATTGCAGCGGCTTAACGCCACAGGCCATAGCTCAGCGGTGAGTTTAACCCTGCCAGCCCACAGCCTTTACGAGGAGCGCGTAATGGCTCTCGGCTGAGAAGCTAAACATGCGCATAAGTAGCCAGATTACATCCTATCATTAAGATGAGAGCTGTGAGTGTCAGACAGATTTTTTTTTCAGCAGGGTGTCCTTTTAAATCTTTATGCAAACATGACATCTGCACTCTCAGGCTTTGCTAAACAGCCTAAACAGTGTATAGAGGTTTACGTATGCCATCAGAGGAGGACATTAAACAGCTCATCCATAGCACGCACAAATGCGAATTGTTTAACTTGTTAAATACTATTATGTATGCAAATTGCTCCTGATGAGTTTTACAACAAAGCCTCCTGAGCCTTTGAATGCAGGATCACATTTTTAATTTGTGTAGGTGGAAATTCTCCAAGGTGAGTTGTATTCTGAATTCATTTTGTAGCAGTTCAAGCAAGGCAAACAGAAGGGGAATTTTAATTTTGTTCTAAACCAATTGTGAATGTTGGTATTGCATTAAATATTAGTAAAAGTGGAAGATCATCTTCAAATTGTTGCATTACGCTGTAGTTCTAGTTTGTATGAATAACGAAGTGCAGTTATTAAAGGAAATGATTAAAGAATAACGCAGGGATTTGTGCCTCGACAAAGAAAACATCACACTGCAGTTCACGTCTTTATTTTCTTAGTTCTGTGATTGTGGTAACAGCAACTTTCATGGCATATTCTTTTTCTCCTACTTGACTCCATGTTACTGTCCAATAGAAGGTGTGTCACCGTGTGTGTAAAAAGGTTAGGCATGGTTAGATGTACGTTCATGCCCTGTCCACACGCATGTAGATATGCTGCAAAACAAACTCTTTTCTCTGAATCTGGGCGTCTCGTCCACACGTTTTAAGTCACATTTTACAAATGCCTTCCAAAGTGCACATTTAAAAAAATATATTTTTCTGTGTATCATGTTAAACAGCAGCATTTGGGAAACAATGACTTTACAGCTTACCTCATGCCCACTGTTGGTTTGTGTAATGGCAATACACAACAATAAGGCAGCAATATACCGATTTAGCATCACTGCACCACATTACAGTCATTTAAATGTTCTCTGGTGTTTGACAGATTGTAGATGTAGACTTTATCACCACCTACTTGCCTGTTTGAGCCTCTTTAATGGTTATTGTGTTCTCATCTGGACGAAGATATTTTGTAAAAGGAAGGTCGTGTGGATGGAGTTGTCGTTGTTTTTTTTAATATACGCAGTCGTGTCGACAAGACCTTAGGACAAAATAAACACTGTCAGACCCGTAATACAACGACAGCTCTGTTGATTCCACAGATGAGTGCCATTCCCATCTGTTAAATTGTCACCTGAATGTTTACTGTGGATAACAAGCTCACAAATTTATTTTGCTTCCAATTTTTTTTTTAAACATCAAAAGCCTCATAAATTCCAAATGAGAGTTGCCGCAGTAACAAAGTACTTTCAATTGTAAATCATCCACCAGCCGGAGGCACACAGTCCTCTTCGGGAAGCCGCTCTTCGTAATGTGATAGCTGCTTTTCAAACTCCAGTGGATAGATTGCTGTGAGCTCAGCAGGGTCAGCAGATACTTCACTTTGTCAGACCCCTGTCATAAACCCTATGAGATATTAAATCAAGATTAAATCTAAGGCAGCCCAAGTGAGCCGCATGGTTCCTGGTGACTGTCTGAAAATGATTTTAAAAATACATTAAACAGCGTTACAGGAATCACAGGAGAAAAATACAGCTGAAGATTAAAACTAGAGAGAATGCCATGTTATTCTCTTAAAGTAAAATACACAGGTGGCTGCGTTCCATGGCTTGTAGTGTATTCTGTTGTGAAGTAGCCAGACTCGCGTTGAGGTTAGTGAGGTTTATTTTTTGTGTTTGTTTGTCTGTTTGTTTTTCTGTCTGATAATAAGCAGGATTAGGCAAAAACTATGACCCTGCAATGTGGTGGGAGGATATGTTTTGGGTCAGGAATTAAACCATTACATGTTGGTGTGAATTCGGATAAGGGGTGGATCCAGTAATTGTTTTCACTTTCCTAACTGCGAGTTAGGGCGTTCTTCACCATTTTGATTTCTCTGAGAATAATTCATGGATCTTGATGAAAGGATTCTAAAAGGTTTTGTGAACTGATATTTATGAGTGGGTGCAGAGTCAAATCAAAATCTGCATCTAGTGAATTTAAATGTGGTTTCAAACATTCTAGTTACTGGATTGGTTTTACACAGAGTCCTTTTAGTGACGGTCAAACTCGACCACACACAAACGATGAGTAGCTCAACGTTGACATGAAAACATTCAAAAAATGAGACACAGACCTAACAAGCTCAGACAGAACAGAATATAATCATGGTAGCATTAAACACTCAGGCATTTACTTAGCAACCCCCCCAAAAAAAAGGAAACTCAGTCCAAGTCCAAGTCATTATAATTTTATAATTCAGCTCCCTCCATCAGAATCAGTCTCTTGTGGTTTCAGAGAGCACCCCTGTGAACATGTAGATCAATACACCTCCTAAATCCCTGCATTCCATTTCACTTTAATAAGGTGTCACTGTTGTAAATGAGCGTGGCTCAAGCTGGAGAGTGCCTCCATCAGTCTGCAGGCGATGACTGATCGTTAGAGTTATTTTGCCTTGTCATAAAAGCTCTTTCCCACAATAGGAGCCCCGCTGGATATGCAGTTAATAGTTTGGGAATGTCCAATAGATCCTGGTTACTACAGTGTTGTCAGTAACAGCGATCCGACAGCTCTCTCATCTTATTATTAGACATGTAATACCTTCAGAAGGTTTGACAGGTTAAATCAAATACATCTCTCTATTTCATTATAACAGCAGCGATTTCATATTCTTATTTTCATCCAAATGTGGGTGCAGCATTCTCTTCAGGGGGCGAGGACACATTAATCAAGGTGATTCAAAGAGGAGAATCAATATGGCTTTGTCATTATAGTCGACTTCACCTGATTCTGACCCCATGTGTTGACTCACCCTGAAGAGTCTTACACAAGTGAATTGACTGCAAACGCCACAACACGACTACAACTTCTTTGTTCTCTTCCTTGTTGGATGCTCCAAGCACCTGTATCGTAACACTTCAAATAGACAAGCATCAAATTTTAAGTCTCGATTTGCTTGTCCAAGTTTTCACAAACGACGGCTCACTTGACTGCAGTAAGTTACTCTGCTCATTTCATCGTCAACATCTGTTGTCGCTCATTTGCGTTGTGGTTGTGTTTCTGTTGTGGCTTTTGTAGTTCTGATGTGGCTTTGGTCGTTGTGTTGTCACCTTTGCTGTTGTGTTGTGGCTCTTTATTCGTTTTTTCCGCTATTGCTCTTTTGTGTGGCATATCGGCCATTTTGTTGTATTTTACAGACTAATAGTATTATAAATAGAGAAATTCCTGATTTGGCCTAATCAATGGGACAGACTTATATGGTACTTTAGTTTATCAAAATAAAAATAGCAAGAGAAAATGTATTGTCAAGATTTGGTTATACAATGATTTGAAAATATAAAAACATTCAGGGGGCTTAATGACACATGTAATTGTGAGAAATAGACAAATAAAATGCTTCAAATACTTTCGTGTGTTTTAGTTATAATGTATTATCCAATTTTTTTTTAAGATAAGACATAAAAAAATGTTTTCACAATCTTGCTTTAAGCAGCTTAGTAAAAGCCCCTCTCAAAATGAGGATAAGATTCCTGCTGTGTCATTCATGTTTTCGTTGTTCCGTAATCCTTCCATTCAAACTGCTTCACCAAGCACTAGAGTCATGGTTAACATCCCTTTTCCAGTAGCTGCACTATTTCCCCCTTTTCACATTTCTGAGCCACAGCCTGAGCTGTGGCCCCAGAAGAATCCAGCAGTGTCCTGTCTGCTCCGTTCAGCAGTAGAGCCTTTACGATCGGCACACAGCCATGCTGGGCAGCCAGGTGTAAAGGTGTCGTCTTTCCTTTGCTTACAGCATTGACATCTGCATGATGTGTCATCAAGTGGAGTACACATGGGAAACTAACACTGTTGCAGGCTGCATGTAGTGGTGTCCATCCTTCACGGTCCTCCGTCACATTTGGCTCTGCTTTGGCCGCCAAAAGCTTTGCCACCATTTCGGACTGGCTCTGGTGACAGGCGAGGTGGAGTGGAGTCCATCCATTCTCACCTGTAACATTCACACAACCACCCTGACTCTCCAGCTGGACCATGGTAGCTTCATGACCCCTAAGGGCAGCCAGGTGCATGGGAGTCCAGCCTTGGAGGGTCCTGGAGTCTGGGCTGGCTCCGTTTGACAACAGCTGCCTGCATATGCCTGTGTGACCCTTCAGAGCAGCCAGGTGAAGTGCAGTGTACCCCTTGCTGTCCACACTGTCAGTACTCGCCCCACCATTCAGCAACAGTCTTACCACTCTATTATGGCCTTCCCCTGCCGACAAGTGAAGAGCAGTGGAATCAGTGGCATCTATAACATTGGGATCTGCTCCCTTTGTGAGGAGGAGCTTGGCAATATTCAGATGTCCGTAGGCGGAGGCTAGGTGAAGCCCCGTCTTCCCTCGTGCTTCCTCCTTTTGTCCGACTGCTTCCTCCGACAGCCGTGAAAGCAGCAGGCGCGCCACTTCTTCGTGGCCATTCTGGCAGGCCAGATGGAGGGGCATCCAGCCGGTTTTTTCCTGGGCATCCGCCACAGCACCTTTGTCCAAAAGGATACGTACAGCTCTCTCATCGCCGTTCTGAGCAGCAAAATGCAGAGCTGTCCACTGGTCCTCATCTCCCTGGGTGGCCGATGCCCCATGATTCAGAAGTAGAGAGATGATGTCATGAAGCCTGTAGAAAAGACACTTCATCTTTAGAGTACTTTTTGACATTTTAAGAAATGTACTTATTTGCTTTCTTAAGGAAAGTTAAATGAGAAGATTGATGCCGCTCTTATTTGTGTTGATAAAATATTACTTTGATGTTGCCGGGCAACCATCTTCTCTATATTTATCAGTCTTCTCCTCTAAGTCTGCAAGAAATTGTATAAGCTTTTCCAGAGTCACCCTACATTTTAAAAGACAGTTATTTTACTGCATTAATTTACTGCATTACTGAGTATAATGCTATAAAAATACTAAATACTTTAATAAAAAATATAAGCCATTTATTATTTTTTTTAATTACATTAAATATTATGTTAAAAACACAAAAAGAAATACACATCCTATTGCTGAACATATGATTTGTATCTGTAGAATCAATTAAAGGTCCAGTGTGTAAGATTTAGGTGAAAGTGATCTATTGACAGAAAGTGAATCAAAAATAATCATAGTGATGTTTTCACTAGTGTTTCATCTGAATTGTATGAATTGTTATTTTCGTCACCCTAGAATGAGCCCTTTATATTTAAATACTTTATATTTACATCGGGATTGGGTCCTCTCTACGGAGGCCGCCATGTTTTCTATAGTAGTCCAAACTGGACAAACTAAACACCTTTTGGGTTTTTATGACAACTGAAGGTTACCACAGGTTCTCTTTCATGTTTGGAAGGGGAGGGTGAGGTGATTCAGCTGCAATGTGCAACTTCACCACTAGATGTCACTAAATTCTACACACGGAACCTTTAAGTTTATTTTTTTACTGTAATTTCATGGTAAGTGTTTAGCAACTTTTTCTGTCAGAAATTTAACTTTTTGTCAGGGATGACCTAATCCACTACCTTGCTAGCATAAATGACATTTCCCTTAATCATTTCTTTCATTTTTCAATACAGACCTTTGCAGAACAGCAATAATAAGCGGCGTGTAACCTCTGGCAGTTGTACAGTTCACTTCAGCATCCAGATTTAGGACGTGTTCAACACTCGTGGCATCTCCGCTGGCTACCGTGTAGTGGAGGAGGCTCTTTTCCCCTGAAAACGGAGTGCACACATGCTCCTTCTTCACAGACTGTCTGAAACTGCCAAAGTCCTTTTTGGACAAAAGAGAGAGAATGCCGTACGTGGCATTATGGTCATCTGTGAAATGAAAACAAAGAGAATTGTATGAGACAAAGACCTGGAGAAAATGTGATTACAGTCTGTGACGGGAACTTTTTCTTTGCAAGAAGTTTGCTTTATTTTTGTTCAGTCTCCTCATTATACTGTGTAGAGCCATGTGCTTGTGTACATAATGTGGGCTTCCTGGAGCCTGGGGTGCTCAGTCAATATCAGCCGCTGCAGTGAAATGTTTTTGCATTTGTCTTTGAACAAATGTATCTATACATTTCTATTTTCACTTGGTATCAGAAATGAAAGGATCAATAAAACATACCGTGAATCATCTATTCAATAATCCAGCCAGCAGTTCAGGGAAAATGCATCTGATGGGGCTGCTCAAGTGTCTTTTTTTATTCCTTCCACCACTGATGGTTGACTTTGCTATTCAGTTGTAATGTTAATATTAAATATATGAGAGCACTTAAATAGCACTTTTTAAATGTCAGCCCTTCAACCTTTGCATTGAAAATAATTTCGTGCTCTAGTGATGTGTTTACCTGAGGGAATGTCAGACATCTCAGGCAAAGTCATCTAAAAGGGAAAAGAAAAAGAGAATACCTCAGAAGTCATTAGCTGTGACATCAATCATCATAAGTGGCTAATAAGCACAAATATCAATCAATACTGTATATGAGCACTTGATCTTCAAGGTTATGAATGACTCACAGTATAACACTGGTAATATTAACTTATCTGCACACATTAATGCTAAGTACATTTTAATTAGCATTACTTACTAATATTTCTGTTTTCAGCCACACTAGCTGCTAAAAATACAAATCTGCACAGACTGTCATGGTAGAGAATGAAGCCGACTGATGGCTGTGATCCCCTGATATTTTTTCTTTAACAACCCTGTTCACTTTTTAAGAAAATTAACCACTTGCAGCAGCAATACAACAAAACAATGAAATTAGAAGATTCACAGAATTAGTTTTTCTGCTGATGTATTGTATCTTACAGACTCCCTGTGGCGCTACGGTAAACTTTACCCATCATGAACAGGTTTTCCAAAATTACTTCACAACATTATTTAATATATTGAAAATGATAAAGGGAATAACTGAATCAAATCAACTATATGAAGATGTTTGATTTTCTGCTACTTCACACTTGCAAACATACAAAAATGTAGGCATTCATATTACTCAGAGACTGTCAAGAGTTCTTTAGCCTCAATTACACACCTCTACTAAAAGACTTGAAGATGATCAAACTCTGACTCATATGAACAAATTATGGAAACCGTCATTGGAAATAAAAAAAACTGAATCTCACTCTCAGTAACAAGGTACAAGGTAGCCTTGAGGCATCAAACCTTCTCCACTACTTCAATTTGTACTGCAATATTTAGTTGAATAGCAAATAGCACAAATAAAATAACGAGTGGTGGGATTAAGAAGAGCATCACTGTAACAACTCAATTGTAGACGTTCCCTTCCTACCACTCAATCGAGAAAGCATCGCTGTAAAAATAATACAATCTCCTCAACTCTGACAGCCTAGTGGAAAATGGACAAAATCATCACTAGCACAGTTTAGGTAAACCCCAGTTGGGCCCCTCTAGCTGCACATCATCTCCATCGCTTATTCCACAACAACAAATCCCTATGGTGCACTAATCCAGAAATATGAGGTTAGGAGAGACTGGCTCCTCCACTACTTTTTTCATCTTCTGGTTTCAAAGTGGGTTTATAGATGTTTGATTGCAAATTGATATGAGAAACAAAGATAACCTCTGAAATGTAAATCGCACAAAGTTATAACTCAATACAGCAACTCTGCCTAATTACATCCTCACAGATGCTAGTTTGAGTGTACTCTGTTGTAGAAAGTAAATCTTTCCCCAAACTCTTCATTAATCTGAACTGCCCATATTGCCAAAGTTGGAGCCGAGACAGCAGATCTCACAGTATCAGTCAAGCTGAGCATCAAGTGGAACACACCTCATGTATCGGGGGAACCAGCCAAGAATAATCAGACGTCTGTTTCTTATCGCCGTTTCTGTGACAGTGCATTGGTCCTGGGATCTTCAGGACTTCACTCAGAGCCTCCGTCTTTATCACAGTGTCTGAAAAATAAAAAACAGCTGTCAAGGACGGATCGGAATTTGCCTTATCAAAGGAATGTATTCCCAGACTTGCAGCTCTAAGACCCAGTGGGAACTTGTCATAACTACGCCACTTCAGCGAATGAACAGTCATGCATGAATTACAAGTGAATTCTTTCATAGGTACAATAATAATAGCAGTGAGTATCATAAACAGTTCCATGAAGGAACAAACACAACATTAATTTGTATTTATTATTGGTGTATATGATGCAGTTTCAAGTTATATTTGAATGCTGAGGCTTATGGACACTGGTGACACCACAGGAGCAGTATGGAGGCATTTCATGTTTTTTTTCTGTTGTTATTCTACGTTTGAAGAAGTTGTCACCATTTACTTCAATTGTATTGGATTTGGCTGCAACACTGTTTACCCCTGAGAATCCAGAAGTGTTTTGTTGAATCAAACACTTCACCCGCCTCTCCCTCGGCATAGTGATGAGTAGATAATGAGTGAATTTTCATTTTTGGGTGAACAATCCTTTTAAGGGCACACTGGTGATGCAGTCAAACCAGTCATACAAGTTAAGCATTAGAAGTGCTAGTATCACGTCATTATTCCCGTACGCTGACAAACTGTCATTCCTCGAGTTGTCGAAATACTTGTTCTGTTCCTTGTGTGTTTTGTGCCTTGTTCAAGATCCTCTGTAAGAGATAATATTGCTCCTCTGTCGTCGTGTGTATTTCAAATAGTACAGACTGAAGAGCTGCAGCTCCATTGACAACTTGAAATCCGAATTTTAGACTGCACCTGAGAACAGTGGCCTCTTCCTGCGATCCTGGTCCCAACACTTCTGCATGAGGCTGATCAAGGGGTCACACTCGCAGGGCTTCTCCTCAGGTATCATCTCCGTACAGGGTCTCTTCCCTTGTGATACCTGTAGGAGCACTGTGGTCACGCTGCACCCTGGGTCAGCAAATGTGAGATGTGGGACACAAGGTACAACAGAGATGAAGAAATGCAGAGAGAGCAGCCACAGCAGCTGCTGAGCAGGTTTTCATTTGTTTCTACACAGCATCAACACATTTAGCCAGAGGGGGGGACCAGACCGGATTTTGTTGTGCACTCAGGTTATGGGAACATTCTTTCTTTAACTACACATCACATGATGGCATTAGACATTCATGGAAGAAACCATGTCTACCTGTTTGTAATGTTAAATGATGAGTTTTAACAAGTTGTTTTGTTCATACTTTCACACAAAAATATAAAGTGTTCATTCATTAATTGAACTGTAGATGTGCTCGTTGGCTGACTTTGTCATCTTTAGTGCAGGTCTGTTTCCTGTCCTGATGCTATTCTAAGCTGTTCACGTGTAATGAACAGATGTGAGAGTGGTATTGATCTCTCAGGAAAATGGGGGTTAAGCCATTTATAATGTTAGCTCATGGTTTTGTAGTAAGTAAATGAAATTAAACATTGGGTCCGAGTTATGACTTTTCCGGACCAAGGTTCCTGTTTTAACATTTGATCTGGTTCGTTTTGGTTCGTTTTTCAGCTTCTTTTTCTTCTTCTTTTGTTTAATGCTGTCTCATCTTACTGCAATTTGTCTGAAAGTCCGAACTACCCAAAGAAATGTTTTCACACTGTAAAGGAACCGAGACATGGTTCAGTTTGATCCGGACCAAGACAATCTATTTTGGTTGGACTAAGTTTTGGTCCACTGATGTAGACTGTGGTCAAAGGCACCTTTCACACCTGTTATTTTGTGTCGGACTGAACTGAAAGTGTCCTGAAGTAGCTGTGAAAGCTCTCTAAGGTTTAAATAATTGTTGCTTGGCGAGGTATGTGGTTATCTTCAAAGAAAATGGGTGTTACAGGTTTTTTCTGAAAAAGAACTATGATTTCATGAGTGCCATAAATTAATTTGAATGATGATGGACAGCAGCCTCCTTTCTATTATTGTCATCGGTTAAAGTAAAATGTCCAAAATGTTTGATTAGTGTTAAATTAGGTCTAGATCTGGTGATTGCGACAGCTATAGAATATGATCATAGCTTTCATACTCCCCTTCCTGCTCCCTTGTGCACTATGGAAGTATGCTCTGTCATCCTGTTTTCTTCACTCATTTTCAGGTTGGTTCTTTCATTTCTCACCTTTCCGTATCTTTCAGCACATTATTTCAGTCAAGGCCTGTATCCCAATAGGTAGACATTTGTCACACATTTTGAGTTTGAGGGGGTGTTATTTTTTTTTTCACTTTCTATGCTTATTTACAACATTGACATGACCACAGTTTGACATGACCACAGTTTAGTTGTACCGCGTCCAATTTCGATTCCCCGTCTGGAAAGTTGCCTTGACCTTTTATGCTATTTAAATGAGGAACACTGTGTCGAAACACTCAAGTACAATGTGACTCCTCGCGGAAGTTACACCTATAAATCTATTTGATATGAAGATGTGACACATTTCAAATGAATTCACAACCTACCTGCGTACGGTTTCTGCTGTGTCAGAATCTCCCACATCACAATTCCAAAGCTGTAGGTCAAAGCATAAAAAGGCAGCTCAGCTCTTATTCTCTCACTCTTTCACTTCCTAAATTCAGACAACTTAATGTAAATCCACCTTTAATACAGAAGTCAGCTAAAAAATTATCTTGGTTTTCGTTCCAGTAAAAGGTACTATTTAACATTTGAATAACACTAGTGAATGTAAAAGGGGAAGAAAGAGCGAGTCAGACATGAGTACAATTTGAAAATGTCCCTGTTATTGTAATAGAATAAAACAAATATCAGTGGAGAGCAAGGTCGCACTTTGTGACTTGTGGATTGTGCACTGGGTCGGAAAAAAATCGCAGTGACTCTTTGCTGTGGTGCAATTTCGAAAAATACCCTTGGCAAGTCACCTGTAAACATCAAACGTAGTTCCTGGTGGATCGGGGCACTGACTGAAGGTCTCCGGTGGAATGTAACTTATGTTCCCTCTTGCTGTCAGATGCTCCATGAACGACTTCTTGCTCATTCCCTCTTCCCAGTGGATCAGACCAAAATCTGAAATCTGTGTAGGTAAACACAAGGACTCCACAGTTACACAGAGCTCAGAAGCATCATGAGGTCACTGTGACCATTTACGGTCTCGTCGTTATTCTGAGCTTCCCTGACCTTGACATGGAGATGATCGTCTAGTAGGATGTTTGACGTCTTGAGGTTAAGATGAAGTAGCGGAGGTTTCATGCTGTGGAGGAAATTCATGCCCATGGAGACCTCATGAATCATCTGGAACTTCTTTGGCCACATCAACGTGTGACTGGCTAGGAGATTGTTAAGTGATCCATTGCTCATGTACTCCATCACCACAGCTGTCGCTTCACTACACAGTCCGTAGATGGACATGATGTATTTGAATTTCACTTTGACGATGTTGGACGCCTCGTCTATTATTCTTCTGTGATGGAAAAACGTAATGTTCAGTGAAGGAGCTTAGACAATTAAAATGGATTTTTTTTTTTACTTTGACCACAGGAAATATTATTTTCAAACATTGTAAAGGCAAAGAGCAAACCACAAAATCTTTATGTTTGGAACTATGCCTATATAATAAAAACGATGTCTTTATATAGTTTAAATCCTACCTGTAAAAGTTGTTTGGACACATGGTTGTGTCAAAGTTTTTCAGGGCACATTTTTCCCGCCAGAGTTTGAGCTTGACCTGGTACACCTGACCAAATCTGCATTCTGCCACCTTAATCCAGTCAGCCTCAAAGTCGCCCTTCGTGAAGTCCCTGAACTGCCCGGAAGATCCGTCAAAACAATCCATGAGTTCAGAGGTCCTCTCTGACATAACCCCCCACAACACGCTCAGTCTTTAATCCTACACATAAACCGGGTTTATCCCGCAGATAAGCATCGATCAGAAGGCGCCCCGCAGGAGCTTAAGAGTCACACTGGGACAGAGAAAGTAGCAGAACATAGATACACATTAAAATCAGTGGCTGTGTGGAAGGCATGTGGAGTCATGCACACTAGGTTACACTGTTGTGGGAGGATCTGACCTGCAGAACTTGTTTGCACTGAAATGTGGCAGAGCCGGTTTTTAGCTGCCAAGAACGCTGACCTGGCTTTCAGTCATCCAGCTGCATCATTTCTAATCTTTCCCTGAAAACTGAGCATTTCCTCAGAGAAGTGTGAATTCAGCATCCACACAGTTATGATAGCTGATATGAGAGACATGCCCATTGTAGATGGGGGCCTGTATAAACAGTAAATGAACTGCCTAATGACCCATCCACTTCTATCAAATCGCACTTTAACAAGACACTTAACCCCCTGCAGCTCCAATGGAACGGCTCAGTAGTCTGCAGTCTGACTTCGAGATTATGGCAGTTTTCTGTGCCGCCTGTGTGTGTGTGTGTGTATTTATATCTTTCTATAGTTCAAAAAGCGGTTTTAGGGTTAATGATATAATGGGCTGCATTACGTCATTGAGTGTTCTCACAACTTCAGAAAGACATGTTTGTGTGTGTGTGGGGGGGGCGCGCACGCACAACCCACATTCTCCTACATTAGTAGAAATTACTGCATAATGTAATGTGACTCCCATCGGGGTACATGTTTAATGTCTTCTCTTTCTTGCCAATAGCTATCTAGATGAAAAGATCATTACCACTCTATTGGTTCAATATGAAGTATTGTTCAATTCTTGATTATGTTAAACCTTCCGGTGGTATACAGAGAGCAGAGCTGCCAATCACTACTTTCCCTTCAATAAGGTGGCTACAGAAATGTTAACAATAACAACATCTATGAACAATAAATGTAAAACCTGCATGCAGATACAGTGCAAGTAACTAATTTGCATTCACCATCTGTTTTCACTGCTCTGAGGAGAAGCTCTCATGTGACACAGGAAGCTGTCACAATACACCCATGATAACATCTTTAGCCTATTTTGACAAGTTTTCTATTTATTGCATCGTTTGGGACAATGTTTCTGAAGGTGTTTATAATTGTCTATAAATGCACAATCTTATTTTATGACAGTAATGAAACAGACACGTTGCTATTTTTCAAATACCCTGGGAGACTGGATTACCTTTACACCACCTAACTCTAATATGATGCTTCAGGCAGCTGCCAGTTCACCCAACTCTGATCCCTGAAGAGCAGCACCTCTAAAGCTTCACAGGTTTAAGTGAGACAACCAGCAGAGAAAGTTACTGCCAATGTGTACTAGTACTACCAAACTCCAGCCAAGTGGCATCCACTGTTTGTGTCATTTTGGAGCCTTAAGTTTGGCATGTTGTCCAGTGCCATCTTGTTTTTGTTTGTTTTTTTAAACCAGGAGAAGTCCACCAACACTGCACGCCCACGTACATGTGGAATCTACACATGTTGGACAGCACTACTTGTCAATCACACTGCATCCATTTGTCCCAATGCATAACATGGTTAATGGAACTTAATGCTGTATTGAAGATGTTTACTAACATTAAAATCAAGTGAGAAGTCCTTTTCTCATAGAGTTTTCAGGCTCCTCCGCATCAGCCTCACTTTTCCAAACAGGAGTCTTTTTATAGATTTTTATAAACAGTCAATGAGTCCAGCATATAATTCTGAATTGTGAATCAATTAAGCGCTTTTTTTTTTTTAATATTTAAAACAAAGTAGATCTTAATCAAGCTTTATAGTCAGTGGGTTTTGTTGTCTGTCTCTGCACAAAGTCAGGCTAGCTTTTCATCCCTGTCTCCAGTCTTTATTCAAAGCGTCGATCACTCTTTTTATGATGTTGGTCTTCTCTTATAACAAGAAAGCATATAAGTGTCACAGTATTCCTATAAAGTTTATTGTGAAGCAGTTTTATGTCCTTATTTTCTGCATATTCTAATTTGCAGCTTCCAGTCAGCTTCTAGCTTCTGTCCAAACTAGGATTACTTTGTTGTTATCACATACTGCCAGGTAAAGCAGCAGTTCCACTACAGCAACATTTAAATAATCTAAGAACTGTTCAAACCCAGCCATGATAATCATATTCATAAGGACATTTTGTACTTCATAATTAGTAATTTGCCTTAAATTGAATTGCAAATTTACTTAACTACTTTTTTGCAACGCCCAAGCGTTCATTATGTGTAAACAAAGTATGTACTCTGACAGTAGCCCCACAGTAGCTGAGCCTCATTTCTCTCATATTAATCACTTTCAGTCTGTTTTGCTATTTTTCCCTTCACTGTTTAGGACACAAAGTTGCAGACAAGACTAAATGAGATTAAATGATCTTAAACAGATTTTTGTGCCGAGAGGCTTTTTTGCAGGAGACAACAAAAAGGGAATTATCACTTTTGCATTATATTCACTGCCCCTGTGTACTGGAAGTATTTCAAAACTGTATTTCCTTCTTCTGGACTGAAATTGGCCGTGCAACTCATTCAGCACACTGTAAATATCATTTTTAATTATCTAGGATGAAGTGTAAATTCACCATTGCTGCAAGATGACTTTGAATGTCTTTCATGATGCTGTGATGTGTGAACTGCAGCCATTTCAGTTCTGGGTGCATAGAGACATTTACTGTGGATTCCATCTTTCTGTATCATTAAAGCAGGGTGCTCTTTGACAGAAAAGATTTAAACTGCCTGGCTTATGTGAGAGGATTACGGCAATAAGAATCTCATCGAGAAGATGGGCCAACAAAGATGTCCTCTACCACCTTCCCTTTTTATTCCCACCTGCTGTTCTGCTTTATAGGCCCGTCAGTTGAGGTTTACCACCACTCAAACTCCTTTACAGCTAAATCTATCTGGGGACATGAGGTATTGTTTTGTGATGTTAAAGAAGCAGATGAACTGAGATATGCACATTTATGCGCACACACAGACACACAAACAGTGCGGACCACTTTCGGACGCTGCTCTGAATAAATTGTACCTGTGGGCCACTGGTAGCTTTGGCAGTCATATAAATATCTAGGCCATCTCCCTTGGGTTTCCTCATTCCGTTCACATTGCACATTTAGATGCACTATAGTTCCCTGCCGAGAGCACGCCGCAAATCTCCACCACTAACTCACAACTGCGTGCAACCGTCACAGAGCAGCTGTCCATCTCCCATCGTCTCCGTCTTTCTATAGCTTTTATGGATTGTAAATGTAGAAGGTATTTTTTTTTTTTTTGGTATTTTGTTTCACAACGTGCGTCTCATCTGAGAGTAGCTACAGGCCTGGATTCTGCAGTCATTTCTTCCCTCCTGAGGTTTAAGTTTTCATTTTCTAAGACACAGTTAGGTATATTCATTAATAATTCCACTTCAATAGGATTTGCCCTTCCTGCTCCCTTTTAATCTGCTGGCTCACCCTGCAGGGCTGAGGTAGGGAGAGCATGCGAGAGTGAAGTGTGGAATGATTTGAATTTTGACACGTCCCATGGCCTGTGTGTCTGTTGGGGAGAATAAACGCTACTACAACATGATTGTGAAGCTTTAAGCGATTCCAGGTCAATTATTTTGCCGCGATGGATCATTTTGGTGAGCTGTCAGAACTTTCTTTGGCTGAAATATGTGAAGAGATGAGCAGAATAACTAGCCTTAAAAAATCATCAATAAAACACACTCTCAGCTCTGTTTTGATTTTGATCAGTTTTTGTTTTCACACGAGCCACGTAGCCACATTAAAACCTGTTATCATAGGTTTACACTGTATCTGCACCATCAGTGTTTTTTAGAGGACAGTGCTCTGCATATTTCTTTAATTAATAAAGTGTCAACTCCTCGCAACAGAGTGATTTCCAAACCCTTCATCTCTCTCTGTGGATGTGGGTGTGATAATAGATGAATTTAACATTCACTGACGGACATAGTTTCATGCTTCACTAACACCCACTATTACATGGGACAGACCTCGTGGATTGATGTTCCACTGAAAACCGGGTCACGATCAGATTCCTGATAGGCTACCTGAGGGGAGAAGTCTGTCTTCATTGATGGGCCAACATTTAGCCAATCTCGCATTAGCAGGCTCCACCACGCTGACTCGCTGGAGCCAAACGCTTCTCCGTTGCCCCCTCATGTCAATAACTGACAAGTTTAACTCCAGTGTCACTGATCCACATTCTGTGAGCATAGGCAATGCTACACAAGATAGAGCAAGATGAACAAGTGGGGTGGGGTGGGGGCATATTGTAGTGAATGGTGGTGTATTATCTGCTGTGTTAAAAGCTATCCTATGTAAGCAGCGTGTTTCAGAATAGAACATTAATTGCTTCCTGTGTATCTCTCAAGAGCCTGGACTGTTAATCAAAAATGTTATCCTCTACCACATGTATGTCTGTAGAATTATAAACATGCAAGGTCCATGATAGAGAGTAATAGCACAGGGAATTATGAGGCACAAGATGTCTGAGTGTGAAAAGGAAAAATTCCAATTTGCTCATATATTCGTCTTTTGTGCATCGGTTCAAATCTGGGTATCATCTAAATTAGAGGCCTCTGAAATATTTAAAACCTAATTTAATGAACAGCTGTATCTTTTTTAATTTGCCTCGATGCACATTTGCCTGCTGAGCGGACTTTTGATTGAAAGTATATTCATTAATTTCTGCGGTGATGAGCTAAAACATGTATGAATCCTTTGGATCACTGTTTTGTCGACAGCAGTTGGTTTCAGTGGCAAACCCAACGAGCAGTTAATTTAATTGAGCATTTTGTCACATGTTTGACTACACGAATACTGTCTTTTATCTGCTCCCAGGTCTGTTGTCTCATCTACTCTAGATGTTTCATGATGCACTTACTGATGCGTTTTTCTGTGAATAGTTTACTGCTAATCAATGTTGGATTTCTTTGTGAATCTTTTCTTGGACTTCTTGTGGTGCTTATGGCCTTGAGCCATGTTCTTTTCCTTGCGTTTGGTTGTTGGATTTGTGTGTAGTTGTTTGCACCTTTAGTTCATTATTTCATGTTTTACTTTGAGGCTTTTTTTCCTGGGCCAAGATCCAAATCATCAAAGTCCATAATGCATCATGAAAAGTAGTATACAACCGATTTTCACAAACCAAGCAATATGTACTCTGACAATAATGAATGTGCTTTGATTTCCTGAACTTATATTTTCCCTAAATAGCCAATCACGAGAGCTGTAAGTGCCAAACCATGAAGATAAGATAAGATATGCATATGTTATTTTAAACCTGTAATAAGGAGCTATCAATCTCCAAGTGGCTTGCAAAGAATATTGATTTGTGGCCACTGAGTGAAAATAAAGGTTTCAGAGCAGCTTTTCTATTTGGGGGATGGTGTTTATTTTCAGTGGCTGATAATAGACTGCTCTCGGTAAGTGTGAAATTTGGCTGCAACAGCTGTGTCACCTGTGAGAGGAGGTGTGAATTGGATTGCTCCTCGTCGTCTAGTCTGGCCTTTACTGGCTGATACAAGCAGCCGCCAGCTCTGTGGCTAATATGATTGACTGCTCCTCTGTCTGTTGACTAATGTAATTGTCTGCAGCTATTTTGGTGTGGACCTGATCAGTATAATTGGCTGTGGTTCTTCCTCGGTCACGTTAGGATCAAGTCACCACCTTGGTGCAGACAGCCACATAGCCGGCTCATGGTGGAGCTGCTGAGGGGAGCAGCAGAGTGCCTGCCGATGGAAGGCCAGCCACACCAGCAGCATCATGACAAAAGAGGGGCCAGCAACCAGGCTGACGATGACAAGAACCAGGTGCAGCTCCGACGGGTCTGAAAATCAAACGGAGACATTCGGAGTTGACGCCCTTGTCAAGTGTGTGCGCTCTTGTACAGCTATCTTTGTGAGGACCAGTTTGAGTTTACAACCTACTGAGTGAGGACATTTTTGGAAAGTGAGGACCTTTTGGGCGGTCCTCACTTTGTGAGTAGGGGTAAGGGGCTAGGGAATGCATTATGCCAATGAGTGTCCTCACTAAGACAGCTGTGCAAATATGTGTGTGTGTGTGTATGAATATATCTGCACACATTCACTTAACAATATGGCTTCATCACATGCTATAGATAAATGCCATTGTCACCTCTCATTTCCCGTCCAGTGGCACCTCTCGTGCATGCTCCGCAATGACTCAGATTGATTGCTTTTTGTTTTAAGGCACAGCCAGTAATTATCTATCTCCTCTGGGAAGGTAGAGTTCTTCACATCTTTTCAAATATGGAACCCTGTTCCGGAGATTGATGACTGTAGCCTCTAAGGGGAGAGCACTGCTCTGCTCAGAACACTGTTATAAAACACAAGGGGAATATGTAACATATGAGAATGAAAAATTATATTGTAGCTAACAGGTAATTAACTTTTTTTGGGAGGAGTGGCGTTTCTGTTTGTTATCAAAGATGGTGTGAACAATGCAAAGAGAAGATGGTTGAAATAATACAGGTGCACCTCTCCGAAGTGTAAAAAGCCTTTTTTCCCTCTGTGGTAATTCTTATGTGGACAAAAGGTCAGAAGAAGAAATGTCTATTTCAAAAGGAGGACTGGAAATAGGAATTTAGCTTGAAAGCAAACTTTCCTTTTCATCTGAGTTGGAGCAGTTCAAACAAGGTAGTGGAGATGTAATGTAAAGCTCTCATGTTAATGAAATATTTCAGGGGAATATGTACGCGGACATCAAATGCCAAGACAGAAAAACAATTTCGAGGAGGAGGAAAATAGATCAATAGATGTGCACAGACAAAAGTTCCAATATAAGTGGAAAACATATGAAAGTATACACTGTAGCTACCCTTGTCTGAGCAATGCATTTTAAACACCAGTAAGCCAGTGCAAACAGTGCACTGCATGATGAATTTAAATTGACCATTACCCACGGCAAAAAAAGAAGGCGCTAAATGTAGAGACCTTTGCTCCTGTGTACTAGAAAACATGAGAGGACACTAGAAACATCTGTTGGGTGAGATGTGGGTGTGCTCTCTAGAGACGGCCATACAAATTATTCTCCAGAGTTTATCCTCTGTTTCACCTCCAGCCTCTAACATGCACTTGTCAGATGATTCAGGTTTTCCCATTAAATCACAGGCCTCATTTCCACAACAGCAGGAGACCGTACAAGCGTCCTCTGCTGCTCTGCAAGTGTTATTCTGTAACTTTGCAAAAACCTTCAGAGTGCATGAGGACATGATGAGTGCTGTTGGCTGTTTGTCTTTAGCTTGGTGAGTCTTAGGCTACATCCATACAACTACATTTTTCATTTGAAAAAAGCTCTGCCACAGATACTCCCGGCGTCCACAGTACAGTACAGTGTCCTCCGGGGGACAAATAAAGTTGTTTTGAATTGAAGTGCTCTTGAGTTTTAGAGCTGCTTAAACAAAGACGTTTGGGAAAGCTGGTGGCCCTGTTTTAGTTACACTCACAACCTCCTGCTGATCAGGGGTTTCCAGTCACGACGTAGCCTTCCCTGATTCGTCAGGCTCCTATCACACGACCCCCTTCCGGAAGACAACAACAAGCCGTGGCTACCAGTGTAGAACACAACATGCATAATCGATTACAAGCGTTGCTGACCCTGTTGTCTTTGCTAACAGCTGTTGTGCTGTTAAATTCTGCATTTTACAATCATACAACTGCATGCATGTGTAGCTGATGAGCTATTATTCCCTATGCACATGTCCAGTGTATGGGAGTGGTCACGTAATAGGTATTGTCTTGTGTTTTGGTAAGGACAGGGATAAAAACGGATACAGAGCAAAAAAACACTTGTGTGGACTGATATTGTTCCAGTGTCTTAACATGTCTTAACATTTAGAAAACATTTGGGATATTATATACAGCTCTTTTCTTACTGCTGGTTGAGGAGAATGATTTATTCACTCCATATTCATCCATATATTTATTTACCTCTTACCCCCAGTTCTTTACTCACCTTGCTCTCCCTTCTCCATCGTCCCCTCAGCCCATTTACATCAGCCTCTCAGCGCCTCGTCCATCTCCCTGTTTTCTCACTGTCAAAGCCGGTGCCACTAAATTTACATCACTAGCAGAAGCTCATTCTCTCATCCCCTCACATCCAATACAGTGAGCTCCCTCTGAAGTCTTACCCTTTCACAGTCAGAGCGGTTTTTCAAGCGAGCGCTGAGATCACAGCGCACGTACACTACTGAGTAATTAATCATTTGGAGGAGACTGTTGGTGAAGCTGGCACTGGCTGACACGGCGCTGGGCGGCGGCAGCGTGAGCCCTGCAGGCACGGCTGCTAACCTGAACACAAACACACGGTGTAACCTTAGCAGAGTCAATCCCCCCTTCAAAAAAGAAAAAGGTGAAATGTTTAAGGACAAATGTTAAAAAAACGGAGGTAAAACTGAGGTAAAATCTCTCTGCAGCTGCCAAAAGCCACTGACGCAATACTGATCAATAATCATAAAAGCAGATAAAACCGTCCAGCTTGCTATAAATATTTGATATTTAACTGAGTTATAGTTCAGAAAAAGAAAAGAAATCACGTTTGGTAAAGGTCAGCTCTCACCTTATGTTGCCGTCATTACTCAAGGTTTATAATGTCAATAAGCTTTGTATTTAAATTCAACATTACCATCTATAAGTTACTCACTAAAAAGTGGAGTTTTGACTCAACGTCTTTTGTTGTGATTTCTGGCAGGTGTTAAATGTTTAGCATTTTTTTTATTTCTTTCCGCAGAGGGATCCTACAGTATTCAAATTATTCGTCCCAGGTGTACATACTTTTAACAAGTGTTCTGTTCAGACGCACAATAAAAGTCAACAGCCGGCCTATTCACATTTTGACATATTGTAGAAGTGGTGCATTTTTTACTGCTGCCGCTCGTCGAGTGCCGAAGTACGCTGCACTTCCATCTATCTGAGTGATGCTGGCTCGGAGAGATAACGCCATCAAACTACACGAGTCCTCTGTTTGCTGAGCGCACAGTATCCAGCCTTTATAATGTAACCGCAACTCCACCGATTGATATAAATAATAGTAACACTGTTTCCCTTCTACACACATTTGTAACCAATAACAGTTTGTCAAACTTAAGTTCAGGGCGGCACAGGATGTTTCCTTTTAACAATTTTTGTAAATATATTTGTACCATTTATACCATTTATTTTTGGAAACCTCAGTTCAATTTCTAACATAGGGCAGCATGGGAGAGAAAAAAGAAATGAAAATGAACGACTGACAGCTTGCTGTTTTTAATGAAATGCAGCAGATGGTTGCACACAGATCAGCCAATGTCCTATAAGTGTCCCATTGTGTAACTTTGCTGACTTGGCGCATCAATATTTAGTTGTACTACAGGGACAAAAATTACCGGAGCTACTTGTCATGGTATTTTTCTTTTAATGAGTGAAGCTTTTTTTTTGGGAGGGACACATAATACACCAATGAAACAACAAAATCCTCCTTACCAGCATATCTCAGACTTTCCTGTGTACCTGGAGAAAAAGCAGCAGGTGTAGTTGGTGGGGTCAGGTTGGACGGTCGGTGATATGCAACAGGAGGGGACCTCAAGGTTTATCCAACTGTTATTTGTCCTCAGGTTGAAGACCACCCTCTGGTTGCCCGGGGCAGGCGCAGCGTCACCAGACTTTGCAGGTCTCCCCAGGTTAAGGCTCATCTCTGCCGTGTAGTTACCACTGCTGCCACACAGCTCATCTGAAACTTCTGTTACACTGGCCACAGATTGTCATAACAAGTAGCAGAAGGAAACGGAATCCTGTTTGTCCATAACCATCCCAATTCAAGGACCATACAAGGCGCTTGTTTTTGTGTTAGCATTAAGTACTCCAGAGGCTGATGGGAATGGAATTTGTTTTCAGGTAATAGTTATAAATCATAGTGCTGAATGAATAAAATATGTTGTTGCTACATTAAAAGTTAAGCGATTGCATGCATGATGGCTTTTGAACACTTTTAGCCCTCTGACCCCCAAATATTGGATTTCAGAGTGATTTAAATGTATCATCAGGAAGTGTTTTCAGAATTTAGCCTCATATAACTCCACTACCATGTGACAATATTAATTTAGGGGGAAATAATATAATTATCTTCTTAATAACTGTTAGAATTATAGGGTTAGGGTTTGCGAAATAAGATTATCCTTAGAGATGAGATGAGATGAGGTCCTTCTCCTGTGATTCAGCCGTGGCGGCTCTGATTCAGTCTCCTGCAGTAACAGCCATTCAACAACTCTTGAACTGCCATCTCTCCCTTAGCCACAGCACGCGCTGACCTGGGGGCATTTTGTGCTTCAAATATCTCAGCTTTGGCTGCTCCTCTATTTAATTGTGTTTTTGAATCTTTCTGCGAGCAGTGTCCTCTCAGAAGAGTTTATATTGGTCTGCTGTAGCTGCTTTGGGTTCAGATGAGGTGACCTTTGTTGCAGTAGCCTCCCGAGCCTCAGCGCTCTGTTTGTAAGAGTTTCTTTGTGTTGTTTTCTCTGCGAGCTGAACCCACTCAGGTGTCCCACCTCTCTCCAAATGATCGGCTTTAATAAGTACTCCCCTTGGTTTTGCTGAAGATTCATGCTCTCGGCATAGTCTCTGCATGCTCTCTTTTCTGTCATAGTCTGATCAGCAGTGGCATCGTGATCAGATTTGCTGGTGGGTGGTAAAGGCACAGCGGAGCTTAGGTTGGTGACCTGTGGTGTAGCTTTTCCAGGTCCAGGGCTGTCGGTGCTGCAGTAACAATTTTCTAGTTTTGGGTCAGATGTGTGCGCAGCATTGAAATGACCTCTTCTAAGGTTCCAAGCCTGTGGTTTATACATTTTCTCTGCAGCAGTATGATCAATTTTGCCTCCTCCAATTGTTGTTTTAGCAGCCGCGCATGACAAAGCACAGCCATTTGTGCTGCAACTGCTTTTATTATTAACCTCTGTGGGTGAGATCCCTCTAGGTGGCACAGAATCACCCACAGCTCCAAGTGTCGCTTAAACTTATTGAGGTGTTTTCCATGCTTCTTATGCTGAACTGAGCTAATCAGTGTATGACCCGAAGTTGAGAATGTTCATCTTCAGTGACACTATATGTTATTAGAGCAGGTTTAATATCTTTAAAAGATAAATATTCCTCTCTTTTACTTGTGGTGCATGCTCTGTCGTGGGTCCCTCCAGCTCTGTGGGTCGCCTTTAACAAACCATCTCGGATGCCCTGCACAGGTTTAGCGATATAGGTGCCGTCGTAATCAAACCAGGTTGTACATGCTTGTCTTTGTTTGATAGCCTGTACAGAACTGTCATGCTCAAGCTGCTCTCCGCTCTGTGTTTCTGCTGTGTTGTTTCTTTTCACAGCAGGATTGAGTTTACCAGAAGTTGTGGGAGGCCCTCGCGGTGACAGAGACTCAATTGGACTGTACCATATGCTCAGCATGTGTGCCCTGAGATGACTCTTCAATAACAATTTGCTTACTCTCACCGGCGGTCGGCGCTGATTCATGAGCTCCTGTGGACACAGCGGGACAGCTGACCGGTGCCAGAGACACTAAATCATTGGTAGTTGTAACATTCATTATCCGCGCATCAATCTGCTGGGTGGATGTAGTGGGGACATTGATGTCACCTCTGAAGTCGTGTGGAGCGGGAAAAGCGTTGTCACCCACAGTGCCTCTTGGTCTGGAGGGATTGTGTTTTTCAGTTGTTTTTGCTGCATGATGCTCCACATCAGGAATAGAAGCATCACAGCATCAGACGGGGTTTTGGGTATTTACGTGCAGACTTTCTGATTTAACAAATTCAGCGATCATTTGTGTCGAGCACAGGTATAAAACGATTCGTAACATGCATGAAACCTCACTTAGTGTCTGCACAGTGCTGTGAGTGGTCTGCATGGAAAAGCCATTGGGTTTACTGTTTGTTTCATTATAACCTTTTATCTGTGACAGTTGATTATTCTCCAGGGAGGTTTTCACTGCGTTGTTGGCTTCATCGTTGCCAGCTACCTTAAACAGGTCATCATGGTTATTCTCATTAGTGTTTTTTAATGCTGGTCTCTCAGTATGTATTACAGAAAAAGAGTTGAATCCATCAGTGTTAATAGCGTGGTGTTTACTGCTGCCAACCAGGGAACCGTTCTTCTCATCCCTGTTCTCCATTTGCTTTGTGGCTGCATCTGAATGCTTTACTGACAAGGTCACAGTTGTTTGCACATCCTCATTCTCTTTGGTGTGATTTGTGTCATCACAAGTCCCCAGCAAGGACTCATCATGGCCACTTCCGCTATCGGCTTATTCAGCGTCGGAGTCGGCATTGAATATTTCCTCCACTGAGGCTGATCTCGTTAGCTCTGTTGGGCTACAGGTGCCAGGTAAACTGTCACCTCCAAACAGCATGAGGTTTAGCAGTGCTGACGTGCCGCTGAGAGGAAATTGATTGTTTTTTTGCCTCAGGGCTCATTGATGCCATTAGGGTCTGTACAGATCTCTGCTCGTTATCATCAACAGGAGCATGCAAAGCATCTGAATGGGCTGCCTGCTCTGACAGTTTGAACGAGCACGGCTGGCCTGAGGTCATGTCAAAGGAGGAGGGGGGGACTGACTTATCTGAGGGGCAGACTGCCCTTGGTGAGGCTGCGACTGCCCTGTGGAGATGCGGTCCTCAGATGACAAGGCTGCGGCTGTGGGTGGCCTGGCAGATGAGTCACGATACGTTTCCTGGGGCAGAGCAGGATTCACCGGAGCAGATATATGTACTTCTTCAATCATGTTAGACATTAAAGGGCCCTCAACACTTTAGTCAAATATACATGAGGCTGTGTCTCATTTGTGCTCTGTAGAAGTGGAGCAGACTTCGAAACTCAAGTATCAAATTTATTCCCATCATCTGAAATCATGTGAATAATTTATTTACCAAGAGTAGAACTATTTACTCCTAAGTGGGTCTGACCTGCCAATCATGGGGTGGTGAGTGACAGCATATTAGTGATACTGTTTCTTACAGACTGTTTTGATCTAGCTGCCCCACCGAGAGGGGACTGTGCTGTCTTTAATGTATTACCAAATTCTGAAAGTGCTAATATTCGGAGAGACTTGTGGGACCATTTGTGGTTTAGCATTCACTGAAAATGCATCCTCGACAACTTTGTTCTCGGTACTTTCTTCAGCGAGTGAAGACTTATCTCCGTGCTTTGTAAGCGTAGCACCGTGGGAGACATATGAGCTTTAATCCTCGTGTATCGCTTTTCAGGAATAGATGTCATTCTTGATAGTTTTGGGCTCTGGCACCTCAGAGCTCGGTGTAGTGGTCTGTGATTGCCTGTCACTTTGTAGGAAAATGGATTATTTTTCATTTCAACAACTTTTTCAATATTTTCACCCAGATGAATGAGCCGATGCTCACTGGCCCCCGACTGTTTAATCAGAGTGTGGCAGCAAGACAAGTTTGTAACCGTGTGCCCTTCGTCTCTATTAAGTTCTTCAGAATTAGTAGTTGGTCCAGGGGAACATTTTTCATGTCCTCTCTCTCTGAGTCGCCCTGTTATATATGATGTCTTCCTTTCTTGCCGTTTCCTCTCTTTTAGCCTCTGCTCCTTCCTTTGCCACCGACTCTCTGCTTTTCAGATACATCTCTGTGTGTTTATTTTAGTCACACCTTTACCTCAAGCAGCTTTTTCTTTCTTATCGCTCACTTCCTCTTGTCTTGGATCTTTATTGTGTCTCAGCCATGCATCCTCCTCCCTTGTGGTGTCTTCACCTTCCTCTCTATTTGTCTTGGCCTTGTGGGTTTCCATTTTTCCCCCCCCCCCCCTGTTTGTATTTTGATTCATCCCAAGTCCAGTATTAATTATGTCTTCCTTTTTCCTCTCAGTTTAACAATATTGAAATGATTGTTTGAAATCTTTTGCTCTCCAATTTTTCATCTTCCCTGCTCCATCATCCTCATCCTGCATCTTCAGTATCTCCTTTTGTCTCTTTAATGTCTCTGCCCTGATTGCCCTCTGTCTTAACGTTCTCTTTGTCCTCATCTTCTGCAGCTACAGTCAACACCTTCTCATTTCTATCTGCTAAATTTAGATTGTGGACCTTTAGTGACTCTGTGAATTAAATCCTTTTAATAAGAGAGACTGTTGCCACATGGTCATCAACGCTAACATTTTTGATGGATTCCCTACAAGTCCAGTCATTGTCAGTCTCTCAGAGAAGGTCTTGCTTGGCACTGTTTTTAATGTCAACATAGACGGCTGATTGTCAAAGTTCTGTATTGAACTTCAACATAGGTCCCTTTGTCTGCAAGCTAAGTTTAGATGGGGTTACGCTCTTCAGCAAAGAGTTTGAAGGACCATCACTTCCTGTCAGAGCGTGGGACTCAGGAGTTTCCACTTAAGAAGTGGTTGGCCCTCGGAGGCTGACAGTTGCGCTATGAGCTTCAATCAACCTCATCCATGCAGTTGGATGTGATGCATGTTATTTACTGGCCCACTGCTGAAGTACAGAGGCTGATTTGGGGCAAACACATTTCTGATGTTTGTCCAGAGACCGTGGGAAACATTTTGCTGTTCTCACTGAAACACTTCACTGTTGACTGTAGTTGGCGGTCACATTTTTTCCAAACAATTTTTGTTTCCATTTTTTAACTGGTTTCATCAGAGTATGAATAATCTTTGAGCGATAAAATGCTGTGGTTGTCGAGCTCACTCTCACTTAGTGACAGAGGTTTCATTACCATCGATGTGCCTCATTTGTTTCTTGGTGTCTTCATGTGTTACCAATGACATCTTGGCTACACGCAGTGTTTTAGATGCAACTGCTCCTATATCTGAGAAAATACAAGTTCGTCAAAGTGCTTCCTCTCACTGAATCTTCTGCTGTACCATTTTGGAAGATGGATTGCATTATACTCAGCGGATGCTCATTTCGCCCCAGGTTTGAAATCCCCTTTTCATCCTTGCCCGGTACCGTTTGTCATTATTGTCATTACGCAGCGCAGCCAGGTTATCAATTACACGAGGCTGAGATGCAGATTGGACTGGAACTACTGGCCCTCTGTCAGCAGATGTTAGAGAGTCAGTGTTTCTGGGATCATCAAGCAGAGTGTGAAGCCAAAAAGAAACAATCTTTTCAGAATTAGAGATCAATGGGGTTTCTGATTCGATGTGTATCCTCATAGTTGATGGATTGTCTCCCGCTGGTGTGAGAGACTTTTGCCCATTTCTGGAAATCAAACGCCCCCTGCTCCCTGATACAATTACAGCCAATGCTTTAGTGATTTGTATTCTCTCATAAGGTCGTGTTGGTCTGGTGACAAAAAAGACCACCCCTGGAAACTTGGCAGGCACTGCTGCTGCAGTGTGTTGGTGTGTGCGCTCTATAGTTGTTGCTTCTGTGCCGTGACCAATTGTGTTTCCCTTTCTCATAAGCAGATTCGTTGTGACAGTTGTGCCATTTGTTTGTTCTGTATGGTAACCTTGGAAATATTTTTTGGCCCTCACTGAAAAGAAAAAACAAAACATGTCACTTTTCCCCCAAAGGCTGTCCTTCTTCGAGAATCAATGCTGTATATTCACATGCATTTGAAGAGTTCATTAAATATAAATGTCAGGTTACCCCTAAAGCTACTATATAATTTTGAGTATAGGTCAGGTGTATAACTGTTTTGATGATTGAAGGGAGCACCCTTGCCAACACTTCATTTTAGCTTATCTCCCTCAGTGATTGCAGACACTTGGAGAGTTACTATCAATTACTGTGGCTACTAATTATGCAGTATTTTTAGATATCTACATCTAGAATTACAGCTACAGTAGAAAAAGTATAGTCCACTGGCGGTAATATGTAAGTATTATAGTGCAATCGAAAACAGTTCTATTAGTTCTGGTTGTTTGGTGTGTTTTGAAGCTTCCTTACATTTTTCCCACAGTCTTTTTTATCGTGATTTAGCTTTGGGGGGTTTTCCAGAGATAAATGGGTGTGGCACAGACTGTGCTGTTTATCACTCTCCTAGATAAATGTAACAGTTATGCAGTAATGATACAGATAAAAAAAACAATGCATTTGTTCACAATTAAAAAGTCTTAGCTGACCAATCTCAACTTATTCTCCACCATGTTCTGAAGTGTGTGTGTGTGTGCGTTTCCTAAAGTAAGAAATGTTTTGACAGTTTGTTGAATGACGACAAAACACGACAGGATACCTTCAATATTAATTTCATAAATCATGCTGTGCCAGAAAGAAAAAGTTAATGATGTTAAGTCCCATTAGTGTGTGACTGTGCCTTATATCGACTTAGATGTTTTTGCTGTTGATTTTAGCCTCAATATATGCTAATTAAATTATTGTGTATAATGTGTATCATAACATTTTCATATAGGCTTATATAATAATAATAATAATAATAATAATAATGATAATGATAATAATTTTAAAGATAATAATAATAGATCACTACAATACAAAAAATATTAATGATGATGTTATACTAATAATAATTAAATTTGTATTAGTATTTGTAATGTTGGGCAAGCAGTACTGAGTATTATGGTAAATAGAGACCTTTAATGATTAAGTGCCAGGTTTCTACTTCTATGCTAAGCCTCAACCGCACATCTCTCTGATCCACGTCTTCGATCAAATCCCATCAGTGTGTGATTCTGCTGGATCAATATCAGTGTTACACTCCAACAATTACAGTTCATATACCACTGTACAAGTGAACTCTGCAGAGTGGGTTCTTATTGATTAAAGCAGTGTCTTCTGCCTTATTTATACTTTAGGATTTAGGACACATTTTGGACTTATGATATAAACTATTGATATAGTTTTAATGTAAGTGACTGTATTCATGATAATTAACTGTTAATTCTCAGGGGTTTAAAGAACAAGGACAGCTAAGAACATTGCTCATGTTTAATCTTGTTTATATGGGTTAAGCAAGTAGGAGCAGCGTCTTATCTACATTAAGTAAATATTTGATTATTCTTGCAACAGGCTTAGCTTTCTTAAAAAACTCTATTTAAAAAAAGACATAATTCAAGTTTAAATGCCTTTTTGGACTCCAATGGTGTTCTTGTTTTTTATTTTGTTAATGTTGGAAGAGAACAAGACAGGAATGAGTGTAAAACACGTGATTGTCATGAGTTGATGAGCTTCACACAGGAGTGCAGGACCTCAAAGCCGTGTAGTTCTCGAACTTTTTCCTTGTGTCTGGAAATGAAGACAAAACACAGTGAATGTGTATTCAGTGGGTTGGCATTCAATTGAAACCACAATTTGTGAATTTATGAGCCTGGGAACAAAAGATCAGCACAACCTCAACACAGTCAGCGCAGAGCTCTTCACAGCCTGAAGCTAAACTAAATGTCTTCCTCCGCACAAAGAGACATGTTTCCTGCTGCTAGTTTATATCATTATGGGTACTACGAATTAGCATTACATAATCTGAGAGGTGGTACTGTGGGGTATACACAGTTTCACAGTTTTTTATTTAAAAAGAACTAGAATTACCGCCCTGCAGTTGTATGCTCCACTAACCAGTGCAGTTTCAGTCAAACTTTGAAGAAATTCCCTAAAGGCAGACTTGAGATATAATTTGCAAGAGGCCAAAAATATGTTTTACGAGGCCACCGTGACCTTGACCTTTGACCACCCAAATCTAATCGATTAAACTAGTCTAAGTGAACATTTGTGCTAAATTTGAAAATATTCTCTCAAGGCATTCTAAAAATAATGTGTTCACAAGGCAAAAAAGAGTTTTGTGAGGGAACCAGGACCTTAACCTTTGACCTCAGACCTTAGACCACCAGAATCTAATCAGTTCATCCTTGAGTCCAACTTAACGTTTGTACCAAATCAGAAGAAATCTTTTTAGGAGTTCTTTAGATAATGTGATCACAAAAATGGGATGGAAAATAGGCGGACAACCGGAAAATAATGCTTGCACCCACTGGCAGTTGCATAGGAACAAAAACCTCTCATCAATTTACGTACATTACGCCATTATGACTGCAGTGATTTTTCCCCCCAGATATATTTAAAAGTAAAAGCTGAAATGTCATATTGAAATATTAAATATGTATTCAAACCCTTGGCTGTGACACTTTAAGCTTAAGCACCTCCCATCTAACTTGACCATCTTAAAGACGGTCGTAAGATGATTTGTTGTGATCACATTTGTTGTGTACATATATTTGTCATTTCTTGTAGCCTGTCACTGCTCCTTCACTACTTTCTACAATGCGATCAGCAGCCTGTGTGGTGTGTGTCGTGGGGCTGAGGGGGCACCTGGGCGCAGACCGACACAGCGTCGCCAGAGCAATCGCTGCATTTAGCTGCACAGCCGTCTTCTTTGCATCCCCTGCAGCATGGCGTAGCAGCAGCAGCACAATATCAGTGCCCAGCAGATTGCTGGCAAATCCCTCCAACTGAAGGCAGTCGGCCAAACAGAGGGCTGCATTTCCTAACACCAACTCATCACAGCTGGAACCCAGCAGATGACGTAAGATGGACAGTTCTGTGTGGAACATTTAAGGAACAGCAAAAAAGGGAAGAGAAGGACACTATTACATATATTAACATATATCAACACACACATGCATGTAAATGTAGACACAAACACACACTTGATTTCCATTTTGGGTCAACCCTTAAATAATATTCATGGACTAATGAGGGAGCCTGTGAGAGTGATGGAAACAGGTCAATCATTTCTCACTTTTATCAGACTTCAGCAGCTCCTCTCGTGCCAAATGACTGCCAGCAGTGCACACTGTCAGAGTCTTAATGGCATATTTGGTGGCATCCTGCCCTGCTCCCTGGGTAAGCAAACACAAAAATAACCTGGACATGTTTGCAAACTCTCACTTTACATTCATGTCATGCAATGTGTGAAGTGATCACATTCAGAAATATTATCATGAGTAAAGTACCTCATCGGAATAAAGGTAGTTTTCATCTCCATACTTTATAACAGTGAATGTTTAGGTGTGCATGAAGACATGTGCCAGGTCATCAGAAAGTCTTTTCATTTAGATCAGTAACGCAACGCACGGGATGGAAGTTTTACATATGTGCAGCACTTAATGTTACTGTTACTGTAAAAAAAATAAATACAGCAGGTTAAAAACTGTTGATCATTGATCTTAATGAAAAAAATCTGGCACATTCAGGGAACTGATGATGAGATAAGGGAACAATCCATTAGTGTGTGAACTTAGTGCAACTAGATGGACTGTTGAGACTGTATGCGCTCTACTGAGTGCCATTCGTTTATTAGTGTTACAGGATGAGGTCCTTACTCCATTGTGTGTGTGTGTCACAGCAGACTGATGGTGCAGTGAGAGGACAGGCAGAATCATAAGCCAATTTATTCTGATTTATAGAGGCTACTTTGTGTTGGTTTTATTTGAAGTCAGACTTAATCCAGACCTCTCTGCTGCTACTTTACGTCTCCAAATGCATTGTCATTCACACATGCGCATCGCAAAAGCTGAGTTGAACCCTGTTATCCGTGCACTTGGCCAAAGAAATCTACATTCTGCAGGAGAACGCTTTGGAAGGGGCCTCTGGTCTTCATCGGTGTAACCAAAACATCATTAACATAATCCCACATATAAAATACAAGTGACCTATTCAAGGACGCTGTAGTGTGTTCAGTATGTACCTTTAGCAGCTGACACATGGTCCGAACAACACCCCTCTGGATAACAAGCTGCACAGCCTCAGAGGACTGAGGGAGGACAGTGCTCAGCACACCTGTGGCTCTCTGCAGGACAAAGAGGAATGTTGGCATTATAAATGGAGATAACCAAAAATGGAGTAGAGGTAGAAGAGGGCAGATAGATGAGAAATTGGTAAGGACAGCACAAGATTAAGGGACAACAGCTATGGGACAAAGAAAGCTCAAAGTGAAAAGGACAAAAAGATCAAACTGTAGACAAAACAAAAGGCGCTGTGGTAGTAGAAAGGTGGAGAATAGAAAAATAAGAATGTTTCAAGGCATGAATCGCTATAGAGTGTGTCTGCAGCAACTACAGTAGTTAGTTTCTTGTAATAATGGTGAGAGAGTTGTGTGAATATCTGTTAAAATAAAAATGTAATGACCCTTTCAAGGATTATATAGGGCGATAAAAACAAATCATAAATATAAGCATGAGATTTAGAGAAAGGTCACATATTACTGCATGCTTTGTTTTGCAGGCAGCTTGTGTAGAATTTCGGATTGTTGCACTAATCTAAGAGCGTCATTTTAGGGTATGAATCATGTGGTTTGAGCAGACAAATAACTATAGAAGGAATGAAATGAGTATACTATGAGTACAAATGAGTAATTTGAGAGAATTAGTTTTAAGTGAGGGCACAAATCACTCATTTGAGGGAATGATCGATGTAGAACTCATGGGATAGATTATATTCCACTTTAACCAATTCAGCTTTCTGTTGAGTAGTAGAACTGCTCTCATCAGCTGTGTTCATAGCAGCAGGAAGCAGCCATTTTCACAAAATAGGCTCTGATTGAACCGCACCGTACTGCCTCTACCCAGCACCGAATAGCACAAACAAGGTTAGTCCCAACAATAAACCCTGACCATTTAGTACAGGGATGTGGAGCCTCTGGTCTACAGGTTGTATACGGCCCCACTGACAATTCATGAATACAGTACAGTTCACAGTCCAGTCAACAAAAATACTATGTGTTATTATTCTACTGCCAGAAAAATAAAAATGATTCTTTTATTGAAGTAAAGGCCTAGCCATTGTGCTTGTTTTGCAGGGACCTGATTACAATGTTAAGTGTCGATATGCCTTGAAAACCTTGCTAATGCGTTGAATGAATCCATTTGAATTAAGTTCATCCCCCCTCTGTGGAGTTTGTGTGAGCAACAAGCAGTTTTCACTAGACCCCGTTTGGACTATGTTACACAGGCAACTCTTGCAGCCAATAGCTAAGAAGCTGAAATCTCATCTGTAAGGAGAATTTATCATTTAGAATGTAAGAACTGTCTCTGAGTGGATTACTGATGGAACAAGTTATTCTGTATTTAACATCCACAGATGTGTTGTTTTCATGGGGAGGGGGTTAGGTTTATCGTTACTTTTCTTGTTATGTGTTATGTTGTGATTATTGTCATGTCGTGGGCACACTGAGGCAAATTCCAAACAACTGAGTTGTGTTGCAATTAAGTATAAGAGCCTGAATCTTGTATCTTGAAAAAAACACCAGACGACACCAAAATAAATTTCCAGTTAATCTGTCTAACCTGCAATGAAACCACAGGCATAACACATACATAAATATGTGGTCTTGCCACAGATGTTGCCCCAGCAATGAGTGTCCTGCAAAACAGAATGTTAAAGGTATAGCAGGGTCGTCAGTCCCGAACCAGGAGATTTTGATTTATCACATCAAGTGAGTCTGCATTCTCGGAAGGTCATGTAATGACTGCTGTTTTTTTCCACCACACATTTCTTCTAAAAGCAGCAGTCTCCAGTTCAAGGAGTAGCTGAGTGATCTTGAGTCACAGTACTTAGCTCTGGTTTACCTCTGTGAGGTGCAACGGCTGAGTCGTGCAAGTTCACAATGAGAAGTAAAGCTTTTCATGGAGATGAAGGGAAACCCTGTCGTTGAACTCAGTGACAGTAAATGGCTGTGTGACTTGGCCTTCATAGAGGATATTACTCTCTGCACTGAACGTCAAGCTCCAAGGTCCCAGCCAGCTTCTCTGCTTTGAAATGGGATATTAAAGTTGATTGAAGTACAAATGGAGACGGGAACACTGTGCATTTTTCTGCAAAAACATTTACCACACCTGAATAGGTTGGTGAGTGCACAAAGCTAAAAGTAAGCTAAGCTAAGAAAAGAGCAGAGAACAAATTGTGAAAATACAAAAACCGTGACGACATCAGGTGACAAGACAGAAAAGCTGCCAGCCAGCCAACAAGTAAGAACTAAAAAAGGAAGAAAGAGACAGATGGGTGGAAGTGTGGTGCTCTGAGGGCCTCGCATAGGCAGTGTGAACCTGCCATAACAGCCATTAGCACAGGCAACGGCACCAAGAGCTGGAGTTTTAATCAACTGTAATGACACATACACAGGATCCTCTGAACATTGTGAATTGCTGTTACTTCCTTTTGTGGCACATTGCCAATGAGCTCACAAGCCCTGGAAAAGGCTCGTTGCTCAAGACAAATGTCTTTTTTCTAGTTATCTGAACAAATGGCTTTTGCTTTATAGGACGTAAACAAGTTTGGAGAACAAACACATTTTCAGCAAGCATCATCAGCGAAGTTGTGTTTTTTATTTTTCATTTTTTTCAAACCATCAGACATCGGCCAACTTGAAAACCCAACTAATGATGTGAGCGTGTTCGGGTTTCTAAATCCTACATGAATGTTTTTTTGAACCCATCTAAGCACTAAAGAGTCGAGCTGAAGTAAAGTTCACTCACAGTGATAACTCCCCCGTCACTGTCGCTCAGCAGGCCTTGGCAGCAGCCACACAGTGAAACAGCATGCTCCTGCAAAACGGCAGGGACAGAGAAGTGACCAAGGCAATTCTCACATACATGGCACCCCTCAATAGGTGACATCACACATCACGGCTGGCGCAAATATTCCATCTGCTTCCCTGGTCCATTGTCTTTTACAATATATTATAGTCTGTTTATTTTTTAGCAGTACAGTGTCCTCATAATACAGCCGTTGTCATGTGTGTCACCTGTATGACCGGAGAAGGTGTAGTTGAGAGGTTGATGATCAATCCAAGCATGGGGTAAAGGATCTCTTTGTATTCACGTGCACTGCACTGCCTCTGCAATGAAACAGATTCTTCAATGAATGAGATGTACACAATGTACAAGACTATTATGTCTAACACTCTTTGTCTTGTAGCACCCGAACTCTAAATGAATGATTCAATGATTAACCATGTGCCTTTCTGAACAGAGGCTGTAATCATACTAACAATGGCAACCGGAAAGGCGTCCCAGCACTCTGGATCATGAGCAAGTTTGTGATGGATGACGTCGTCCCGAGCCAGAGAGCCAATGGCCGACATCAGTGGTGGAAGGATCTGACGATTGGTCTTGTTGATACTTCTCTGTAAAATCAGAAAGAGGTGTGTATGTTTGCCTTAAAAACACACACACACACACATTGTATACAAATACCTATACATCTTACCAGTATTGATGTAAATGGCACAATGACAGACTCGGTCAACGCATTCCTTAACTGAATGTGAAATCTGTAAGAAAAAATTAACACATTTCTGTTGCACATGTCAGACAGACACACTGCGTTAAAGTGTATGTGCATATTCACACTATTAAACAGAGGTAGTATAAACTAGGGGTTGACTGATCAACAGTCTGGCCAATTATCAGATACAATATTTAGCATTCTTATGAATATTGGAATAGTTAGTATGGAATCAAAGAGCAACTTTTAGTTATCAGGTTCCACATGCATCAGTATTTCAATGCATATACGCCTTCAGGTGAGAACCACGTAAAAAGCAACCAATAAATTCTAGTCAGCTGCCAATATTTTAAATCTGTACTGCAAATTAATATTTGTTTGACATATCTGTGACATATCTGCCTCCTCTATTGTGAATAATCTGTATCGGAATAGGCCCTAAAAAAGCCACATCGGTCGAACCCCAGTACATACACAACATTCTGCACACAGTCACAATGAGCGACCTGAAGTTTAAGTTCTTCACTGCTCAGCGCGAGACAAGCAAACAAATCAACAACTCTGTCATCTGAGCAGGTAAAAGCTTGAAAGTAAACCACACATAAGTGGTGCCTCTTTCCACTGTGAGCAAATAAGTGCCTAGTGCATCTAACACCCCTCACAGATCCATATGGTCTTTTACACAGTAAAACAAACAAAATGTCTGAGTCATCCACATTGCACTTCACTTCAGGTGAAAACACATTGATTGCCACGTCTCTGAAGTTTCTCACTCATCCACTTCACAGGCAATAAGAGGCAGATGTATTTGCTTTGTTCCTGCACTGTTCTGCAGTCCAGTGTATTATAACAGCCTCGGCCTCCACCAGTCAAGTTGCAGTAAATATGCTCACAATTTCCCTTTCTGTTCCTGAGTTAAGGTGATGAGTAATTAACAGAACAACACTTTGTGCAGAACCTTGTCATTTTGCAATGTTGAAAAAAGTTGACACTTGTCCTTTTGGATATAAAATGTTGTCACTTCATTATTTCATTAGAAATTTGTGCGAAATCTTGTCAAGATTAGCTTGTGAATTATTGTAAAAATTGTCACAGTGACCACGACGATTTAGTCAGTTCAGCTTTGACCTCAAGGGAACATTTCTACCAAATTAAAAGAATTTCTCTGACGGGCATAAGTGAGATATCACATACATGCGATGGGCAGACAGCTTGATAGATAGATAACATGAAAATAGCCATACATACAAAAACATCCAAAATAAACAAACAGAAAACAAAACTTCCTTGGGAGACGTAATTAAGACGTATTAAGAGTATTCTGAACTTGGTCGCATTATTATAATGTCCTGTCTTCAACAGCATTTTGCAACATCAACATAGAACAGTTACTGAATGGTTAATAATACATGCCCTGTGTTTGAGTGTAAAAAAGTAGTAGGACGTAATGTTGATGTTAGTCTTAATCGGGCTATGCTCTGTAACATGGAAATGGAAATGGAAATATGAATGGAATTTTCAAATAGCAACTCATGTAAATATCATAATCGAAATAATGTCTTATTGAGAATAAGGTAAATAGTTGGAATATTGCAGTGGTGTTGTAGTGGGATTTGGACAAGCTGCGAATCAATATTCACTGAGACATAAATATCCACTAAAGCCTAACATTGACCTGGCTGAGCTTCCCCAATGAAGAGAAGAAAAGAAGGAGCATAGAGAGTTGAGTAACTCTCTTTGAGCTATACACAGTGAAAATTGATCTCCCCCATTTCACTGCTTGACACCTCGACTTATTTCCCGCTGTGTTCGAGAGCCTGGGTCGTCCTTTCATGTCTGTTTTTATGAGGCGCCAGAGAGCGAAGCAGGTTTCCAAGTGGCCTTTTGCCTCTGAGTGACATTAACACTTGTATAGCACATGTTGATTTATTAAAGAGGCCACATTTCCTGTTTCTCAGGAGACCTCTCGTCTCATGGGTGGATTTGAGAGTGAATTCAAAATATAAATATATTGTACAATATGGGAAGATAACAGCCTGTCTTGTGGATCATATTCTGAGTTCTGTAGAGTATCTGCAATTTATTTTCCTGTCCAGAAATAAATAATATTTTTCATGGCGTAAGGAGAGTGTTTTTGTTTGTTTGGCTGTTTATCAGTAATACTTCTTTTCTGTTGCAAAGTTCTCCAGAATGTTGACCGCTGCGTTCTCCTGCTGCTGCTTCGGCAGTAAGATGCACGCCATGAGGTTCCTCACCAACCTTTAAAGGCAGATTAAGAGCAGAACGAGATAAGGAATGAGAGATGGAAAAAGAAGAGAAACACAGAGAAAGTGTGAGTCAGCTAAAGCAGCATGTTCTTGAGTATTTTTCACGATTTCAATTAATATTTGTTGTAATGGAGGTGTCCACCTTTGAGATCAATAAGCGTGATAACAGAAAACGAGCAACAATATTACTCATTAATTCTAACTTTTTAAAAATCCAATCTGCTGCCGCTCACATACTATCAGACATAAAGCTAATAAGAGATCCCTTAGGCCATCCAATGTAATTTGTTAAACTTTGTAACAAAGCAATAAACTTATAAAATGTATGGCCCGGTGATAACCTACAGCCCCTCCAATGATTTCATCAGGGAGGAAAATTATTTGAAATACTAAATATTTAAAGACCTACTAGGGACGGGAGGATTCCAAAAAGTTTCAATAATAAGCCAACAATCTCTTCATGATATATAATTGCGTTCCTACATTGTTCCTGGGTTTGGAAGAGCGGAAAGGCATTTTAATTCCAGCTATGTTAATGCTGTTTTCAGTTGCATCGAATGACACACACAGAAATGTCTTACATGTGCATATTCAGGCTGTCAATAGCCAAACGTCTGCCATGTGGCATGTGTGAGTACAAACACAGCAATGCCAGACATTCATTCTGTACTGCAACATGCTCTGATGTTAACAAGTGAACAGTGGCCTGTTTTGTGACTGGGCACATCATCAACATCTTCTGGTTTTCATCTGAAAGCGAAGGAAAACAGAGAATGAGCTAAGTGGACACAGTGCACACATCCACATGAGCATTGCATTGCTGTACTATATATATATATGCTTTGTTGTTCTTGTATATCAACATGCACACATTGTTAATAGCTGTGTAAAGAAATCGTGACAGCGTGAATAGATGTTGGCTACAGCCCCCATGGCTCGTGTGGTTTAATGGCTCGTGTGATTTAACAACAAATAAAAGCATGATCCGAGAAAAGGATTTAGTATCACACAGTCAAGCTGTGCAGTGAGGACTCAGTGCCCAAATAGAGGATCATATTTAATTCCTTCCTCTGTTTTCTGCTAAATCAATGAGAGCCAAATGTAACACAGAAACCAAGTCGGAAAATGAAGAGTAACTGGATGATCTACAAACCATTTCCACAACAAAGAGCCCTCCACAATCTCAGAACAGACACACATAAGTCCCGACTGTGTGCATCCACTGTTTTCTGCAACAGGCAACTGTGGAAAAAAGAAACTCGATCTTTGCCGTTCTTGTTTTCCTCTAACTGACAGAATACAAATCAAACTGAAGCAGTGTGTTGTCGCTTAATGAAAACAGTACACAAAAAGTGTGTCTACAACAATGTGTCTCAACAACAGTCAGTATGTAACACATGACAAATGTTGATAATATGCACTTTATGGTCAAATCAGACAGCGAGCAGATGCCACAGCATTTCATATAGATATTTGGGGGGTTTATGGGCGTTGCGTGTTCTGGCACTGATGCTAGATGGAGTCTGTAACTTGTGTCACCTGTCACATGATAATATATATGTTTCCGCTTGAGGCGTTTGCAATTGACACATCACTGTAACTTGTTTCCTGAAGGTTTATGTTGTTTTTGTCTCTGTATGTGAGGTTTTTAAGAATTTACGAACTAGAATAGAACTCAGTATAGCACACACCACTGCCAAGGCCCAACAGTCCCATTAATGTAATCAATCCAAACCACCGATCAGTTCCCTGAATGTGCCAGATTTTTTTTTCATTAAGATCCAAGCCTTATTCTCTCGAAAATTGGTAAAAGTGTCAAAAAATGCCTTATCTTGCAATTTTAAAGAAAATAATAAAACAAATTCCTGGATCCAACACTCGATCCAAGTCTCCCCCAAAATTTGAAGTGGGTTCTTTCTTGGCCCATGTTACATCTTTCCACTCAATTTGTGTGAATCTCTTTTCTTTCTTTTTTTTTTGCGTAATCCTACCGACCAACTCACAAATGGACAGGGGTGAAAACATAACCTCCTTGGTGAAGGTAATTAGTCATCTCAACAAAATCTTTTTTATTGTTACATTTTTCTTTTCTGTAATTTTTCGTGTGTTGAGTTTGGTGGCAGCAGTGGCTCGGCCTTCTTTGCTACATGACTCACAGAGCTTTCCGTTGGATCATCTTCCTTATAACAGTATCCTTATTGTGCTTTCATCAAGCTCAGACTTCAATTTCTTTGCACTCTTTATTTTTGTCTTTGCACTCTACTTCCCCCACATTATGTTCTAACTTGAATAATAACACTGCTAACAATGGGCAGCAAGTATGTGGCAAGTTAATAATAGCCTCACTGAGATGACATGAGGGAGTCATAATTGGTATCTTGTGCTAAACACTCGCTCTTTCAGGACAAAACACAGAGCCTATGCTCATTTCGGCACTCATCTCAATCTCCAGTGTGATCATCGTTTCCCTCTCTGGGCGATCACACAAACAAGCAGACAGAGAGAGGGCAGAGAATGATCGCTTTAGTTTAGGCCATCATTGTCTCTGAATGCCCCCGTCTCTGGGTCCAATCTCTCAGAGCTCCTCTGTGGGCTGACATCTACCTCTCCCTCTGGTCCCCTTACCTCCTCACTAAGTCATTGCTGCCGATGATACTAAAGCCATTGTTCAGTCTGAAAAGGGTCTGGCCAGTACCTGTTAGAGGAGAACAGGAGATAGTGTAAGAGGACAGGAAACAATATATCAACAGCGTGTAGCCTTGAGGTTTGAGGGAAACACAACAGCCCTCTCTATTAGTTTAGCTTGCCTTGTTTACAGTCAAAGGTAGGAGAGAAGAAAATCAATAAAATATGCTGAGAGACTCAAGTACAGGTGTTTTCAGCTGGAGAATGCAGAAAGTAGAGCAGAGCAGCGAGGTAGTACTTTCAGGGGTGAAAGTTTGTAATGACAGCCCTGCTGAGATCCTTTCAGTTGTGAGTTATGTAAGTGATGCCCTTTTCAGTTGACTGGCACTGTGAGACAGGCGTTATATCATGGGTTAACTTGGATTCATCCAAATGAAGAAAAAGAGCAACTGGATAAGATTTGTTTTCCATTCTGCAGAGGACAGCAAATGCAACAAATACAAAAAGGACAAGTCAAAACAAATATAGAGACAGTTCAGTCCATTACTTCCTAAACTATGTGATCTGCAGTTATATATGGTTTGTATTGGGGGAGCAACGTGATGTAACATGTCAGAACTTCTTCTTCACAACTTCTTTCTTAGCTGATGTATAGCTACATAAATACTGCTGAGAGCGCCATTCACCTTGATAAATTGTTACATTGGAGCTGTTTTTAGAAAAAGCTGCAATTTCTGCCTCATGGCAGTAGCTAAAAATGAGTTTTATTAGCTGTGTGAAGTTTCAAAGTCGTTTGTTGGGTCAAAAACATTCACAAAAATATCAGCAGCTGCCAGAGGTGAGGAGAACTGCTGCTTGTCTACTATGGCCTCTTTTCATTCAGTAGAGGACCTGGTGAAAAACTATCAGTTAGTTTTCAACCTGATGCCACTTCTATCAGACGGGCGCATGAGGTGAAATGCGTTATGCCTTACAAATGTTTCACTTTGACAGCACAAGAGCACAATTCTTCTTACAGTGCAGACTAGTCTGTGTGAAAAGTAACCTTGAGCAACAAGCACCATGCCAGAACCAACGTAAAGCAAATACACATGGTTTGTCTTTTGCAACCATTTCTCCCATTGTTATTTGTTGTACTACTTCTATGAACAGTTGTAGTGTGCCCTCATTCGCTTTTATGTGTTCTTTATACTTTTATGATACAAGGCAACCGGGCCTAATGTTCATCTGCCCTGATCCTGAAGCAGCCGTGGTAATAACTATAAAGTGTACGTAGCTGAAACCCTGCTATGAATGTGTGTTATGTGACTTTATCTGTTCTAATTTCACCTGCGGTAAAAGCCAGGTAGATCCAACTCAGCAGTGTGGGAGCACTCTGGTTATTTTGCTGACTTTAAATGTGTGAAACTCAAAAAACGAACCGAATTATGGTTTTGGAGAATTGGTACACCCATAATGCGCATCAATAATTTAGAGGGTTCGAGGGCAGGCCGTCATAAATCTACAAAGTGAATGGATAGATACCACCATTAGCACTCCTACTTCAAATCCGACAGGAGTGAGTGCAGGTATGCTTCTGAAGTTTTGGAATAGACACCTGCCATCACAGATGTTTCATTAAATTGCACCCGTGATGGCTTCAGAAGGCTTAATATTGTTTGCTATCATCCCATAATAAGCCTCCACTCTGCTCTCCCCCCTTGACTCCAAACGCAATACTTACGCAGCTCTGTGCCTAAGAGCTCGTAAAGTATAATGATATCAGTCATTTTATTTTTAAATATTTATGATTCATAACAATGTTAGGTGTGTCACCGCTGGCTTAGAAATAGTCCACTCATCAGTTCAGTAACCACATTACATCAGCAATTATAGGCCTTGGGAACATGTAAGTCTTCTAATTGAGATGATCAGAGACGGATCACGGATCAAATCATGTCAACCTTAGAAATGTCACTCACCACCATCACTTCTATGCAAATGTCATTTCACAGTGTTACATTGTGAAACAGTGTATGTACCTATTTTTATAGAGTGGCAGTGCTGAGGTTTTGCTCTTTTATTGTGGTTTCGTGGTTTTGTTCACAAGGCAGCAAATGGGGCACGATTGTCATTGAATGATAAATAGCAGCAAATTAATTTGTTTCTGTCGCCTTATGCTCTGATGTCTGCAGAGAGTCCCTAAGATCTGCATCTCTTCAACTCCTTCAAGTCCTCTTAACCTCGCTTGTTGCTCCTTTGCACTCGTTTCAGGCCCAAAGAAATCGTGTATTTGTAGACTAGTGGAGCAGGTTATTGAGGAAAGAGTGGCACAAAGAGATTAGAGGAGAAAGGTAATTGTGTGAGGCTTCTCCCAGAGGATCACTCACAGTCAGTAACTGCTCGCAACAGAATCTCCAATCCTCCGCAGTAGAAGAGGGGAGTCTGGTCGGGCCTTGACAGATTCTCCAGCAACTGAGGCACGGTTGTCCCCTTCCCCTCTCCCTTGTCAAACTCTAGCTTTGCATTCGTTTCCCGAGTCTCTCTCTTCTCTTCCAAATCTACCTGGGTCAGGTATTCTGCACGGAGAAAACAAAGGAGATAAAAAGAAGGAAGAAGAAAAGAGGCGGACTGTTCTGACAGAAATTTATTCCATGGCAGTAACTGTAGTTGCACTGTGACAAAAAAAACTGAACTGAAAAAGTAAACTGAGCAGCCACCCTGAGTAAATAACTGTAGGATAGATTGTTTCTGACCAAATACAAATTTTGTAGAGAGTACCTTTTCAATGTTTTTATTTGGGTGAATCATAAAAAAAAAAAATGAAGGACAAAATATAATTACATCGGGGAGAAAATACGATGTCCTTTTTTGACAAGCTCTAGGTTGTCATGAAAGCGTGTCATGCCATTAAATGGGCTGCAGTCAGCGAGGCAGCATCACTGACAACAAACAAGAGAGAGCCTCTATATAATTTAAACGGATTTGTGTGGCATATATGGCACCAAAACTTAAAATGTGGTTTTATATAAAGCCAAATTCGCATGAAAACATACATACAAAGGTTTCCCGACCTCACCCCTGAAATAAAAAAGCATTTTCCCTTACCTTTTACCATCTTCTCCATTCCAGGTTCAATTTCCATTATCTTTTCAAAGAAGTGCCTTGACTGAAAAAGAGAAAAAGATTGGTTCGTCAGTGGTTGTATATGATGTGCCTCACTGGTCTCTCCTCGACCAATGAAAATCAATAGGATCCTTGCCGCTCCACAAGTCTGCAGTATCTCAGCACAACAGTGTGGTATATTCAAAACTATGACGCACATTGCGCCAAGTGTAGGGAGCAATATGTTTAAAAAACAGGTGTGATGAGATATAATAAGCTATAATTATACTCACCTCATTATAATTCTTCAGTTCCAGATATGCTCTGCCCATGTGCACAAAAGCCTTAATGCACCTCTCGTTACACTGGTAGAGAGAAAATGATCATGGGGGTGTATTAATCAAAGCACTTCATCAGCACCACATCTGCATATGGTGATTAAACATTTTGCATCGATAACACCAGGATAGTGAGGAAGAAATATTCTGAATTTCAAAGCTTGGTGATGGTGGAGTTATTACAGCAAATCTTTGGAAAAGTTCCTTCATTGAACTATTCATTATCCAAAACTATTTTTTTCAATGCAATCCTACAACTCTATGACTCATAACCACTATTCATTTTCATCCACTTGAATGTTCAATTCACATCACAATGTTCCCGACAGAACATTTTTTGCACCACTGTTGACCCATATCCTGAGTGCAGTACAGGACCAAGCATCGCCCACCATTCACACATCCAACCCATTTTCCTACCACACATGTCCCCTGAGGTCCAAGGTCCACAAAGAACAATGCCTCAGAAGCCACTTTGACAAATGAGGCAGCAGCTGACTGACCCAAGTTCCTGGCACAGGCCTTACCTTCAGAGCCCATTCACAGTCACTGATGGCCTCCTTGTACTTTCCCAGCTTGATGTAGGCCTAGGTGGATTTAGACATAGGACAGAATCAAAAACAGACAAACATAGAATGGCATCTGTAGAGCACATACCTCGATCTACCAAGTCCCATTTCATAAAGATCCTTGAGTTATTCTTATGGAAATCATTGTTTGTTTTTTTAAACATTCTATCTGGCAATGTTAAAGAAGGGGGGGGGGGGGGGGGAACCTCGATCCGACCCCTGATACGGAGCCGCACCAAAATTTAATAGGTTCTTTCATGACCCGCCCCACATCCTTTCACTAAGTTTTGTGGTAATTCATCCCACAGTTTTTGTTGCTTACAAAGAAAGAAACCACAGAACAAATGGATTGGGGCGAAAACATATCCCCCTTGATGGGGGTAATATTTCTGGCCTCACCGTAGCATTATTAGCAGAATTTTAAGATGTTTGTTAACATATTGATTTTATGGTTTAATTAATTGCATGTGGCCATAATAATATCGAAATTAGAAATCCAGAGATAGTAGCCCTCAAAATGCCAATAGACCTCTTTAAAGGCAAATCTTCATTATGTCGTGATAAATCATTAATAAAATGAAAAACATAGAAACATAGACGATACTTGTGCTCGGTTGGTGTACAGCTGCTGCATGTCCCGTAGCTCAGCCAGACCATCACTGTAATACTTCACAGCACTTTCATAGTCGTTTTGGGCATAGGCTTCATTCCCCTTGTCTTTGAGTGCTGCGGGGATTCAAACAGTACAGCAATTGAAATGACGTGTTGTTAGCCCAACAGAGCACAAATTACAACACGCTATTCACATCAAACAGCATCTTTAAAGGACAGGGAATCCCTCACCAGTTGCCTTTTTCTCTTTAGCAATTCGCTTTACTCTCCTGTCTTCGGCATCTCTCTCCATGAGCTTCATGAAACTCCCTGGTCAATAAAAAAAAGTCTGAAGCATAAGTGCTACATAAGAAAATGAGGGAATTGTAAGGGCATGTCTCATCAGGCAATATTACGCATTGCAGATGGACTGAAAGTTTCCCCTTGGTAGATTTCTGTCACACATTTTAAATAAGTGAAATGCAAACATCAACTTACCCAACTGAGGCTACAAAAGCAGTTTTTGAATTATGTTTTGAAAGTCATCCCCACAGGGAACCTTCTGTGTGTTATTGCTAGACTATTCTCCCAAAAGACAGATATTTAATAGATATTAATTGGAGGTAATTTGGAAAAACAATTTTGCTGTCTCCTCAGTCTCAAGCATATAATTACTTTTTCTCTCTCTGTCTCTTTGAGAATTAAATGTTTGATGTGTTGTTGGTGGTGTTTTCACATACATACTGTAGGTGTGAAAGGTTTAATGCATTTTCATTTGCATTTATTGATGAGTTTTACTTCAGGGAGAATTGAAAAGTGTTGCTTTTGATGAAAAGTTATTTTTATACAGAATACCCCATTCAAGGAGCTGAGTCGATTAGGACGTGCGCAAAATGAGATATTATGAAAAAAGTTGAATACCAACTTTTAAGATTACCACAGCAACTTCTCTGTGTTTAAATGTACTCCACACCAATGTAGAGGTGGTTCCTATTTCCATGGCCTTTGCCACATGGTCCAGTGTTTGAGTGTTTCTACCTGCGGAGGATCAAAGCCAACAAACACCAGGCATCATTACCCAAATTACCAGTTTACCGGAGGGAAGGAGACAAAGCTCTTACAGCACCAACAACAGCCAAGAATTCCTCCTCCATTTTGCATTGTGCTTCTGATTGGGAGATGCAAGTGGACCTGAAGAGGAGACTTGTCTCTCCAGAGTAGTTGGCAGTGACATTGCTCTACCAGACTTGGTAGTTTTATCCAGAAGCACAAAGTGCCTTACACCCCATCACAATCAGCTACGTAGGCCCATCAACCCTATTTTCTGCTTTAAATTAGTTTGGACCTCAAACAACTTGACAAAGCCACAGTGAAGATAGCCACCAACTACCTCAGCCACTAATGGTTGTGGCTGAGGAGAACCTGCAGGTAATTTAGCCTTAGCCCCACTCTTGTGAGAGTGGGGCCGCAAATGTCCACGAACCTGAGATAACTCGTGATGCAATGCTCTAATCATCCCGCCACCATCAAGAGGTGCGACTTGCAACATCACATCTTAAGCTTTTGCAGTTTCTGCTATTATAGCATCATTGATGTTTATTTTACCTATGACATTGTGCTCTGAGCAACAAACACTACAAGTCTCCTACAAGCATAGTTAAAAGGCCTGAAATGAATCAAGAAAAACCAATCAATCATGACCCATCATTTACATCCTCTATAAAGCAGGAAACTCCTCACCGTGGCATTTTGGTGGTTTCATAAGGGAGTGAAGAATTAACCTTAAGCTCTTAACAACCCTCTGCCAAATAAACTAACAAAAATAGCACAAAATGAGGTGGCAGCTGAACTGGTCTGAGCAGGACAGCAGCTGAGGACGTGGTCAGGCCACTTTAATGCCACGGACACACTTTACACTGCATCTCTTCCCCTACAATAGCACATGGTGAGTCACCAACCTGTCAAATAAGCACAGTTGATTAAAAAACCTTATTGTCACATCTGCAGTAAACTTCTGTGCGGCTACATAAAAAGGGCTCAAACGTTATGAGAAACTACAACCCTGAAGTAATCCTCTGTAGTGGAGGAATTGGAGGCTAAAGAAAACCTCCACCTTATTGTTCAGAAAGACTGATTTGACGTAGGACAGCACAGGCTGCTCCACAATCAAGGCCAGTGATATTCACACTTGCTGCTGGAACCAGAAGTGAAACGGACTGCATGTTTTACAGCTGCCTTGAGCAGTGTAGTGAAGCACATCATTCAGCGAAAAAGCATCTTTTATACAGCATCTTTACAACATTTAAAGATATATTTTGAAGGTTAAGTTAAGTTCTTTGCTGTATTCTGTTAATCAATGAAGCTTACCATGATCAATAAGAACACACTCAATTCATCGCAAGGGACAAACACATTGACTTGTTTTCATTGTGGCTCACCTGGACTTTCATTCTGCAGACCCTGTAAAACAGGGGAAAAAACATTGCAAAATGTTAAGAAGAAAAGCCCCTCCCTAGTCACCTTGTCATTTCTACAGGACAAAAAGGGGCAAAGTAAACAACACCACAACAAGTTGTTGGTTGTTAAAATGTGCTTGACGGACGGAGACAGTGAGAGAAAACGAAAGACAGACAAACAAACAAATAGAAAGAGGTAGAGAAAGAGTGAGAAAGTAGGGGGCTGACAGAGAGTGAGAGCGGGTGTGTGGATGACTTTGTGTGTCTTTACAAAGGAAGGCTGGAGTGGTGGGTTTGTGTTGATTTTAGTCTTGTTGACTTTTGTCCTGCAGGGTTCATCCAAGGCAGCAATGTAGCAATCAGCTTCCTCCATCGCCTCTTGCTGGACTTTAGCATCAGAAGATTTGAGTTCCTTCACCAGCTCACCTGAGAAGAATTTGTGCTTTATTCCACTATTTACAAACTTCAATTCAACATCCGTACATTTCATACAGCCAACATTGTGTATTAACTTTTTCTATAGCGAGCTAAGACTATAACTATTGTTTCATCTGTCCATTTTTCTTGATTAATCAGTTTATCTTTTAATCTAGAAGACATCAAAAAAATAGCAAAAACAACTCCCCTTCATTCCTAAATAAAGTCTTTAAATGTTTGACGGACAGTATAAACCCAGATATATCCACTTCATCATCATGTATGATCACAAAAAGAATCAAATCTTTACATTTTAGTAGCTGGAATCAACAAAGGTTTGTACATCTTGCTTGACAAATGCAGTTGATGGATTATGTGGGTCGACTAATGCCCAATCCTATATATTATATATTGATTAAATGTTATATATTTACAATATTCAATCTACTCCGTAGCATATTACATTTTCAACAATTTCATGAAAGAGGACATCATTCGGAACAAAATAGTACTTAATATAATAATAATAACTTAATAACATTAATAACTGTTTCTTTATTCGCTATAGATGGAAATAACACCTGATTGTGAAGTTTATAATATCTCTTACGTTAACTTTTTATTAAGTAAATTTATATGGTACATTGAACCTTCTGCCTGTTTAACCAATGCTAACAAGCTGAAAAATAACTATTTTACTCACTTATTTTGTCAACATTCTTCAAAAACCTCTCGACGTCCTCAACTTTCTCCATCTTGTTTTCGTACTTCCGAACCTGTTTTTGTTATTAAATAAGCTAATTAGCCCTTCGTCGTGTTAGCTAGCGCTGAATTTAGCCTCGCAAGTTTGCGGCGTGCAGTTACCATGGTGACGCGATGCCTTCAGGGCCCGCTCGTAAGTCCAGTAAAGAAAAAGCCGAAACCGCGCAGAGTTGTCTCTCTGCGACAGTATTTCGTAGAAGATGATCACGAAATATTTGTTGAACTTGAAGGAATCGAACTGTTGTTTCAAACAAAAGATAATCAGAATAAATCTTTTAAAACGTTGTTGTCATACGCGCATTGTGCGTTTTGAGTTCTCCGTGAAAGCAAGTTACATGTTTTTAGGGGGCTCATATTTATGCACATGCATTCTGTGTATCCTTACTGTGCTTTCACTTATGTGCAGAAAGGCCCAATCTCCTGCAAACGTTTGTCTCTTGTTATCAGACTCCAACAGTTTGAACTCCCTCCTCACTTTTGTCTCAGTTATGGCTCAACACTGCCTCTCTGTGGTAAATGATACAAAAGACACACAGCCGAGCTCAAACAAATCACAGATTCTCATTAACACAGCGGATGAACATTCAGTGTTGCAATAACTTTAGGAAGGTGTAAGAGGTGACTTTTCTACATTGAAGAAATACATATATAAGGTGAGTGTAATGAAAACAGGAAGAATTTGCACAATGGATTCTGCATTTGAATATTAAATAACGGATGTAAGTATTTATTTGTTCATAATGCACCTTTAATGAATTAAGCCATTAACATCAAAAGAACAAAGAACAGCTCAATTTGATACTTTTGGGGTTTTTATCATTTCAAATTGTTTTCGAAAGTTGACACACGAACAATAAGAATATTATAATTGCATATTTAGTAACCAGTGCAACTTTGCGACTACCATAACTTCCCGGTCTGTTGAGAATACAACGTGATGACAGAAGGTGTTCTCGAATGTGAAGTGGTATTTTCACACAAATTGCCGGCTGTCAACATAAAACAGCTAATGGCGTTGTTGTGGAGGTATGAGCTGAGACACAAGCCCACGTTGAGCTGCAGTACAGCTGCAGCAGGGTCTGATCTTCCAATCAGATGTCACCCAAATTTGAAAAGGCTTCCATGGTGTGACACGCAGGCATCCCAAATATGGCTGTCAGCTGTTAGTGCCTATCTGGGGTTTTTGCTGCAAGGCCTTAGGGGACATGCAGGGCAAATTCATGTTCAATTTATCAACATGTTGGCAAAACAGCGGGTGAAAAGTAAAAGATTTGGCTCTAATGCTATATGTTAGCAATATGTTGGAGAATTAACAGGTCAGGTAAGTAATCTAGGAAATATATTTTTTCTGTATGTGAATATCCCTGCATGCTGCATAATTACAATTTACATTTTTAACATTATTTTCCTTGAAATCAGAATTCTCAATTGTCTTGTATCCTACATCCTACATAATTCCATAGATTAGAACAGTTCTGCTATTATATGTATGGATACAACGCTCTGATGCAGTATGCTATTATTTATTATTTCCAGTGTTTCGTTCACTTTGCACGACTGGACCCCATTGACTGTCCCGAAGAGGAATGGGGGCATTGACCTCATTCCAGATGCCCAGCTACATTCCAGTCAACAACAACCACAGACAATAAAGCTGTTTCTTCTCACATTCACAGAAAGCTCATAAAGATGAAAGACCGTCCATGGAAACACTGGTTTCCTCACTTGCTCTTCTAAGTTATTTTGAGTCTCTATCAAGTGAACGATTACTGTGCTTACATGTCACACTTTCCACGGTGGTAGGTTTTTGAAAAATTCTTTAAACAGCAGACAGGGACGTTTTCCGCCACCAAGAACTCAATCGTGAAGAAACGTGCACAGAGAGGACAGTCCTAAAAATGATGAGGACTGTGATGAGCACTCAAACATTAAAGCATCAGAGAAAAGACCACTTCTAGATGTGACCAGAAATAGATAATTGCTTTAAAAGGAAGTCTCCTGATGCTGTTAATGCATTGTGTCAGAATAATTACCAGACTTCATTGTGCATGACAACTGTTAATAAAGCCTACTACGGTGCAGAACGTGTTGATTGAAGGGAGGACTGGACGCTTTGAGTTATTTCGGTCCGATGGCTCACAGATGGGATTTTCCGTGTCCAGACTCTGAGTGCCGCGGATGCCACAGTGTCATGCCTCAGAGGATGACATACACTTGCAGCACAATGCTGTCATTGATTAAACGCTCTCTCTCTTTATCTGCCTTTGCACGCTAAATCTGCCCATGGCTCCAGTCTTTCTTCTGAGGCTATCTCAGAAGTTCAACTCCCAACTTCAGAAGTGCACTGTGAGACAGAATGTAGTTTGTGGTTAGACTGTGTTGTTCTGAAAACTTTTAATGCCACTCTGGTAAACGTGACGGTTTAACAGACATATACTGGACGGTGTCTTTTCAACAGGAAACATACATTTTGGAATTAGAATTTGACTACAGTAAAAGAACTAGTGCTGCAGCTATCAGTTCATCACATTTTTTGCCTTGTTGAAGTGAAAAGTAAAGATTCAGAAGAGGAAAAGGGCCATTTTCCACCATTTCTATTGGTTAAATTGCAAACTAAAACCATTTAGTTTGCTTTTTTAATGGACTGAACATTTTCTGAAATGCAAAAAACAAATAAATAAAAAAAATATACATAAACTGACTTGAAATGTATAGAACAAAAATGTTGAATAAATCCCAAAACAAATAGTGTTGTGATTTAGAACTACAAAAAATGCATTCACCTTAACATCTAGGTGAATGCAAATAGAAACAAGAATTAAAGAACAATATTGTAGTGAACTTGGTCTTGGCCTGTAAGTTTCCCTTGCTCTCTTTCAATCATGAGGGTCACTATGCCTGCGACTTTGGGAGGAAGTGGTGGCTCAGTACCGTTTCACACTGTGGCTTCCGTTCTGAGGTTGGTTCAGATGAAAACTTTGGCTTTCATTTCTGATTTACCTGCGCTACAGCTAAGTTTCCACTGGCATGAAGCAGTCGCATCAGGTGCACAGTCGATCATCTGTGCTCACCAAGGCGAAGGCTGCTGTACGGAGCGCAGGACGTGCCTGTTTCAATGCACTCACTCGTTCATTTTGCAAGCTGGCTTATGCATCAAATTATCTTTGACTGTTGTGGAGAGTCCTGTGAATCTAGTTTGTTTGGCAGTGAGAAAATCATCTCCTGCTTTGCTGTAGCAACCAGAATGCATTTTGAAGATGAGATGATGATTCAAGAGCATGAAAAGGATCGTTATAAGAAGCTTTATGTTTTGAATGAATGGTGCCTACGAGTAGAGACTAATAGAAAAATGCAAAGTCATCCCTAAATCACAAACATGTGATGTCCCGGGAAAACAACTACAATGTACGGGTCTCGATTTGTACAGTTATCATCTGGTACATTCCCATTGTGAAGAGAAGCATGCTGGTTTTTAAGTCTCCATGGAATAAAGAGAATCTTTTGTTATGTAATGTAGGTTCGAAAGAAGATTAAGCTAATTTGAAGTTTGTGAATCTACTTCTTTCAGTCAAGTGTCTGGTTTGCATGTAAGAAGTAGAGTTAAGTAAAGACGTAAAAGTCCATATGGGCTGCACACTGGAATGTGCATGACGTAATGGAATAATGGAATTATCTAGCCAACTAACTAAAGTGAATCTAATGACTAAAAGCTGTTGCTAATATTCATCCAAATGATCCGAGCATGACAGCCATGAGGCTCTTCTGGCTCCTCAGAGCAGTTTGTGTGTAATCTTAGAATTTGAAGTCACCCCACATACATTAAATCCACTCTACCCAATAAAACCTATCAGGAGGAGACACAACCAAAAGCATAAATATTCTTTCAGTGTGGGGAAGCCATTAGTCCTTTAAACCACACCCTTTAAACCACGCTCAGCCCCTTTAAACCACACCCATGAAGGATAAAGCAGAATGGGCTGCAACCCCCCTCCAACCATTCAATCCAGACACAGGCTGATGAAGTAGAACTTCTATCTACTTCAAGACAGACACAGAAAATATGGAAGCAGGCGGGAGCCATACAGTGGCTCCATCCTACCTGGTATGGTCCATCTTCAACACTTTGTGCTGTTGTCTGCCAATAGGGATTGCTGCAATCGTCTGCTCTTGTAGGGTAGGTGACCTTTCCTAAATACCAAACTTAATTTTTCTTCTGTTGCTGCTTTACATTTTTAAAAGATGCCTTAAAATCAATAACAATACAAACTGCTTTTTGAAAATCTTTTTTAAAACATTGATTATTGTTTTTTAAAGGCACAAAGTGCAAATTCTGCAGGAGAATCCGCCATAGCTCAGGATGCATCGAGGACAGCCAAGATCCTTAATGTCATCGGGCTTGTGTGTGGAATCATTTTGCTCATCATTGTTATCGCCTTCAAAACCACTCAGAAGTAGCGGCATTGAAGGTGCTTCGAAGACGTCGGAATCTCAGCAAGCCTTTCATCATCACATTGCTTTCCCTTCCCCCCACATATAGGACCCCTAAAAAGAAACAGATGTATATGTGTTGTGTCTGTTTTAGATGATATCCTGGAAAGATCCATGCAGTTGTTTTGGTGTTGAAATGTGCATGATTTGTGTAAGGAGAAAACTGTTTCCTTTTTTTATATAATGGAATGATTATCTTTTGTTGTTTCTTGTTATATATATATATTAAATAAACAGTACAACATGATCTTATTTGTGATCTGTGATTATGAGAGCTAAAGACATATCAGAAATGTCAAAAAGTTCACTGGCTACTTCACGTGTCCATTTACTTTAAATCATAGGAAATTACCTGATATAAGACGTAAAGACATGTGAAATATCATTAAAATCCTGGGCTAAGAAACAAGGGTACATCGATGCTTAATTTCAAGGTGAAATCCAAAATAATTAAAAGTATAACAGTTAGGAACTATAGAATTCCTCATAGTCATGTTATCATTAACCTTGAGCATCTACCATTCGTATGCATGTATCTAGCAAACAGTTATACAATAACCAACAATACCATCTGAAAGTAATTTGTGCTTGAGCTACGATTGACATCCTGTTTACCAGTTCTAAAAAACACTGGGTTTTGTTAGTGGGGGTTTGCTACATGTTTTTTTTATCCAATCTGCTCTTTTTCTTGGGCCTCTGAGCTTCTCTCTCTCAAAAGTCCCTCAAGATGCGAGAGTAGAGACGTCTCCCTGTGCCTCCTCTGAAGTTAATAAGCAAAGCAAATAAAATAATGAACAAAGAGGCCTCTATCTGAACGATAAGAAGATAGTATTATTTCATAGTTATTGCAAATATTCTGTTCTTACATCTTCAGACAGCAGTCCTGGGTTTGGTTTGTGAAGCCTGTGAAGGAGGGAGGCAGCGTGAAAGTTGGACAGAGTCCAATGGGAGTCCCCTGAAGGGGCCTGTTGGTCTTGAAACCACGGACACAAATTGGCTTCCTGTCCTGAGGGGCACATACCCCACAGTCTGGCATTAAACAGCTCCCCCAGGCATGCCTGCAGAACCTGGGATGTAAAGTCAAACAGACCGACCACATTTGAATTAAAGTCAAGCCAAAGTAAACCCAATTAATAGTTCAAACTTCAGCTTTATTTTTTAGTGGACATAAAAAACGAGTTCTTGTCTGTACCTTGAAGAAAAGCCTCTGGAAGGCAGGACTGGAGTCGGAGCTCATGTCTTTAACTTTGACATGGGCCAGACAGTGGAGCAGCAGCAGAGAGAAGCCTCCAACTGACTGGAGCCGCTGGCGACGGACAAAGAGCATCTCCTCTGCTTCCTGTCAACAGAGCGGTCATTCACACGGTACTCTGAGCAAGACATGCAAAAACATATATACATGCTTAAGTCTGAAGTTGCTCCTTTGCTTTGGTCGTGTGGATCCCTCTGAAGTCTGAAGGAATGTGAAACAGCAGAGGTGACCCCAGAAACAGGCTTTATAGCCCTGACCTCATGCAGAAAAACATGAAGGTTGTGGGAGGAGAGGGGGGGGGCGAGCAGAGAAGGAATCTTTTGTGTCCAGAGAGCAGCAGGGCTGGAGAAGATGTTGAACAAAAGCTTTCACTGGTTGGATCTGTTCACTGAATAACCCCTTGTGTGTCCCCTGAGGCTCCCTCAGCATTAGTGAGGGCTCCAGGGTGTAAACAGCAAATGGACGTAGAAAGTTGAGGCCTTGCTGGAGCCGTGTCTCATGTACTGATTAAGTTTGTTCAGTGGTCAAATGGTCATTGTGATTTGTCACTCTCCTTTTAATACAATTTGCTCATTTTCAGTATTTTGGATTATTTTAGTATTTGTCTGCATTATCTCTCATGTCATCACCGTCACAGAACTTCTCATTTACAGTTATTCTTCTCATGACAGGTCAATAACAGCAGCAAATCAGCACATTCAAATACAACAACTACTTGCAGCTAAAAGTCCTGCTCTTAAAATGTTAATAGAGTAAAACTAACAGCAACATCTGCACATATAGTATTAAATGCAAAGGGAGTCATTAATGTGACATGCTGCAATACAATGCAGCAAGACAATACTTCTGAAAAGACTCCAAGCACCACCCACCTTTAAATGTAAAGTACATAGTCAACAAACCACTAATTGTCTATATATGTTTCGTATATTTTTGACTTTATCTTATTATTTTTCATAAAGTTGAAATTGTGTGACAACTTTGTGTGATTATGCATCAATCACACAAAGTTGAACACGCATCATCGTTCTACTTCTGCAATCTCCGTCTGTAACAGTCCATATTTTATTGCTTGATTGCTGACAAGCCACCAGCCTGGAACCGAAAGCAGAAGTTCTTCCTATCATTGTGAAGCAGAATTCACCAAGCGTTGGATTGTTCACCCACTAATAGGGAACGTGAGCTGGGTTTAGACCGTCGTGAGACAGGTTAGTTTTACCCTACTGATGATGTGTTGTTGCAATAGTAATTCTCACTGGTTCACTGCTTCTGCTTCTGCTTCTGCTTCTCTGATGACACTCTGAAACATTTGAGAGCACATCCACTCTCTCTCGTGCCGCTTACCTTGCTCTGTATGTTATAAGCTGATGGTGTAGTTTGTATACTGTATATTAACCACTTATTTGTAAAGTAGTATCTATAGCTGTCAGATACATTTAGTCAAGTAGAACTACATCCTTTCTCTCCAGCAGTGAAGTAGAAGTAGCATCAACTGAATATAATATAATGAAATATAACATCCAATGACAACAAATACACTAACGAGTCTTACTTATTCTGGATCTATACCACAAACTGCACAGAGAGGATCTGCAAACCTCTACGTTTCAGTAGAGAGCAGGGAATCCTAAAACCACACATTCACAGAGGCAGTGGGTATTTCACAGATGCTCTTGACGTTCTCTTCATGGACTTCAGTGGGAGTGGGATCTGACAGTCTGAGGTGAACAGCAGCGTTTTACAACTTTTACCGAGTTGTTTTTCTGTTAAACATCTGTGGACAGCCTGCTGACTCTCTGTGGCACTGAGAAAGGGCCTTTTTCCTGCATCATTTTAATGTTAAACTCATTTACACTGGCATTGGACTATGTACCAGTATGTTGTTGATTATACTTATGATAAATGAACTGTATTCATATCTGCTATTATTGTCCGATCGACCAATTTCGGCGTTTTACAGTACAAATCACATCCACCCATTCACATTCTTTTTCTTGTCGCACGCCATTCACATACTGCCGGCACAACCAGGCAATTTGCCCAGCTTCAGCTTCCTGCCCAGGGACACTTCAGCATACTGACTGAAGGAGCCGGGGATTAAGTGTCTGGTTGGTAGACGACCCGCTCTACCCCCTGAGCCACAGCCGCTCTTATGTTAACACACACTTGACCAATTGGAACAACATGTAGAGAATTGACGCTTTCTCAGACCGGAGCTGTAATTTTACCTGATAAAAGAAGGAATTTCTGAAGGCGTTGTTCAAGTAGTTGTTGTTTGGCAGACTGGCAGTTATCTGAAGTGAAATAGCTGGAGTCTGTTGGAAAAGAAAAACAACAACCTAAGTAATTCTTGTTGCCAACGTAAATTAAACGCAGAAAAAATATTGAAATGCAACTTTGTCTATTCACTAAAACAACAAAGAGTGTTTTAACAGTAAAAGACATCAGGAAGAAAATGCATCAAAGAATGTGGGTAAAAGTAAAAGTTTTTTTTTAGATGAGTTTGAAGAGATTATACAAGCCTAAGGGATACAGTGTATGTTCAAAGTGTTCCTGTCTAAATTAATTCGGCCTCAGAGGCTCCCAGGAAATTAAAATTTAAAAGATAGCCGGGGGCCAGGCCACTCAACGCTTCAAAATTAAACAATGAAAGCAATTTTGAAAGATAAATAGAAAAAAACAAGTTTATAAATCAGAGTGAAACTTTGTCACCAACCAGTTGTAGACTGTGTAATGTTTGCATCAGGAAGAGTCCATGTTGGTAGACCAGGAACTCTCGGGGGTTGAGGACTGACGGGTCCACAGGGATCAGCTCTCCCTCACATTCCCACTGAGCATCAAGGATATCGACGAAACTGTTGCCTCTGTCTGCGCAAAACACAGAGAACAACTATTTCCAATAAGCCATTAATACTGCAGTCCACTGTTATTGCTGCAAAAGCTTTTCACCTTTTAGCAAAAGTCCTCGTCTTGTACAAAAAAATAGGACGCCTGCATTATTCATGTAGAACCAAAGACCATTTAGTTGCTGTTTGACTGAGCTGCAGAAGGCTAGGTTGTCCACATCAAGCTAACTTAATCTTTGAGAATCACTCAAAAATCCATCCGAAACATTTTCAAGACATTTTACTTGAAGCCACAATGTGAAACTCATGGTAGCAATTGGGTAAAAGTCAGGGGCTCACCGCGAATAACTGCACAAAACTGCATCACAATCTATGAAGTAATTACAAGTAATACAAACTTTACTAAATCATGAAGCCAAGCAAACTAGCAGACGTTCCAACATGTGAGGTTCAGGAAACATCTCAAGGTTCTGGAAAGTGAGGGAATCTAAATAATACACAATCACTATGTTGGTATCTGCCCTTTTTCACGAAATTAGACCATCACACTATTCATCAGAAAGATGAAAGTAAACCTCTGCCTTGTGGCGTTGCTGCTGCAGAAAGAGGAATCAACCCCAGCACCCAGTTGCACAGGGTCAACCGCTAAGTGCACAGAAAACAGTAGCAGGACATTGATCAGGGGAATCTTCCATTACAGTTTGATTCTGTGAGAAAATATCTCTGAGGTGTGGGTGATGCTTGATAGTCTATGAACACCTTTTTTTTATTTTAAAGTTTCCAACCTCTACTCTACCTGATCTACCGCTGAGCTCTCCTCTCAGAAGCCCCGCCCCGCAGGCCCGGCCCCTCAGCTGCAGCTCTACGACTTTCAGCAGCTGGAACAGGGGAGAGAGCTCCAGCAGCCTGGTCCACTCCTCCTCTGAGGCATAAAAATGAATATGGATGGGTAAAGTGTACATGACTCACCACATGCAGCCCTCTGACTGCGCACGTATTTGACATCACAGCGTTACCTGGAACTGTGGGGACAGAGATGTGTGTGGGCTGAGCAGACTCTTTCACAGGATGGTTCTCTGTCAGGAAATAGGTTGAAATGACTCATTATCCACGAGGGAAAAGTTTGATATTTTGTGATCTAATCAGTGTGAACGGTCGGTTTGTTCCACAAGGGATTTTTTGAGAACTTGACGCATTCACCAATTTTCCTCGTAGTTTGAGTTTTCTTATGGGTTAAAACACAATTTACAAATGGACCAGATCTGTCGTAGGAGTCACATGAAATTCATCTTATTCAAATCAAGTTTTTCACTCATTGGATTGTATATTTAATTAGTTTGATGCAATTATATATAAATTACAAAATATTCAGTTTTACCAGGTAACTTACACATTTTTCTGAAGTTAGAAGCGTTTGCAGAATTGACGAGTCACGCTCATACAAACTCACCGTACAAACGAAAGTAAGACAAATATCAGATGAGAATTTGAAGATATTCTTGCATGAGGTCCAATGACTGTAAAACTCACAAATAGAGTTGGTATATCTCCTTCGTTTACTATGTTCATAAGCTGAAGGATGAAAACAACAACTTGCTGAGTTACAGAAACAGAGGATGCCTGATCTCCTCTGTTTCCAGTCTTCGGATTCATCAGATTCAGATTCCATATTCATACATAAATAACACATAAGAGGGGTGTCTATTTTCTCACTCAAAAAAACAGAACCTCCCTGGTGGCCTTATTTCAGAGGTATGCTTTGCTTTGCAGCCAGAAGCATGGATGATTGATTCCCTCAGTGTGGATGTGTAAATATCTGTGTCGCTCCCCAGACTTCTATTGCCAGACTTAAGCAGGTAAAAATGTACTATTCTCACTCAGGTACTGTACTGTAGACGAGCACAGCACAGTTCGACAGTGTGAAAGGGGGTCTCACATTCACAGCTTTGATTTCTGCTCACCCTGGGACTGGACGCCAGAACAGGCGGTGTGTGTTTGTGAGTTGTGTGTTGGTGCCGAGCCGGCCTGCAGACCATTGTCCTGGGGCTGAGCTACATTAACAGGCTCCCTCAGAGACTGGGTGGAGATTCCTTTAGAAACACGGATTGTTAGAGACACTGTAAACTACGTGAGCCAGACATCAAACCACGTATCTCCTTGAGCGGCCGTGAGAATTTGTCTAAACAAAGATGATTCTCGAAAGAGCCAAGACACATTATGTTGAGGTAGATTTGACGGAGACATGAACAATTAAAGATTTTAAAACATAACCCAGTGGTGAATGTAGCTCTGTACCTTTACATATACAATCAAAGTTTTGGAACATGCAACATTATTGCCAAAATTCTTATAGTCATGTTCTCCTTCTACTCTATCTCTACTCTCCAGAGACGATAAAGAAGCAGAACGTAGATAAACAACAACATCCTGGATCTAAGACACATCGGATTTTTTTTTACTCAAGGACACACAAACAGTTGAATTTGTACAAACACGGTGTCAGTTTCCCTCCTCTCTGCTCTAATCTTGGTGCATTTTAACCACCAGCTGACTTCACAGTATTTCTAGACATAGAAGGCTCTCTCCACACACATGTTATCACAAGGGTTGAGCGGCTTTAGAAGCACATACCTTTCACCACAGGCACAGAGGCAGTCCAGACTCTGGAGGCTATCTCCAGCCCGTATGCCCGTATTTTGAGTCAATTCCATTTACATTGTCCTGCTGCCATAAATACTTACTAAAGCACTAATGGCATGTTCCTATGGCACAGCTTTTTGGTTAAGCTTTTTTAATGAATTGAACTATCTACAGCGTTTGCAACTAACTTCTTAAGATTTTGAACTTTACAGCAGTACTTCATTTCTTTGTTAGAAATATAAAAGTATAGAATAAAACCAGCCTTATCCTTTAACCAAAAGATTGGATTGTTAAATCCCATGAGGAGATCAAAACATAACAACATATTGATCCTACGAACAGGTATTTTTCTCAAAGCCTAATTTACTGGCAAATATTGTGTTTAGCAAGCGGCTCCATTGTTTTCACTAAATATCAAAAAATATATTGAAAACACATAAATAATCCTCTGTGTTGCAGAGTGTGACATGGCCCTTCTTTTATATGCATGGCCGCATGTTTATTTTGAGTCAATCCCATTTACCCTGTCCTGCTGCCATAGATACTCATTAAACCACCAATGGCTTATTCCTATGGCACAGCTTTTGGGAAGAATTGTTATACATTGTTAAATAAATTGAACTGTATACTGTCAGTTTTGTTCACAATAAGAAAAAATATCGAAATAAACCAGCCTTTAACCATGATACCAGACTGTGTTGGGAAAAGTGCAGATAATCGTGTTAGATGCAGGAATCCAGAGGCGAGCTCAGAGTGAGGAAATGTGTTTGGCAGTAGAACGAGATCACAGATTGTAAATCAAAACTCATTCTCTCAGAAAGAACAACACAGAGAGAAGCATGCAATTTGTATCACTGCGAAATTTTTTCATTTGTGCTTTAGAACAATACTGTATATCTAAATGTTTGCCATCTATCATGTGCTACAGCATAATAGAAAAGATGATAGCCCTGTTACTGACTCTGTACCTGAGACGTGACGATTGCAGGTGTTGGGGGAAAGGCTGGCCGACTGTTTTTCTTCCAGCAGCTGGTTCAGTCTCTCCAGCAGAGGCAGAGCCTTCTGCTGAAGCAAACCCATGACCTTAGTCGGCCTCTTCCTGGTGCACTGGACCAGACCATAGTCCTTGTACCAGAAGTTACCACACAGCACCGCCTAGACAATCACCAAGAGAGAAGGAGATAATCAAAACAAACATTTTTACAGCCCTCTTAAATTTTGCTCTGACCGTTGAGCTTAGATCTAAACAAACTCGATGGGATGACGGTAAAGCCAAAACAAGCTCTGTCATGTCTTTATATATATATTTATAATTCAGTGTCATTTATTGAGCGGGTCTGCTCATGCCGTGACCTGAGCAGTGTCAGCACGCAGCTGACAGAGGTGTCTGACGAAGTGCAGAGCGACGAGAGCGGCCTCCATCTCCGTCTGTCTGGAGCAGCACTGCTCCCACAGCTCTCTCTGACTCAGCTCTCTGTCCTGCAGGACACATGAACACAGAGGACGCGAAACGTTTTTTACTCACATTGAGACAACAAAGTCACAATGTGCGTCTCAGAGCTCAAAACTTAGAGCTCGAAACTCGTGTCAAAGTTCAAGTACGAGACTTTCCAAAGACTATGGTATTGCATACTGTTACATACTATAGGGCTGTTTATGGGGGGGGGGGACATGCAAACTCCACGCAGGAAGATCTCGTCCGAACCTTGCTGTGATGTAACAGAACTAACCACTGTTCCACCGTGCCATCCTCATATCAGTCGCTATTGATTATTATTATGATTGATATCAAATTATTGCATTTTTCAAGTTTAAAGACAGATTTTTGCTCCTGAGTGGAGTTGTGGTATTAAACTTGTCTTTGTGGACAGAGAATGAAACAAGACAGATCTAAGGTAGATCATTAAATCCAATTATGTGTTCTACCTCCTCACTGTGCTTGCACCATGCATATACACTACCGTTCAAAAGTTTGGGGTCACTTAGAAATGTCCTTATTTTTCAAAGAAAAGCACTGTTTTTTTCAATGAAGATAACATTAAATTAATCAGAAATACACTGTTAATGTGGTAAATGACTATTCTAGGTGGAAACGTCTGGTTTTTAATGAAATATCTACATAGGTGTATAGAGGCCCATTTCCAGCAACTATCACTCCAGTGTTCTAAGGTACATTGTGTTTGCTAATCGCCTTAGAAGACTAATGGATGATTAGAAAACCCTTGAAAACCCTTGTGCAATTATGTTAGCACAGCTGAAAACTGTTTTGCTGGTGAGAGAAGCTATAAAACTGGCCTTCCTTTGAGCTAGTTGAGTATCTGGAGCATCACATTTGTGGGTTCGATTATACTCTCAAAATGGCCAGAAAAAGAGAACTTTCATGTGAAACTCGCCAGTCTATTCTTGTTCTTAGAAATGAAGGCTATTCCATGCGAGAAATTGCGAAGAAACTGAAAATTTCCTACAACGGTGTGTACTACTCCCTTCAGAGAACAGCACAAACGGGCTCTAACCAGAGTAGAAAGAGAAGTGGGAGGCCCCGGTGCACAACTCAGCAAGAAGACAAGTATATTAGAGTCTCTAGTTTGAGAAATAGACGCCTCACAGATCCTCAACTGGCAGCTTCTTTAAATGGTACCCGCAAAACGTCAGTGTCAACGTCTACAGTGAAGAGGCGACTCCGGGATGCTGGCCTTCTAGGCAGAGTGGCAAAGAAAAAGCCATATCTGAGACTGGCCAATAAAAAGAAAAGATTGATATGGGCAAAAGAACACAGACATTGGACAGAGGAAGATTGGAAAAAAGTGTTATGGACAGACGAATCAAAGTTTGAGGTGTTTGGATCACACAGAAGAACATTTGTGAGACGCAGAACAGGTGAAAAGATGCTGGAAGAGTGCCTGACGCCATCTGTCAAGCATGGTGGAGGTAATGTGATGGTCTGGGGCTGCTTTGGTGCTGGTAAAGTGGGAGATTTGTACAAGGTAAAAGGGATTTTAAATAAGGAAGGCCATCACTCCATTTTGCAACGCCATGCCATACCCTGTGGACAGCGCTTGATTGGAGCCAATTTCCTCCTACAACAGGACAATGACCCAAAGCACACCTCCAAATTATGCAAGCACTATTTAGGGAAGAAGCAGGCAGCTGGTATGCTGTCTGTAATGGAGTGGCCAGCGCAGTCACCAGATCTCAACCCCATTGAGCTGTTGTGGGAGCAGCTTGACCGTATGGTACGCAAGAAGTGCCCATCAAGCCAATCCAACTTGTGGGAGGTGCTTCAGGAAGCGTGGGGTGAAATTTCTACAGATTAGCTCAACAAATTAACAGCTAGAATGCCAAAGGTCTGCAATGCTGTAATTGCTGCAAATGGAGCATTCTTTGACGAAAGCAAAGTTTGAAGAACAAAATTAATATTTCAAATAAAAATCATTATTTCTAACCTTGTCAATGTCTTGACTATATTTTCTATTCATTTTGCAACTCATTTGATAAATAAAAGTGTGAGTTTTCATGGAAAACACGAAATTGTCTGGGTGACCCCAAACTTTTGAACGGTAGTGTACAATATATTGCTACATATTGATTTTATGTTTTACTGCTGTTGATGACAATTACACTGCAATATTGTTTTATCGCCCAGCCCTAGCAGAGCATAACACCTGATGTACATGTGTAAAACAAAGAATAAGCTACAGTCCCACATATAAACCACGAAGCCAATATTCTGACCACAGCATGCAGAGTTGTAGCCCAGTCTCCTCCCTGTGTCCACTTTTCCTGTTCTTGCTGCAGCTGCTCCACACACACATCCACCTTATCGAGCCCAGACACGAGCACCGACTGCCAGACGCTCTGCTGATCCAACTCCTCCTCATCACCTACACACAGAGAGGGAGAGACGCACAAAGACATGCTGCCAACCCAAATAAAATACCCAACACTGACATTATGTTAATTACTATGGAACTGAAGGATCAGACAGGAGATGCTGGCACGAGAGCGCCTCTCTTTTGGAGAGCGATGAATGGAACCACAGCGCAGGTCATGACTGCAATTTCCCTTCATGCTCTTCATCCTGCCAATTTGGCAGCCTCAGTTTATACCCTGCGTGAGGATGTGTAGTACATGTGGAGGCAGCATGAGAGCCAAGTGGGAGTGCTGAGCGGCTCTCCTCTGGGCCTCGGCCTGCGATGTCTCCTGCACCTCCGCAGCTGCTTCCCTCAGTTGTCTCCCTGACCACTGGAGCTGCTGCGGAGTACACATTTACACGTAGAACATGAAACGTGGAGGCACAGCTTTGCATACTGACACACAGACAGACACAGATAATCAATGGAATGAACACAGCTATTGGAAAACATACATGCACACACTCATAATTGGCGATACGGTAAATTATCACTTTGCAAACACCTACAAAAACATTTCATCGTCCAGCTTTCTTGTTGTGCGCCACAGGATATGAAAAGCTTTCCTGCAATTACTCTCCTTTCCCACTCGCCTCCAGCATTCACATACCCCATTGATCATCTCCACATGCTCAACACATGTTCTCAGAGGCTATGACTATCCTCTGAGTAGAGACCATGTGAGACATATTCAACCAAAACAGCAAACTCCACCTGCTGACCTGAGACGACTTAACCCCGACGAGATACTGGAGAAGAGCTGAGTCCAGATCAGACAGAATATCTTCCTCACGCTGCCTCTGATGCTGCCAGTACGTGTTTCGCACACACACCTCTCTCTGCAGAGCCTCCACCTGGAAGCAATGAGAGGAAGATTCATCGAATGCCAGCGATGAGCTTCCATCTCTTTTATCAATTTCACAAATCTCCCTCCAGCAGAAAATAACAGGAGAGTTGAATCACTTTTAGTCTCACTGGTCACATTAAAGATGACTTGAACCAGAGCATTTATGGAAGCGTTTCTCTGAAGTACTGCCCCACCTGCACACCATCAGTTTGATCTGCCACCGTTAACCAGTAGGAAGCTGTAACAGGCAGAATGTGCTTCCTGGACACATCCAGTCTGGCTCCAACCACTGGTGCCAACGTCCCTGTCACTGGGTCAACAGTCTGAGATCCATACCGAATCGCCACCAGGCCTATAAAGACCCAGATGAACTTCTTTTATTCCCTATTGTTCAAAAGACCTTTAAAGAGGATTTAAGTGCGTCAGCTGAACATTAACCTGTGCTATAGCCTGTTTTTGACAGTACCTTTTCCATCTGGGTCCTCCATGGTCCCTGCCAAGGGTACAGTAATCCCAGAGACCAAGTCAGTGTGACATCCCAGCACGGGCACACTGAGACCAGATCCCATGGGGTCAGGATACTCCATCCCCAGCAGGGCTGTCACACCCACATCAGAGCCTGACAGAAGCATCTCCCCTGGGTCCCACGGGAAGAGGAAAGAAGAAGCAGAAGCAAAGAAAAATGAATATGAAAAGGTGCTAAAATACTTTTTTCCACTATAAGTATTCCTGAACTTTTCTTGGTCCAAGTTTGAGAGGAGCTTGACTCATTTCTCTGAAGTTTTGAGGAAGGGTGGGACATGACCCGAGGAAAAAACAATAGCATCTTTGTGCATATCCAGGAAAAGGGTTTGGGTTTGACATTTTCACAGATTTTCCAGGGAAACATTCACGGATCTTGATGAATACAATCAAGCACATTTTGCCAGCTGTTTGCAATTTGTTGCAGCTTGACTGAATTTAATGGGACTGTTGAGCCTTGGTGGATGTATGCACTCTATTGACTGCAAGTGTAGGTACCTCCTCCAAGGGTGTTTTCATCTGTGTTTGATTTGGTTTGTTAGCAGGATTACACAAGAGCTTTTCAAAAAATCAAAAAATTTGACATGTTTAAGTAATTCATATGTATGAGTGTGTTCAATTTGGTGCAGATGCAAAGTGTTTTCTTAAGGGGACTTTTGAGCCTTGTCGGAGGACGGCTCTCTACCGAGTGACAGTCTAGTTGTTGTCTCATTTGACTGAGCTCCAACCAAATTGAATGCCAAAATTTGTACAGACAGAGCGGGGTACATGGAACAGGATTGTAACTGCATGTCACATCTATCATAATGTATTGTGAAACCACAGGAAGCTAAATGAAGACGCCGATTCTCTAGCAGAGCACACATGACCTACAACCACCACTGAAATTTAGACACAGTGGTGCTTCAAAGCGAACACAATGGAGAAACTATGATACGCCTGTCTTGATGATGATGCCGGCATTAATTGATTATTGACGAGTCAGGAGCTCAAACGACAATAAAAAGGAATTTAAGCACAAGCTCCCTGATGTCGAGGATATATAAACATTCACACAGACAGAATGTATTTGCAATGAGGCTCAAATTAAACAGGTAATTTGATGTTCAGTGTGTTAAAGCAGTAGGTTTTTAATGTCTGGATAGTTTTGGACTCCTATCTATGCAGGAAATACTGATGGTACAGGAGATCTGTTTTATCCCTTATAGTAATAAAAATATGGATATGGACTACATATTAGTTGATGCATGTCCTAAGATAATTGGCTTATGTGGGACAAACAGGTCACATGCTAGGTTTCCGTGGAGGGTGGTTGCCTGTGACAAATAAAGGTCATCCTTTCCAAACCCTTTCCAAACTCCCTTTTAAGCACAATAAAAGAGTCTCATGTTCCTGACACTTTTGTTTTTATAAGAATCGGTCACTTAAGGACAACGCTGTGTGATCCAGGAGGAGATAAAAAAGTTAGTCAAAGGTTGTGCATTTTCTTTCGTTATCTTATTTCCAAAAGTAGCAAAGGCCTTTGTTTTATGAATTTGTCTTCACGTGTCACAACAACAGAAGCTGTAAAGAAGAAACCGATAAGGAAATATAAAGTAATAGTCCTCTGCTGCATATTTCTGCTCAGCATCAGGCAGATTTATGGCCAAGTGAGGGTGAAATTCTTCATTTGGGATCATACTTTCTCAGACACTAAGTTTGAGTAAGATAGAAAAGTTCAGAGGGCAGGAAAAAGAGAGCAGCAGTGGGAGGAGAGGACCGACACAGAGAGGCAGAGAGTTCGTCATGTACGACCCACAAGCAACCCCACATGTCCATTCATCCTCTAACTGGTGTTTCCTCACCCAGACTCCCTCCATCCCTCTGGAGACCCTCGGCCCAGTCCAGCAGCATCTCCAGCCTGATGTGTAACTGGAGATGGCCGTGCAGGCTCCGTCCCCGGGCCTGCTGGAGCTCCTTGGCCGCGGTGAGGAGATGATCTTGTCGACCGCTCCCTCTCTCGCTGCCTGGATGAGGCTGCAGATCCTGCAAATTTCCCTCTGAACCCCACTCCTCAGAAAGTGGCTTCAGGAGATCCAGTACTTTGAACATTGCTGTGAGAACCTGATGGAGAAATCTTTGCTGGTTTAACTGGTTTCACAAGATCACTTTATTTAGATTTTTATGAGAGAATATTTGTATTTATTGTATATTTAACCAGGCGGTCTTATCTTGGATATTTACTTATTTTGCAATGCTGAGACTTAAGAGGCAGCATAAAAAATGTATACGTTTGTATACGTTTATGTTGTTGCTATTTAAATAGCAACAACATAAAATCCCATCCCATGTCCCAAGCTAGAGAAGAGAATAAACTATATCCAGTTAAACTGTATGAACGTTGTGATTTTCCCAAACCAAAATAACCGTAAAATCTGACTTGAATTCATAAACAATTTTGACAATTTCAAGTCCCCCTGTGCATCAGGAGAAATGGTATTTAAAGAATATATAAAGGCATTTTTTATCTCGCGGGAACTCAAATATCAAGAGAACATTTATATGCTATTGCCTATATATTCACAGATGAGGTGTATAATCAAGCACCTTGCAGTCTAGTAAACGTTGGTATCCTCCTGCATTAGGGACCAGCTGTCCCGCCCTCATGTTGGCTCCTCTCACTCTCACCATTCGCCCACTCAGAGGTTCTATGAAGGACTCAGCCAGCAGGACTCCCCCTACTGGCAGCACAGCTCCTGCACAGTCATACAGAACAAGGTTAGCGCATAATAAGTCATACAGGATATACTGGGGTCTCACCAGCTGCACTGACCTGTCACTGGATCCAAACTGACCCCGACTGTGAGCACAACGTTCCCCGTCCTGGGTTCCAGCATGGGATAACCGATCTGTATGGGCTGAGGCAGGCGGGTGATGGGGCAGACCTGCACCCCTCCAAGTGGGTAGACCAGTCCAGTCTCAGGGTGGATTGTCACAGCCAGTATGGGCACTGGGACCCCCGTGTCTGGGTCGGCCATGGGAGCTCCGAGCTGCAATCTCTGGCCCGGTCTGAGGCCCCTGAGGTGGGTGCTGGTCAGAGGCTGCTCTGAGTGGCAGGAGGTCGGGTAAGGGATGAAAGGAAGGAGAGGACTGTCCCACTTCCTGTTGTCACCTGGGATAAAGAATGACAAACGACCGTTTTATAAAAAGAGCTCCGCCAGTTTCCTGCTATGTCATCAATCTGAGTGATGTGTACTTCATGAGCTATATTACTCTTACGCTGTCATGTGTCATCACTCTGAGTGATCTTTAAATGCATGCTTTTAGTTATGCTGTATGACAAACTGCTGCCCTTATACTACAGCCCAGTTTGTGTCCATTCACTTTTACTAGCATGATTTTCAGTAACCCACAGAAAATAAGATTGAAATTAAAATATTCTTAGCACACGAAAACTTGGATGTAATCTTGAATGGTTGATTGTAGAAATTCTAAAAGAAATTGCCCGATTATGGTTTATGAAGTCCATGATGCATAAGAAATTGCCAGTGACATTAAGTCCTAAAAACTATTGTGAAAACTATTGAAGGTCTTTAAAACTCTATTTTAGCTGCACTAAAAATATTTTAAAGTTATGTGATATAAGGGCTGGAAAATAAATCTAATGTATCAACTTACTAAAATCTCTTTTAATTTCCTCTCAGCCATAAACAGTCATACTGACAACACCGACAACAACTGACATCCAAACCAAAGTTCAACCACACAGGAAACAAATGTGTGAGACAAATGAATAAAATAGGGGCCAGCAATGGAGCTTCCTGCATTAACATATGTATGGTTAATATGGTTCAATCAGTATGTTTCCCCACATCATTTAACATTTTTGCTTTATGCTGATTAACTGCCCAACATCCTCTGTTATCGGCCTCAGCTAAAAACCAATAGTACATGTGCTGTTAGAGCCCCTACACTTTGGAATGTCCTTCCTGAGCAGATCAAGTTGGATTTATATAAACATTATATTTGTTTGTCTGCTTATCTTCAGGTATCGGTGCAAATGCAATGGCAGTGATTACCACAGCTTTCTTAACTGTGTTAGGAAAGGTTTTGATTTCATAATCGAATGATTTTTCTTCTTCACTGAGCACTGCCTTCCTTCACAGCGCACAAACACTTCATGTCACCTGCACACGAGCCTGTCGTGAACACCAGCGTGGAGCTCGCAGGATCGTAGGCCACATTGCCGGCGATGGGCATCACTCGGCCGGTGTGCGGGTGGAGGAAGTAGTCAGGTGGCACTGCTGTGGCGTGGCAGCTGCTCAGCATCATATGTGTGTGAGCGTTTGGTCTGATGAGGCCTGTGACTGGATCACAGTGAAGAGCCCGGCAGACACGCAGGGACCCATCAGGCCCTGGAGCAAGGCAGCGGGAGAGGGTCACTGTTAGTGCTCATCACACTGTTAACTATCAGGATGGAGATTTGAAGCTGTTCTGATCGAGGTTTGAGAACAGTCACATGCTGGACGTGCAGTGTTTCATGCTGAGTTTCTTCTTGAACAGAGCTCTGAAGTGGAAAAGCATGAATCAAGCAGCAGATGATATTTGTGGGATAGCTTTAAATAAGTGCTCATTACAATTTATAAGATAATTGAAATGGGAAATATAAATGGTATTACCTTGAATGAGAGCATTTTTTTAAATAAGCAATATCAGTTGAGCTCCAGTTACAATTTTATATAATTTTCAGATATTTCTCTATCCTGTATTGTAATAACTGGCAGATAAACTTAGACTGAGAGACTAATTACAGGACTTGAACTTAATTTATTGACTTTTATTGAGGTGAAGTAAAACTAAGAAAGATTTGGTGTAACTGTATATCCCCAGATGAGAAGAATAATAATTTAAGATTTGTACAAAACCACTTATATACCTGAAATAAACTATAATAATATAATATAATAATATAAATTAAAAAAAATAGTATTCAGTTTTTTGGGAAGCCAAATGAAATAAAATTGAGGTATCCATGCGTAATTTCCATGTATTAAATGTAATTGTAACTTTGAACATATTTTCTTTCTTTTTTCTGCATCTCATGTCGGTTCTTGTTGCAGTTCATACTTTTAACAATAGATGGTATTGTTTCTCTAAGATTCAAGGTTTGGAACACATGGTTGATTTAACTCAGTGCTGATGGGCTCACCAAAGATCTGGTCCTTGTTCAGCACGGTTCCAGAGTCAGGACAAAGCAGCTTGGCCCCTGGACCCTCACCCAGTAACTCCCAGGCCCCCTGACGCTGACACTCTGCTGACACCAGCTCTCCCATCTCCTCCACCAGGGCTGTGAGTCTCTGCATCCAACTGAGGGTGAGAAACAACAGACTGAGCACGTGAGAGGGAGCATTCACTCTGTGACCATTTGAAAAGGATAAACCGTAGCTTTACTTCTGCTGGTGTAGTTCACAGGCCGGCTGGTTGCTGTTGTAAACCTTTGACAGTAATCTGGTGCACTGTCTGAGATGAGCTGTAAACACACTGTAGACTCTCTGCTGGGCCTGTTGCTCTTGTCTCAGAACCTGGGGGAAAAACAGCAAAACCTGATCTTACTCTCACACTCAATATAAAGATTAAAAGATAAAATGATTGAAAAACAATAAATTCATTTTGAAAATCTATTAATCCAAATGTTAAACGTTTCCCTGTGGACGTTTCTAAATTGTAAGGACTTGCTACTTTGTCTTCTATGAAAGTGAACTGGATACCTTTGTGTTTTCTTGGGTTTTAGTGACACCCTATTGTCTAAATGATGAATCAATTCATTCTGAATATAATCTCTTCAAACAGATCCTGCATGTGAATATGCAATTTATAATCAGATAATAACCGATTGGTTCTGACACTGTCCAGAACATAATTTACGGATTAATAATTTGTTATTTGCTGCCCGTTCTAAGACACAAGGTTTCTCTTTATATTTCACTGTCCTGATAACTGGATTTCATTTATTAGTTTTGAGATAAAGCTTATAGTTAGTCTGTTCAGGGGAGCCCTGAATCATCCTTTAGTTATGCTGCTATAGGCCAAGATGACTGGGGGAACTCCCATCACGTATTAAAGGGATAGTTCACCGAAAAAATTAAATTAAATCATCATCTACTCACCACTATGCCAATTGTATTGGATTTGGCTGCAACGCTGTTTACCCCTGAAACTCTAAAAAGTGTTTTGTGGACTCAAACACTTCACCCACCCCTTCATCTGCATGGTGGTGAGTAGATTATGAGTGAATTTTAAATTTTTCGGTGAACTATCCTTTTAAGCACTTCCCTCTACAATTTTCTCAACGTCATGATGTCAAGCATCTTGGGATAAAGTATATTGTGTCTTTGCACGACACAAATAACAGTGAATTCGATTGGGAGAAGTACAGAAGTGATTAACCTGTAGCTGACTGTCGAGCAGCGTCCTCAGCTGTGAGGCCAGAGTCTTGCGTCGCGCGGCCTCCCTCTCCACCTCCCTCCTCATCCTCTCATAACCCTCCCCCGGCCTCTCCTCTAAGATCAGGCGTGGGTGAAGTGGCTGCAGTTTCCCAAGCACTCCCTGGTAGAGCTCCTTTACCTTGATATAGACACATATAGGAAAACGGAATGACTATCACACGAACATCATAAGATCGTAATCAGATCACACATCTCACTCCCACACCCAGTTCAGCCAACACGCACTAAAACAACACAGACGAGACATCAGCGTCCGTGGGATAACACAGAGGTGCAAGATGAGCCATCTCTGCTTACATCTTTATCACCTCAGCTGTCCTGAGGGCTGTAACAACAACCTCTATACAGGGGAACAGTTTGATGGTACAAACAGGAAGGAGGCCGGAGAAAGAGGCGTGTGACTAAAAACAGAGGCATTCCAGCTGCGACACCCAATCTGTTTCACGAGACTCAAACTTTATGGGGGGGACAAAGATAAAGATGCAAAACATCCGAAGCAAGGATGAATTGTGTCGGATCAATGCATGTGGAAAAATGCATTGACAAACCATGAAGGTACAATATGCATTCATGGAAAGCAAAGTGCATTTGAGTTGCCCTGCTCGGCTGTAAATGGATGAACCAAGTCATTTACACTTGGTGAGTCACAGTATCTACCTTCAAACAGTGCTAACAAGGGCCAGGGTCTCTGTGTGGAGTTTGCATGTTCTCCCCGGGTTTGTGTGGGTTTTCTCTGGGTACTCCTGCTTCCTCCCACAAGCCAAAGACATGCAGATTGGGGTTAGGTTAATTGAAGACTTTTAAATGGATGATGAGTGTGAATTGTGTGTTTGTCTCTGTCGGCCCCCGTCAACCTGTCCAGGATGTACCCGGCCTCTCACTCAATGTCGGGCTCCAGCTCCCCCTGCAACCCTCAAAGGATAAGCGGCATAGATAAAGGCTGGATAGATGGAAATGCACGTGGAAAACTGCATGTGACCACAATACAATACAACAAGCCACAATTTGCAATCAAGGAAAGCCATCTAGCTCTGCCCTCCTCTACTGTAAATGGACAAACTGAGTCGATGACACTTGGTGAGTTACAGTATCTACCTTCAAACAGTGGCAACTAGAACCCAGCCCGAGGCTGGGATGATAAAAATAACACAAATAAGTGCTAAATAAGAAGTTAACTGCATGTCATCTGCAACAGAAAATCTAAAACGTGCATATGAACCAGTCATTTGTGCATTTTAAGATTTAATTTTCTCCAAACTTGTAGCCTATACTGCTGGCTACACCCATCATACACGTGTCCAGTGGTTAACACCACAAAACATAGCCTAGCATTGCAAAACCAGATGCAGACCAACATATGCAGGCAGTATGTGGAACAATAGTTGTGCATGTGTGAGGGTTGTTTTGCTACTATTGCAATGGTGCTAACAAAATATTATATAAATTGCTTCCTAAAGCTAAAAAGATAAAGATAAGATAATCCTTTATTAGTCCCACATTGGGGAAATTTGCAAGTCATGTGTAATGTATGACGTTAATTGTGTGTGTCTGTGGCCAAAGGGGAAACTTTCGTACTTCTCATGATGAGGAAGAACGCCTCATTCTCTTAACGTATGTGTTTATTTTGCATGTTAACAGAGAGCTGCTGACCTCAGTGGTGAGCTGCCCCAGACGTGTGGTGACAGACAGGCTCTGTGTGAGCAGGAGGCTGTAGAAGGTGCTGCTGCTGAAAGCCTCCAGATCCACCTGGTGCTCATAATCCCAGAACTCCCCCAGCGTGTCCCCACAGACTGTTGTTACAAGAGAGTGAAACACAAAGAGTAAAACACTCAAGAATAAAAAGAAAACACATGTAAAGTCTAAGAATCTCTCTCTCGAAGTGAACTTTGAAGCAGATGCATAATGTGCTGCCTGAGGAAGACCAGTGGACCTGAGCTATGTGGATCCATGTTTTGGTTCAACAGCTTAGATGTTCTCTCTGCCAGGCTTTGACAAATACCAACAGATGTGATCACATCACTCCTGTTTAAGCTTCTTTACATTGGCTCCCAGGATTGATTACAAAATGTGACTGTTTACTTCTAAGACACGTCATTGTTCCATCTTATATATGTGACCTGTTCGTACCCTATACTGTTGCGTGCCATGCGATCCTCAGGCAGAGGCCTGTGATCTTTCCCAGACAGACTGACAAACTACAGGTGACAGAGCCTTTGCAGTCAGGGGACTCCTCTGATAACTATGTTTAACTAAAGACTTATTTGTTTTAATTGTTTCTTTGTGAAGCACTTTGTAATTTGAATTTTGAAAAGTGCTCTATGAATAAAGATTTTTATTTATTTTATTTTATACATTATAAACAAGAGGTATCTCCATGTTTTACAAGTAAATAGCTTCCACTTGTCTCCCTAGGCTATTTTGGAAGTTTTAGTTTTTTTGGACAAATCTTTTGGTGGCAGGAGATTTTCGGGCTTTAGGACTTATCTCCTATTACAATCAAAATATAAATATTTGAAACTAGTTTGAATGCTTTTTTCCCTCTTGACAGATTCCCTGATAAAGACTTACACTCTCCAGATGTCTTCTGAAGTGATTTCCTCAGTTATGTGACATTTGGACTGTTGTTATTTTCACTGTTAGTCGTGGCACATGATATGAGGCCTCTGATTAGTAATTGGATGATAGGTGGGAGTAGTCACTGGCCGTGTTACATAAGAAGCCACCACTGTCTTTAAACATCAACAAAGTGTCAGTGTGTGTTTCTGTGTGTGTGTGTGTGTGTGTGTGTGTGTGTGTGTGTGTGTGTGTGTGTGTGTGTGTGTGTGTGTGTGTGTGCACGCTGCAGGTGCTGCAGGTTGACGTGGTGCAGATTATGTTTTATGTAAGTTATGTAACCGTTGGCCTTTAGGCTTTCAATAAGCAGAGCTCACGTGTTTGTGTGTGATATCCAGGGTTACAGTGTTGCACCTGCTTGAATGGAGTCTTGTGTCACTCTCGCTTGTTGGTTGCGGTGAATCTTCCTGAGTGAGATCACCCTTGAACCCTTTGATGAGTAATCGTCCATGTGGTAGGCCAACTGCAGCAAGCGATACCGCGCTCTGATTGGTTTCTTCTCGGGCCATCCGTACTCTCGAAACAGGATCTGCACGCGGGATGGATTCATGAATGTGTTGTACTCAGTGTGTGTAGTGGCAGCGTGTGTTTGTGTATCTACACTGACCAGGACTGTAACACACAAACAGAGGATGACCACAGCTCCAAACAGCAAACCTCCAGTCGCCAACCAATCTGGTCGAAGTAACAGGTTGCGTCTCCGACTGATTCCCACCCTGGTCACATGACGGGGGATGGTGGGGAAGAAGGGCCCAGGCTCGTAACACTGGGCCCCTGCAGGCATCACTCGTACATACTGAGTAAGAGCAAAATGAAGGATCAGTTTAATTGAAATATGGGTTGATATTTATCATTTAATCTCTGTATACATATGAGAATGTGATCATTTCACATTTAAATGAGGAATATATCAATAAGAAGAATACAGACATGGTTCCCTGAATCTACATGTTTGACCACTAGTGGAGCTGTAGAGCATACCCTTGCATGTATAATTGTTTTGGGTTAGGGGGTTGGTTTTGTTTTGCATACCGAGGGTAAAGTGGTGATACACATTTCTATAATTTGCCCTTTTAACTTATCTTATTCCTTTTAGTCTTATTTCTTATCTTCTGCCACACAAAAAGAAGAAAACTCAGTCTTTTTTAGTTTTTTAGGGAGAGCGCGCAGTCAGAAAAACTAATCTGAAAAGGTAAATGAGCAAAGATAAATGATACAGAGAATCATAAACAATATGGAAATCAAAATATCTTTAAAGGGATTTTCAAATGTTAAAGGAAGTGAGAAATGGATATGTCTGTTTGGTGATTATATAAAATGCAATTTGTTGTAAAACTATATGTATACATCGATGGAGAGAGCATCTCCCATTATACAAAAGTGGAGCATTTCATGTTATTCATGACCTATACTGCAGCCGGCCACCAGGGGCAAATCAAGTTTGCCTTCGCATTAAGGGAACTGCGCATTAAACATTTACTTTAAAGGAACACTGCTTATATTATTTGAGATGTAGTTACCATGTGTTTGTGCTGGTGGCTGCTCAGTGTAAAAACATAAACACCAGGCTGGTTAAAGACCAGTGAGAAGAAGCTGGGAGGAGTCCAGGACAGAGTCAGCTCCTCTTTCAGCTGCCTGAACGCACCCCAGTCAAAGCCACTGTTGGTGTTGTACAGGCTGTCCCTGAAACACAGCAGGTGTAAGGATGGAGGGCGAGTGTAAAAAACACAACACAGATTCATAACAGACAAAATGGACACGAGGAGCTTTAGCACTGACTCACAGATCGTACAGAGGATAGTGGCCCGTGTCGACAGTAAACAGGATAATGTCGCCCAACTGGAGGCATGTTGTCGGGTTTAGAACTCCAATAACTCCTCTCTCTTCTTCCTTCATGTCTCTCTTGTTTACCCTTGTCCTGCTGGAATTCATTTCTCCTCCTCTGGTGTCCTCCTGCAGAAATTCCTCCTCTAGATGTCAAATGTATGAGACATTCATCAATGCAGTCATTATTCGTCAGTTTGCATTGATTCATGCATTCCTGATTGTTTCATGTTTTAATGACGAGACAATGTGACAAACCGGCCGAGCTGCTGGGGTCCCGCTGTGTGCTGACAGGAAACAGTCGCTGAACTTCCTCTGGGAGGCCACTCAGGAGGCCGAGGAATCCTGCGTCTGCAGAGTGACAGGACGTGCAGAGAGGATGACAAAGAAATCAATGGCAGTAAAAAAAAAAGCCATTGAGTGTGTGACAGTGTGTGTGTGTGTGCACGTGTGAATGTGCGTCTCTCCACCTGTCGTCAGAACAATGTAGACAGGACGCAGGGAGTCGAGACGGCTGTTGCACTGCAGAGTCCCCTGGGAGTCCCACTGTTTGAAAGCCGTCTCCAGAACGCTGCCTGAGACGGCCGACACCTGCACCTGAACAATAACAGTGTTTACCATTTATAGGTCACTGCTGCACAGCCGACACTTTCACTGCTGCTGCAATAAAGACGACACTGAGCTGAGGTTTGAGCTGCTTTGTCTGCATTGTGCAGGTAGCTCCCACTATTCATTCTGTTTATACTGAGACAGTTTCAGTGGAAGTAAACCATAGAAATCACTTTATTGTGAATGTGCTATTCCTCCTTCCTTCCTTCCTTCCTTCCCTCCTTCCTTCCTTCCTTCCTTTCTTCCTTCCTTTATTTGTTCATTCAGCTGTTACTTCCATCCTACTTTTCTTCCTCCCTTCCTCACTTCCTTCTCTCCTTCCTTCCTACTTTCGGTCCTTGGTCCTATTCGGTTTGCACATTTGTTTGTTTGTTCCTTCCCTCCTTCCTTCCTTCCTTCCTTCCTTCCTTCCTTCCTTTATTTGTTCATTCAGTCGTTAGATTGTTTATTCATTTGTTTATTCCTTCTTTCCTTCTTTCCTTTCTTCCTACTTTTGTTGCTTCCTACCCTTCTCTCCTTCTTTCCTTCTTTCCTTCTTTCCTTCTTTCCGTCTTCCTTCCTTCTTTCCTCCCTCCCTTCCTTCTCTCCTTGCTTGTCTCCTTCCTTCCTACTTTCGGTCCTTGGTCCTTTTTGGTTTGTGCATTTGTTCGCTCTTTTGTTCCTTCCTACTTTAATTCATTCCTTCATTAATTTGTTCATTCATTCCTTCCCCCCTTCCTTCCTTCCTTCCTTCCTTCCTTCCTTCCTTCCTTCTTCCTTTCTTCCTTTGTCACTTAATTTCTTCTTTGCTTCTTCTGTTTCTTATTTCTTTCTCATTTCTTATTTTTGCTGCTTTTTTCATTCCTTTGTTTGTTTCCTCATCTTGCTTCTATTATATCTTCCATCAGTGATTTATTTTATTGATCCCTTTATTTGTCCAAGATACAATAATTTAAGGGCGTTTTTCTTTTCAGTATCTTTCCTTTTGTGACTAAATGTTGGTTTTGTGGTGTTATACAGTATGTGTGTTGATGTAGATGGATGTGCTGACCTTGCTGTCATAGCTCCACACCAGCTCCATTTCTCCGCTGGACTGGCACCGGAGCTGCAGCTCAGTGGCCGGCCTGCTCCTGCACAGGCCACCGCACGCAGCTCGTCCAAGAGGCTCTCTGCAAACACACAGACCCAGCTCTCCATCGTAGCCCTGGTAGTCCTCTGCAGACGGACACACCTGCAGTAAAGGAGTAAACAGTAACTAACCAGTGCAAAGCAATTATCAGCAAAAGGCTTTATTAAGCAACTCAGATTTTTTGTTAAACCTGGCAAATATCTTTTTTTTCTTTGCTTGGACCAGATTGATATGAAAGTGGCAGTTTTATCAGCGGTTCGTGAGTTTGAGTGTGTAACTGGGTGAAAGGTTTTTGAACCAAAGGCTACTATGCAGGACAGGGACACAGTGAAGGCAGTGACGACCTTGTATCCTGTCACAGGAGGAAGTTCATGGTCAATATTAAAGGTTCAGTAAGATTTAGGTCAAAGGGATCTATGAGCAGAAATTAAATATAAAATAATCCTAGTGATGTTTTCCCTGGTGTTTTATCATCTAAATTGTACAAATTGTTTTTTTCTTTACCCTGGAATGGGCCTTTTATATTTAAATACTTTATATTTACATCGGGAGCAGGTCCTCTCTACGGAGGCCGCCAAGTTTATTTATTACAGTCGTCAAAACTGGACAAACTACACATCTTTTGAGTTTTTATGACAACTGAATGCTTCCACAGGGTCTCTTTCAGAGTGGGTGAGGTGAGGGGTATTCAGCTGCAACATGCAACTTTACCACTAGATGTCACTATATTCTACACACTGAAGAAAGAAGAACTGTCAGGTTCTTGTTGAAAAGGTCAAAGACATGAAGGTTGTGCTCATTTCCCCCTTTTTGTATATTTACCTCCGTCAATGAGGTCAGGTTTTCTCTTCCATTTGTTTATTCATTATTTAGCAGAATTACACAAAGCTTGGTGGAAGGATGCAATATGCTGAGTCAGGGAGGAATCCAGGACTTTTTTTTTGCACTTTCTTTACCATTGCAGGGTAGAGCTTTTTTTTGTGCATTTTCTTGATTCCTCAGAAAATGATTAATGAATCATGATGGGGGAAAAAATCTGACACATTTAAGGTACAGATCTTTATGAGTGTGTGACATTTCTCGCTTCTTGGTTGAATTTGAAAGGACTGATGAGCCAAGGCGGAGGTGTTAGCTGTTATCTTATGCAAAACACAATTCAGTTTACAATTTAATTAGCGTCTCATTCAAACAGGGTGAGTTTCTCGTCATGTGTCGATCAGTGTCAGTTACCTTTGCTCTACTTTTCACATGCACTCTGTGGTGTGTACTTTTTGTGTGTGATGTGATTGCGTAAAAGACTAACCTGCTGTCTGCAATGAAGTGACCACTGGTGTCTGTTCAGGCAGTCTCCATACTGCGTGCGTGTTTTTCCGTCTCTGCAGACATCATACAGTTTGTGTACACACGCTCCTCTATTGTTAGTGGGCTGGTAGCCAATGGTACATTGACATCGTCCATCACTGGTCTACAGAGAAAGGCAGCGGGGTTCAGACACTGTTGGTTTACGATACTTCCAGGTCACACTGTCGTTATCTAATTTTGGTCATTCATTCACCAACTCTATCAAACCACATCTTATTCCTTCCTTCCTTCCTTCATTCATTTATTCATTCATTCATTCATTAATCTTTCTATTCATTGCTTTTTCATTCACTTCTTTCATGTGTTTTCCCTCCTGCCTCTCTTTCATCACTCATTCCTTTGCCATTCGTTCTCACACCAACACTCGTGCAACAAAATCTCACTCTCCTCTTGATGAGCTGATGAGTGGAGGACTCAGGAAAGTAGAAGATGAGACGCTGCTGCCGGGTAACTTAATCTCCGGCTCTTTCAGCTTGTAGCTACAGATTGTTCTGTCTAGAGTTACTGACAGTGAGGACTCAGGACTTAAAGGTGACACACCAAAAACAATCATGGGTTTGAAAAATTTGAAATATTCTTTGGGTTTATAGAATGAAGGAGGAGCTCACAGGACAAAGAAGGAAGTGGGTCACTGGTGGTGCTGAAATAAAAACTACACAGTCACATAAAACACACCACAGGGAACACACTGTACATGTTGCAGAGACTACTGTCACCTGAAAACTCTGTCCCTCCCCCGGGCAGATGCAGGTGTCCTGTCCAGAGAGAGGCTGCTGAGCCACAGGACCACACAGCAGGGAGGTGGACAAGCCCGGTCTAGGACAGTAGTGGTGAGAGGGACATTGCAGACAGCTGTCTACAGACACAGCATCAGCAGTTGGCCCATAGGTTCCCTCAGGACAGGGGAGTGGTGTGGAGCTCTCCATTGGGCAGTAGAAACCTAACAGAAACAAAAGGGGGTGCATCCTGATGGTGGTGACACATCCCATCTCCCCATCCTTTGCCACCTTCCTGTCCAGCTCCACTGCCACTGCGTCTCTAATCTCCCCCAATTGACAGACATCATGATATATATATATATATATATATATATATCAATTGCACCATCGCTATATATATATGGTGCAATTGAGCCGTGGTATCGAGATCCCACCGATATGCACGCTTGACCAATCGTGAGTCAGTATCAGCTGTCAATCATGACATTTCACCCTGTTTTTACAGCAAAGTAATTCAAACCAAACTGACAAGACAAATGCACATTTAAACGTAGGTCAGTGTTATAAGAGCTACCTGAAATGAAAGAAACCATCTTTAAATTCATTTGACGTGTAGGCTACTTTTTAATTTGGTCCATTCACCATCAACTAACATGGAGGAGGCGGGATTTCTGACCTACACCACAGCCAGCCACCAGGTGGTGATAGAGATGGTTTGGCTTCACTTTTGGGGATCTGTCACATCTTTATATATGGTCTGTGATGCAGCACAACACATCAGTAGTCCTTTCATAAGGCGGTCATTCACCAGCTTTTAAAACCTACACGGTATTTGATTTTCTCTTACGGCTCACCAGTCAATAGTGAAGCACTTTGAACTGTGCTAACCTGTATGAAAGGTGCTATACAAATAAAAATTGATTGATTCAATTCTAAAGGCTTCGCTCAAACGCTTACAGTATAAGTCAATAGCTGGTGGAGTGTAATCGTTACTATAACCTCTATGGGTTAAATCTACACCATTTTGAAAGCAGGGGGACATATGCACGGCATTTTTGTCATTATATATATATGAAATATTATAAAAATCTGTCTACCTGGCTTGCAGGGCCTCTCCTGGTTATGTTGACTGAAGTTGTGTCCATGAGCCAGAGTTTGCAGGGCAGAAGCAAACATCCACCACCAACACCTGAAACTGTTGCATCTGCAAGTCCTTTGCATTATTATGCTGTCCACCTGCTGAAGTACAGGGCAGGTGAGCGAGACACGGAGCTCTATGTCAGATTCAAGGAGAAATTATATCATTCTTCATCCAGGATCTGTAAACAGCCTCTTGGTGGCCTGGCTTGTTTTGGCCATAGCCAAGAAAGTTTGAATGATGCGGAATCTAATTAAGTACCTTGATAAACCTTCTCCTGTCCTGCTGTAGTTGTGCACACATAACCTGATGTGCCTCTAACAACCAGGCCTGTTAGTCTGCACAGCCTTCAATGGCGCGCTGAATGATTTATGAGGCCTGCGAGGTAAGGTGACAGTGACAGGGAGCGGGACTGGCCACTGGTGGAGAGCAGCAGTGAAAGCAGAGAGTATGGTCGCCTGGTGCTGCCGGGTCACATTACAGCGTTTGTTCTTCTCAATCCTACCATGAAACTGATTAATGATTTGTCTCCCAGTGTATATCAACACAGCTTTGCTTGAGAGGAGACTATCAGGACTGTGTGCGTCACACACACAGAGACTGCTGAGTTCACAGCTCAGATATCTGCTCTGATACAGTCCCTGTGTTTATGTGAGGCATACCTGCAACTTTCCAATTCACTTGAATTAACCAATTTGATGAAGACACACTGAACACTATTACTGTTGTGCATTTGTGTTTACTTGTTCATTCCAGCTTGCAATCCTGTAGAAAGCAAAATAAACTATGGCCGAGGATTGAGGGGCCCACAACTGTGAGCTGTTCTGACCCGTAAAAATGCATTTGTATGCATTTATATATAATTATAAATATATGATTATTATCTTCAGCTATACATTGAAATGAAAGATGAAGATTTTAAATGTTTTGAGACATATCCAGTCATGCCCATCAAGAGTTAAACTTATATCTTCTACAGTGCACATGTTTATCAAAGTCTTCTGTGAGCACACACAATATGTTATTGTATGTGAACTGTTCAACGGTCGAGCATTAACCGTCTCTGTTTTATGTAATAATAATAATAACTTTATTTGTATAGCACTTATCTAAACAAAGTTACAAAGGGCTTCGCAGAAACAAAAATCCATGGGAAAAAAGATGTCCAGTAACCAATGTCTGACTTACTCGACACTGTTATTGTATTGAAATGAATGTTGGACTTTAGATAACTGGAATAACCTACATATTTCATCACGGTAGCCATGAACTATGATCCTGCATTGACGACTGGCAGCTTACCTAACCAAAGAGGGTTCAACTTTCACACACATATCCATGTCATTGGTTGTAGAAAAAAAAGGTCCACGTTTACAAATGCAAAACAGCATAATTAGATAAATATAATAATTGTACTGAATTAAAATTATATAAGGAGAAGATTGGAATTAGGCAGCTGTTGTATAACCAGCTATGGAATTTAAAAATTACATGATAATACAAACATTTAAATACATTAACATGCACTCAAATATGCACCTTACGTTTTCATGTAAATTGTTATTCCTAGTTTGTTTTTTTTAAGTGAAAAACACAAAGTTTATTAGAATCAACAGTGTTTGACCATGGCTGGTTGGACCTGTTCTGCTCTGACAGCACAAACACTGCGTAAACTGTTGATTGTCAAGCATCCAAAACAAGCAATGACAATCAAAGCTGGATGAGATGATCTGAGAAGACTGAATACACTGAATTCTTGCACAATTCAAAACCCACTTCACATCTTGCACAATGCAATAAATAGCCACAACAGTGACCAAGTGACCCAACTATAAAAAAAAAGAAATCAGATTATTGTTGTGCCTGGAAAAGTGGGGCTTTGATGGTTAAAGGCCAGAAATCCAAATGTCAAATGTCTTATCTGACATTGTGAGCATACAAACTTGGACATGTTGATCTCTTCTGGGTCGCTCGAAAAAACTTTACTGCATTTCTTTACTGAAAAAAGACCTGAGTCGGCTGCAGTTGTTCTCTCTTAAAACAGTATTCTCTTCTATTTGCAGCATTTTTTTTTTTTTACTGTTGCTCTATGACACTGGTTATCACGGTACTTTATCTTAAAGTGGTGCATTCCTATTGACATGTCCTTTAATCAGTGAAAAATGCTGTTACATTTTACGAGTGTACAGCAGTTTGTGTGTGTATGTGTGTGTTGTGTCCTGTCATCATTGTGACCCTCCACGTGTTGACTGTTGACACAGGCAGAGTTTGGGCAGCCGCTCTGATAACAAGGACCTTTATAAGTCAGACGAGAGGAGACGTCTCCCTGCAGATCTCTGATTGTCAGGTGACGACCAGACACTCGCTCACGTATTGATCTTCTCGTCTGAGGCTGAGAAGGGATTTTTAGGTTTCCAGTACCTTGTTCCTTCTAGTGGGAAACTTCTTGTGTATTTCTCTCCATAGAAATATAAAAATGCATCAAAAAGCTGTGATCTTCGCCCTGTCATTCTTGACAATTTCAGGTATATATTACTCCTCAAATGTTATTTAATATGCTTTATTTTGAAGTGATTATTTATTTTTAAATGTCTTATTCTTTGTTTATAGCATACCCACTGCACCGTGACACCAGGGAAGCAACCTGGACTGATTCCAAAGCAAACCAGGCTCATGACAAGACAGACCTCACAAAGGATGTGAAGTAAGTTGACCAAATGTAGCGTTTAAAATCCTGAAGTGAATGTCTGACATTTTTATAAAGGAGTGTTTCTGTCTGTCTTTACAAAGTAATCTCTACAAAAGTCACCTGGACAGCAGCAGCCTTTACAACAAGGAGGATGACCACAACACAAACCCTGTGGTAGAAGAGATGCAGCGCAAACTCATCATGGAGTCAGAGCGTCTGCGTACTCGTCTGCGCCAAGAGCTGGCCGAGCTGCAGGAGAGGTTGTCCTCATCTCCAGCCCACCTCAGCTCCACCCTGGCCAGCCTCAGGGAGCTCTTGGCTCCCCTCACCCAGCAGCTTCAGAGCTCCCTCAGTAGCAACACCCAAGAACTGTGCAGCCAGCTGAGCCTCTACCTGCAGGACCTGGATACAGCAGATGCCCGGGCAGAGGCCCAGGCAGAGACCGGCAGTGCGGCTCGCCACCAGGAAACCTTCCACTGGATGACACAAGCCCTGGACGGCAGCAGTTCCAAGCTGGCCAACGTCATCACTGACTTCCATAGTAAAACTGCCGGGGTGATTGAACGTTTCACAGAGATCAGTGCTAACGAGGAGGACGCAGCCAGGTCAGATGTCTGGCAGGTGATGAGCTCCAGGTTGGGACAGGAAGTGAGTTCACTGAGGGGGGAGACACAGAACATGGTGGGGGCTCTGAAAGAAGGGCTCGCTGCTCTGCTGGAAACCTCAGTACCTTCTGAAGCTAAAGTGACAGCGAGTGTGGAGTGGTTCTGCCAGAAGGCTGCCTCACTGGGCCAAGTGTTTCAGATCCGGATGGAGAAGTTGTTTCAGGAGCTGGAGGAGCAGAGAGCCTCCAGCCTGTCTCCCTCCTCTTCCTCCTCTTCGTCCACGCAGCCTGCTGGCTCTCTGCAGGAGGACTTTTCCGTTAAACTCTCAGCTCTGATCCAAGACATTCTGCACTCAGTGTAGAGACAGACCCCTGAGTATTATTATTTAAATATTACTTAAAATGGTCCATTTAAAATGAATCTTGTACATGATATGTTTTTTGTTTGCCACTGTAACAGCCAAGTAAGTAGCATGTAAATATTTTTGAATGTATGGATGTGATTGATGTATATGTTTCATTCTGTATGTGAAGGAGTGTGTCAATATGTGTTTACTGTACCATGTGATAAGATGCTGCCTGTGGAGAGTAAAGTTATTGCTGATACAAATTGCATGTCGTTATTTTTTAAATCAAACAATCAGCCGCAGAGTGTAAAAGCAACTGTAAATAAACTTTATTTTAAATCTGTACAAATTATCTATTCCATAATCAATTTTGCAAGTAAGCAATGAAGTCAAAATCCTGACACTTATACAGTTGTAGAAAAAACTCAAAGATATTATCGAATCTATACTTTTATAAAATATCAAAATAACCGTTCTTCAGTTGGGTCCATTGTAAAGTTTAAGGTTTTTTATGCATAATTCAGACTAAACTCTTCCTTCATTATGAGTAAACAACTATTGAATTTAGATGAGTATAAAAAGAAATATTATACAAAATACCTGAGTATTAAATTGTTTTCCATATTTATCTGACAAGAACATGTGGTTATAACTGAAAAATCACAATCAGCGCTTTATGAGGTTTGAGGTGACAAGGCAAAGACAATTTGCCGCTCGATCTGTCAATCAAAGGCACGTAATCCTCCCGCCCAGTAAAACTTCTTCAGGACAAACCAGCCGCCCAGAACCAGCAGGGCAGCAGCCGCTGAGCCAAACACGACCCCGACCGCCAGGCCCGTCACGTCCACGGCATCCTCCTCTGATGCCACGTCACTACCTGATGCAGACAGGGAGGGAGAATGGAGAGTCAACCATATCTTTCAATGTTGATGTATTTCTGGATGTATGATGTGAATCAAGTGCACTCACTGTAGGCCGCTGCATATGGCCTGCCTTGGGTGAGGGAAGAGGAGAGAGTCATGGGAAAAGTTTATCTTGGTGCTGTTGTTCAATAATTGTAGAATGTTTTTTTAATAATATATATATATATTAAAACAGCTCATACTTTCTGGAGCAGTGTAAAGAGGTCCGACTGAAACAGTGGCCGATTCTTTGCTTTCTTCACCGAAAGGAGTCACAGATCTTTTTCTTCTGGTGTTGCAGGCCTGAAAAACAACAAGCTATGTTGATCTATGTCACATAGACACTGTGGTTTTTCCAATGTACATTTTAAGTTTTAAGTAATGCATCCATCCATCCACTATCTATACCGTTCATCCTTTGAGGGTTGAGGGAGCTGGAGCCGATCCCAGCTGACATTGGATGAGGGCTGGGGGAAATGGCCTGTATTTATTTTATTGCTGATTTCTAGTCTTGATTAATACTCAAAGCACTTTACGGTACAGTTTTGCCAATAAACCATTGACACGTATTCTATGTGCAGCACTTTCTCTATCACACATCACAGCAGAGCCGTCAGGGGCAATTTGGGGTTCAGGGTCTTGCCCAAGGACACTTCAGCCAGGCATCAAACCACTGTTATTACGATTAAACAACCCTTTCTACCTTCTGAGCCATAGCCACTGGGTCAACATGCAGAGACAAACCATCATTCACACTCAGTTTTGAGTTTCCAATCAAGCCAAGCACAGCATGCATGTCTTTGGGCTGTGGGAGGGAGCAAGAGCATCCGGACACACACACACACACACACACACACACACACACACACACACACACACACACACACACACACACACACACACAGGGAGAACATGTCGGGATTTGAACTGGGACCCTTAAAATCTAAAAAAAAATAGTGTCCATGAGTCAACTTACAGACACCAGCTCTTGACATTTGTTGGGCTCACAGAGTCTCAGTATGCAGTGCAGATAGATGCTGGACTTTTCCTGGTCACGGTGCTGCACGAAGCGGAAAGCCTCAAAGTTGAACCTGGCCACCATGGAAAGGCCATTGTTTGTCACGTTTGACCTCTGGTCCACTGAGCAGCTGGTGGAGGGCAGAGTTATTTAGTTTATACGTCAAAACAGCCATCCCAAAGCAGTATTTGTACTGAAGGTGTGTACTTCTTTACCCGACGAAGAAGTTGTGCTGCTCGTACTGCGACATGTTGTAAGTAGTGGGAGTACTGAAGCAGTGATCCAGCAGGACATGGAAACTGAAAACAGGACAGTGTTGTACAATGATGTACTTTTTGCCACAAGAATACGCTGTGCTCACTTTGACATCAATATTTGTTTTCTGATAAACTTGTTTACCAGCAGCATCCCCTCATCCAAATTTCACTTACTTTCCTGTGAGGTTGACGGCCTTGACCTCCACATAGATCCTGGTTCGCAGCTGGAGTCCTGCTGGAGGCAACACTAACGGGTGGATGTAGTTTGAGTCCTGGAGGAAATAAGTTGTACAGTGAAACAAATGAAGACACAAAGCTCTTGAATGTATAAGTTGAAATCAGCTTGTCTACTTACATTAAAAACAGCCATTTCCAATGCATTAATGAACGTTCCATTGTTATCGTTGGTCGCCACCGAGACAGAGGAGCTGGAAATTCATGGAAAAGGTGAAAATGTCATTTAAAATCTATTTGTCTAGACATTCGCACAAAGTACTTGTTCCTAAAATTACTCACGACACAATCTGTGTGTTGTTGATGAGGTACTCCAGCGGGTAGCTGCAGGAGAAGTGATAGTAGAGGTCGGTGGAGTAGCTGATCAGCCCCTGGTCAGATCTGGGTGTGTCAATGAAGCCTGTGATGACAACAGCCTGGATGTTTCGGAAGCTGGCGAAGGGGCCTGTGGGATCCGGGGTCTTGTCCACAATCTGAACGAGACAGAAAAAAGACACAAGCATCACATGGGTTTCTTATACGGAGCCAAATACATCCGCATGCCGTCATTTTCCTCCTTCATCTCTGTCAGCATCATTTAGCGTCTTCCTGACCTGCAGAGACTGGCGACAGGAGTTATCCAGACTGTGGTTGACAGGGAGAAGGTAACGGATGACTGGGGGGGCCACGCTGGTGTCGATGGAGCCCATGCACGCCGTGTTGTTGTGGGCCCCGTTCAGAGCCAGGTTTGTGGTGTTGAAGCCTGCCCACTGAGCCGTGCACAGGTTGATCTCCAGGGTGATCATGTTGGTTCCACAGTCGACCGTCAAGTCTGAGCTGTCTGTGAGAGAGACAGAGAAACCGAGGAGATTTAAAGGGTAGAAGCGCTTTCATGAAAATTCTATCATTCAGCTGCTGCGATGAAATGAGATTTAAAAATCTAAATAAAGAAAGTCACTGTTGTCTATACGTTGCTGTTTTGATAACTTTTTGTTATGTACTGATTGTGATATAAATTGACTCTGAGAATGTACATCTCAAGGGGTTTGTCCTCATAGATACATTTGATGAATTTGTGCAGGATGTTAATATTCAACAAAATGATCGGACACAGTGAAAATCCTAGTGAACCCACCTGGTGTCCTTTCATACTCGGAGGAGCAGTTGTAGAGACACAGAGCAGGATGCAGGAGTGCCACCAGCAGAGGGAGACAAAGATAAAGAGCCATGCTGACTCTAATGAGTCCTGTATTCATATGGAGAAAAAATAACAATATCAACAATAAACAACAATGACATTACACAAAAATATAATTTATAAGTTAAGTAAGAGCAAATGCACCAAAATGCTGATGATTATTTAGGAGAAAAAAACATGATTTGGTGGATGTATGATTTTCTACTTTTCAGTATCAAATTGTGTTGCAAGTTGTTGTTTTGCAGAGCTGAAATAGTTGATCTTTCAATTTTCAGTGACTTACCTTGATGGCACCTGAGCAGCTGTTTGTCACATCTAGTCATGCAATGTGTCTTATATACTGTTAGACAATCTCAAGACACATAAAACCATAGAGGTGGGACTCTGAAGTCTTCCCTGTAGCTAAATATAGACACCCACACACACAAACACACACACACATATATGCACACACATATGCACACAATTACTCACTTCTCCATTAGACAATAGCAGCTCCTGGCAGGGTTCCATGTCAAATCTTCACCTTCTTAATGTGTCAGGCGGCTTTGGCACAGACCTTAAAGGTTACTAATAACTGCAGTCTCACATTTCCTTTATTTAAAATAACTATCATTAAAGATGATTGAAGCAACTGAGCATCAAACTTGGAATTTATGTTCATATTTATTGAATAAACATGTTGCACATTGATGTCAGACATTGTCTTTTCTCATTGATCTTGTTGATATTGTCACACCTTGAACAGAATGTTAGGCTCTATGAGACAAATTGTATTTTGTGAATATGGGCCATACGTTTAAAATTTGATTTTTACATGATTTAAAGCTGTGCAGGTCCTTGATAAGCTTGAGTAAAAAATGTGAGTAAAACAATCAGAGAAAGATAATTGATGGAAATCGTTGATGGAAATCGTTGGAAACTGTTTATATGCTAATTCTGATGACATTGTATTAACCACCACTTTTAACCAAGGCACTGTGATTCAGATCGAATGAATTACAAATCATTCTTCACAACCAAATCCTTAAAAACGTTTCAGTCTAATACCAGATGTGTATTTATGTGTGTTGCATTGAACAGTGGAGTCATGTCTCGAGAACGATCCACCTTGAATAGATGAAAGGTGATCGTGCTGGCCACAAGCTATGAAGCACTCAGCCAACCAGGGGAAACCTTTGTTAATTTCCCTTGCATGACAAACTCCCCCTCTATTTTCTCTGTATAGTTGCATCACAGGTAGTCTACATAGCTAAAGGCCACGACTGTTACAACTCAACTGAGAAGTCCCCATTGTCCCTCAGAGCTGCAGAAAGAAAAGGAGCGTCAGTGATGCTCTCAAAGTGCCTGTGGTGAGAGAGGACATTTGTCACACTATCCGAACTATACGAATACGATCTCTTCAATCCTCACATGCATCTGAGGATTTAAGCAGGGCGCCTGTTTGGAAACATGCTGTTGGCCTTTTTTTAATCTCTAATCACAGCCATTTTGTTTTCCGGTTATCCTATTTCTCTGCAGGGACAGAGATAATGGAACTTATGTAAGAGTGGCTGGACATGATGTTCATATGTCCACCGGGTGATGGATCAGAATGAACATTAAATAACCCTTAAATAATCATGTAAACCGTTGATAGCACATCAAATACATATAATACATTTATAAAATGTAAATGTTTTCACTCCCCCAATGAAAATCATTTACCTGCAATCATAGGGATTTTGAAATACAAACGGAAGGCTTATGTGTTCCTTCAAGTGGTGGCAAAATGTCCTGATAAGCTAGAGATAGTTTTTATTTTTACCTCCAAAAAGTAGGTTATATGTTCATCTGCGTTTGTTTTTTTGATAGTTAGCAAGATTAAGCAAAAACTACTGGATCCATTACAAACTTGGTAGGATGCGGTGTAGGTCAGGATAGAAAGGCATAACATTTTAGTGCGGATCCAGAGTCTTTGTGACATTTCTACTGATTTCAAAGGGAATATTAATGGATCTTGACGACAACAATCTCTCAATATCTATGAGTGTGTGCAATTTGGTGCAGTTTCATTGAATTTAAGGGGACTGTTGGTCCTGGGCGGCTGTATGCGTAGATTTTAAATGCACTGTCGTGAATCTAAAAACATGGCGGGTATTTCCGATATGCATGGTTGTGATTGGATAGCATATAGCACATGATGGCTACATGGATACGCTATAAATACAATAGTACAGAACATGATATACATTACTCATAGAGTCACCAGTTTGGAGATTATTGAAGATATTACTATTATTATCATGACAGTGTCCTGTGGTATATAATGATTAGAAAAAATCTTTACTGGTTCCTTTCACAAAGTGCAACAATAGCTACTGACACACAATGACATTAGAAAACAATGAAGACAAGGCCCGGGGGAGGACACAGATTTAGCATTGGAGGAAAGAGGATACACTGGGAAGCTGGTGAGGAGACGGTACTGTACTCTGGGCATGTACAGTAAAGCAGATCATCAGCTAATGACCCTTCAGGGTGGGAAGATCTCAAAAACTCAGTGGTAAATATGTTTCATGCAACAAATTCAAAGATGCAGAGTTTTTGTCTGTTCCGTAAAAGAAACTATGCGCACACTAGTTTCAGTGTTTTCATTTGTGCAGCAGTGATGAGCCAATCACGTTTGCTCTTATGACATAATGCTGTTATATTCTTGCTGGACACGTTTAAATAACTTTTGCTGATAATATATTATCACTTTCTGTATTATTATAGAAAAAGCATTCAGATGCTTAATTAAAAGTGCCAGCAGTGCTGTTAAATAAAACCTAAAAAAGACTTAACATTTGTACATTTACTTAAAAGAAGTTGTGAAAATATTATTAGCAAAACTTGCTGAAGGAAATCTAAATATTAATTTAAGTTTTAAAAGTAAAAGTACACCATCTCTTTGGTGGAAATGCTATCAACTTAAAACAAGAGTAGGGCCCAGCTCTAGACAAAAATCGACAGTTTTATAAGCAGTCACCAAAGTCAAACAGATTGGGAATAATCTCAAATGTGTTGTATTTTATGAATCAGGTTCTTAAAGTCTTAATATCAAAATAAAATCAAAATAACCACAGATTACTGTAAGTTCACTGTAGCACAGTAAAAGCACAACATTTCCCTCTGAATTATAATTCAGTAGAAGAAGAGGGCAACATAAAGCAGAGGAACTGATATAGATTATATAACATCAGTGTTATAATAAGTAAAGTCCTTGTTTCATGAGTCGTTTGGTGTCATCTGCTGGACAAACTCAGACCAGGCTCAGTTCTCTCAGTGTAATAGACTCATGATTTACAAAGCAAGAGACACCACCTCCCCTGCAGTGAACACACAGCACAGTCAAAGCCTTTGTATATTGTGGTTTCAATAAAACAGGCATCAATTCTAATGAAAATTTGTTTCTTTGGAGTAAACTAAGACACAAAATCCTGCACCTCGTGCCACTGAATGGATCAATGCTGGATCACCAACTGCTCCAAGGATCCTGATTTTCCTGAATAATGTTTTTATTGTCTTAAATTTTTGTTAAATTAAATGACCACATAGTTCATAGCTGATAAATATGCAAATATTGCACACAAAGTGAGACAAAGAGGGGGTAAAGGAGATCCTTTATTGTCCCTAGGCCAACCCTCTGGTTACTCTTGCTGTGTGTCTGCCCTAATCCTGGGGGAGATGTGTTTATCTGTTAAAAGGGATGTAAAAAAGTCTGCTCATACATCAGTTTACAAAATGTTTCAAATGCTTATGCAACGTTACAAGATCCGTTATAACAGAACAGCTGTATATACAGGCCAGCATTAAAATGCTTCTGTGAAATTATCTGTGGTGCACTTCTGTTTGGGCGCACACACAATCTCTGAGCCTGTTGCCCTGCAATAAAGATACTGATGATAGGATAAAAGTTCAACAGGGACAGTGTTCATAACACACACAGTCACACCTCCTCATCACATGACAGACGTCTGCGTGCACCGGCCAATAATCAAATTAATTATGGAGGCTTTCTAAAGGAAAAAAAATCATTCAAGGTTACACATGACAAGCTTCCAGAGGCGCCGTCTAACAACTAGACGCCTGCACGACAAACACACTTGTGTTACCAGTGGAGACAGAAGCAGACAACAGAGCTACACACAGAGAAAACACCAACAGCCTGTCCTCTCTCAGCTCCCCGGAGAGGAGCGGGTGTTCATTACTCTGCTTCCAAGGTCATCTGTTGACGGCTGTTGTCAAAATCATGCAACACAAGAGAAGGATAAACTGCAGATTAAAGCAACACCATGTTTCTTTTTTTTACTGTAAAACAGCAGCTTCAAATGGTGATGCTTTCATTCCCACTCATCGCCCTGAACGTCTGCTCTTGCTCTGTAAACTCTGTAAGACAGTCGCTGCTTCAATTGTTAGAATCAGTCCCGGCAAGTTCAAGTGTAATGTCGAACTGTTGATCAGTTAAATGGACTCAGAGGGTCATTAAAAATCAGCGTGCGTTTCCAATATTCAGCCAGGAAACATTTGAAAAATGAGGAATTCTAAACAGAGTTTTGGTGTAGTTGGCCCAGCAGCAGCTCTCTGAAAACCGTGTAATCGCTCACACAAGGAGCCCAAAAGAACGAATGTCATCTCATCCTTCCTGCAAATCTCCATCAAACATGTAACCCATCATCACCATCATATTTTGTTTAATGTTTTTTTTTTGCCCTCTGTGATTTTTCCATGATACATTTGTCTTCTTTTTGTTACATACTTCCTTTTTCTTCTTCCTCATTATTTTCTATATTTATACAAATGTTGCCATTTTACTTTAAATTGTTCAGTGCTGTTCTTACACACTGTGTTTTGATGTGTGTTTTTACTGGAGGTGTGTGAGGTTTAGTGGTAGTTACTAGTCTGGCAGTTAGTGTGCGTGTTAGGTTGTGTCCTCTATGTTTACCTCGATCTTTTTGTTTTCACCACTGTCTGTTTGTTGGTTGGTTGTGTTGTTGGTCGCCTGGTAAGTCGGTGTTGGTCTGTTGGTTGTTGTTTGGTTGGTTGGTTGCCTGGTTGGTTGGTCGGTCGGTTGTTGGTCTGTCGGTTGTCGGTTGTTGTTTGGTTGGTTGGTTGCCTGTTGCCTGGTTGGTTGGTCGGTCGGTCGTTCAGTCAGTTGTATGGTCGGTTGTCGGTCAGTCGGTTGGTTGGTTAGTTAGTTGTTTCTTTTACAGCAGGATTAAACAAAATCTACTGAACTGATTTTCACTGTGAACATTTTGAGATAGGGAATTTCTCATGGATCTTGTTAGGGACAAAATTTGCATGTCAAGGGTACTAATATTTATGAGTGTATGAAATTCGGTGCAGATCCACATAAAAATCATCAGGGGACTGATGGGCCTTGGCGGAGGTGCACTCTTTTAGTGCCATGTAATTAAAAAAGATACGTTAATCATTTTTGATTTTGGTGAGTGTCTAAATCTCTTCGAAAGTACTGTATTAATACCTCTACATCACTTTGGTGGTGGAACGTGAGGTGTAGTGGAATAGGTAGATAGTTTGGTGAAATGTGTGTCCAGTGGGTGAACTTCATGTTTACTTTAAAAAGGGGTTAGCTGTTAGTTGAACCAAATTTAGTGCTGGAACGATGTCCAATAAACTAACCACATGAATAACACAGACACAGTTAATATTACAATCAACCTCATTTAAAACAAATGAAGCACTCCTTGAATTCAAACACAGTTGTACTTCCACAGCACTTTAACAGCCCTGGAGTGCTGAAGACATTATTTTCTAAGGCAACAACAACAACAAACAGAACTTTTATTCAACCGCAAGTGAAGCGGGCCCCTACTCAACCTGTCAGTGTCTCAGTCTCTCGTGGGAAAAGTTTCATTCTGGCGATTTTGCTGGATTAGGCTGCGTAAAAATGTATTGTTTTTGTTGCAAGGCACGTCAAGTTTATTCATGCAGCACCATTCAGACACAAGGTGACTCAAAGTAGTATGGAAATACATAAAAAAAACAAGACATTAAAGTTGCATTTAAAAAAGTTAACTGCGTAATTAATCTTTATTCTTTAGGGCCAAAAACAATTATTGCAGTTGCGTAATGTGTACGAGTGCTCCAAACTGTCACCATCACTCGTTTTCTGGAAATTAAGCTACAGTGCCTGGAAACCAACCCAGAGCAATGAACAGGAAGTATGCTTCTGAGAAAAAAAAAATCGTTTTCCCTTTCCTCCCTTCCTCCCCCTGCATGTCTCTCTCCCTCCCTCTCTCTCTCTCTCTCTCTCTCTCACCCTCTTTATCTCCCACTCTGTCCCTATCTCTGCGTTGCCCTCGCGGTGCCTGTCATGGTGTTTTCACAGGGGCCTGAGTCAGTTTCCTTTCACAGACTCCTGCTTGTTTTTTAATGAGATTTGAATAAATACACCAGACATGTGGTCAGTAAACTCAAGCTGCATCACATCACAGGAGCTCAGCAGACAGGGAAAAGAGAAAAGAGCTGACACGGGGCCGTTTAGAGTTTCTGCTCTCTCCTGCTTGGTTTTCTCCTCTGAGCCATTTTCCTCCCCAATCACCGCCATTCTTCATTTTATTACAGGGAGCATGAGGCATTAGTGTATGCACAAAGCACTCTATTGACCCATTATAATGGCATTACTAGATGTGAATGGGATTAAATGGGGACAGGCTGCACATTGACTGCACAAAATCATTCTCCAGTTGCTGTTTATTTTGCCTCTTGGAGGAATAGAGTCACTGAAAAGCAACTTTCTCTTTTAGTAAAAAGTAAAAAAATCTTGATTATTTTTTTCCTTTCTCATCTAGACTCCATGTGCACGCCTTCCACCAGTCGACCCACTTCTTTTCCCCTCTCCTCTGCTCTGCTGCCTCTGCTGGTTGTGATTTGCTTTTTTTCGTCTCCGGGCTGAAAGAAAAACTCCAGAAGTTCAGCTCCTAGAAGAAGCAGCTCGCTCCCCTCCGTTACTTTAGCATTTCACCAGTGGCCGTGCAGCTCATGTATGTGAACATGTAAGAGATGGATTTTATGAAGCTGTTTGCCACCGTCGTCTGCGTTTTGTTCCAGCCTGGATCCGCTTCTAAATAAATGGTAAGCAGGAATGTCAGTGCGGTTTCAGACCGTTTCCTGTGTGCGTGTATGCGTGTGTGTGTTTGTTTTGTTTTGTGTTTTTTTTTACCGAGGAACGTTTCTCCACTGTGTGTTTGTTACATAGCTGATGATATTTACAGGTTTTCCTCTGAGGGTTGACAGGGTTGTGACCAGACTCATCATGGGGAAGAGGCTTGATAATGATAAACAGACACAGACACGTGATGTGCTGCAAACTGATTCACTTCCCACTGGTTTCAAATCAGGAGGTTTTCCAACAACTGTTCTAACTACAAACTCCTCTTATGCAACTTGTCCTATATCTTAATGTAAGGCTTGCAACTGTAGCCATGATAACAACAGCATCTGTGTTCCTATTGACTACACAGCGGACGCCCATGTCTCATTGTCTGTGAGGGAAAGATGTCAGCAACCCATCACAGTGAAACTGGATTCAAGGTTCAATACTTTTATTGCCACACAACTCCAGTTGTTTGGAATTTGCCTCAGTGTGCCCACTGCGAGACAACAATCACAGAATAACACATAACAAGAAGAAGAAAAAAATAAACACATAACCCCCTCCCCATAAAAACATAACATACATCTGTTGATGTAAAATCATCAATAGGTGGTTAAATGAAGTGGTCAGACCTCAGGGCAATGAGATCTACCTGAGGAATCCTAACGTCCCCAGATCATTTCAGATGAGTAAATAATAATAATAATAATAATAATAATAATAATAAATAAATAAATAAAAAGGTCTTACTATTTATGCTTTACATTTGCTTGTTGCAAATTGTCTGTCCATGCAATTGCATTATCTTTAATGTGCAATGCTATTTACACTGTATATTATGTTTTCATTTCATCATAGCTATTTTTTATATTTCCTTTGTTCCCCATCGTGGGACTAATCAAGGATAATCCTATGCTTTTATGAAAAGGGAAATCTCATGTTCTTTACTGCTGGAATGCAGTGCAGCTTCCTGAGCGTCCAGCAAATGGACAGAACTTATATAGTGTTTTTTCCAGTTTTGCAAAACTATTTACTTTCACACGAACATCATACACTGCCGGCACAGCCATCAGGGTTTACTGTCCTGCCCCTTGCACACTTCATAATGCAAATAATGGATCAAAAGAGAACAGCTAAAGAGTTACATGTTTTTACCTTCACTTTTAGACAATCAAGACTTACTTATTGTGAATATAGCCATAATAAACAAACTTCAGTCAATAATAAACATACATATTGTGCCACCACTGCATTTTCCAGACCTGCATATTTAAAATGTTTTTTTAATGCACCACAGCATCAAAACTGTTCTAACTGCCAGAGAATGTAGGGAAAGAAAAAAATCTTCTCCAAGGCCTTAAAATACTGTGTTTAAACAACTGTTTCGTGACCATATGGTTTACTCTGCCCATGTTGTGGTAAAATGTGGGATGACTTTGGCAAAGCAATGTGGTCCCCAAAATTTTCTAGTTCCTAATTTGTCCATGTTACTGTAGTTTGTTTAAAACCCTTCTGCTATGTGAGGAGCCACAGGAAGTCTTGACAAACCCAAAACCCTGACTCATCATCTTGTTATATCCCTGATGCTTGACTGCAGGTCAAATGATCTGTCGGCATGGGACAGAGCGACCGTGCTACAAGGTGTCCAACATCCAGGACAGCAGACGGACAGTGACCTTCGAAGATGCCAGGCAGACATGCAGGGCGGACGGGGGCGAGTTGCTCAGCATTGAAACAGAGAGCGAGCAGCGACTGGTAGAGAGGTTCATACAGCAGCTGCAGGCCGGAGATGGAGACTTCTGGATCGTGCTCCGCCAAAGCCCACAGCGCTACAGGGCAGGGGCCACAATTCCAGGTTGCCCCTCACAGTACTATTGGCTGGATGGAAGCAAGGCCAAGTTCAGGTTTGTATCTCTTATTTGTGTTGCGACTGCATCAGTGAAAACCATTTAAAGGAAGAGGGGATACAAAAAAGGAAATGTCAATGGAAACCCCTGTTTTCAGTTATGATTTAGAAGAGATAATTGGGTTAAACAAAGTTTGCGTGGGAGTGATGGAATTTGTACAGTCCCTTTCGAGGAAAACAGCATGCGATTGCGGAAAACTGTCAAATGATTCAATAAGAAATGTAATAAGAGGCTAAAACTTGCATCTTTTTGCTGCAGGAACTGGCACTGGGATGAGCCATCGTGCCGTGGTGAAATGTGCGTGATTCTGTACGATCAGTCGCCTGCTCCGCCTGACGGAGATGGTCGTTTCCTGTTCCAGTGGAGTGACGTCAACTGCTACTCTAAGAACAGCGTTTGTCTGCAAATACCCAGAAGGTGAGTGAGCAGATCACTGACACTGGGCTGTTGTACTACTGGGAATTATTCAACACTGATTTTAATTGGATTCTTAAATCTGTGTCTGACCATGACTGAAATGTGGCCAATGCTTACAACAGCTAGAACTAAACATTCAGTGTACAATTGTGTTGTTGGTTGCTTGGTTTACTGTAATGCTTTGCTCTCTGGAAACCTGAAAAGATATATCTGCTCATGTTTGAAAGAAACCTGATACCTTAAATATACCTTAAATACCAGATTACTTGATTACCTCCGACAAAGAGGTGATGTTTTGTCTGCATTTGTTATGTTTGTCTGTTAGTTAGCAGGATTATGCAAAAACTACTGGATGGATTATCAAGGATTTCTCATTTCTCAGAGAATAATTCAGGTATCTTGGTTGAAAATGAGACATGTTTCGGGGACTGATATTTAAGAGTACGTGCAATTCGGTGCAGATACAAATATAAATGCTGATCAAGTGAATTTCAAAGGTGTCATAAGGGAACTTTTGGCCCTTGGCCGTGCGTTAGTTACAGTATGTATGGACCTCCTTGTAATCATTTAGGGGAACTAAAACTGTAAAACAACCCTTCACGGAATCCATGTGCACATTCCATGTATTATAACAGTAGGCATATCTTACTGTAAGCAGTCTCTTATTTATGACCGTTTTATTTTGTGGATTCCTTTTATAGCATTTTCTGTTGGTTCTTTTTCTTTCTGTTTCTGATTTTAAATGGTTTTTGAGCATGTCTCTATGGACTTAATCTCTTTTTAGTTGGATTAATCATGTTATGTTAAAGAGAAAATCTGTCTGGATGACGTGAACTTCTTTTCCTCTGTCCTCTGCAGAAAAAGCCCAGTATATACTGATGAACGGAACATGACACATGCAGGTACAATGTGCACTTGTCTACCCCACACATAGTGTCCATGTGTGCTTTATGTTCCTGTGAGATAAAGATAACAAGTGGCAGCAGATGTGTTTATACATGGATCAAGAAACGTTAGACTACAAAACAACCAAATCACTTTTTTTTCACTTTAATGTCGACTTTGTCCGTTTCCTTTTGTGAATTGAAGACATCTGGTGGTAAAATGTATTAACGATTAGGTTGTAATTTTAATTATCTACAGGTTACATGAAAATGTTTTCCAGCCTTAATTAAGAATGTAGACGTTGTTAAAAACATATGCAAAACCTATAAAATTTACATATATTCACATATGTTCTGAATTGTGGTAAAATCTCTTCAAATCTGCAGTGGTAAGATAAGCAATGACTCATATTGAACTGTTTCTGATTGCTCCAGTTCCATCCCTGAGGCCCAAAACTATTCTCAACTACAGAAAGTGACGACAAGACAAAAATAGTTCTACCTGAGTCTTCAGGTAAGAAAATAATTTCATTTCATTCATGATACTTAGAGTTAATGCCCTTAATGTTTTTAAGAAAACTACTAGAAATCTGTGTAACAGAATCATGACGTGCCCTAAATATTCAAACACAGAGGCCATGTTTTGAAGTATTTTATGGCAAGTACTGTGTTTTTCTTTGCAGTGTCTCTCTCAGACAACACCCTGTATGTTTCCTACATCCTTTATGCAACTGTTCCTGCTGTCCTGCTGCTGCTGTTTGCGGCTGCTGGCTTCTTCTGTTACAGAAAGCATGCGAAGAGGTAAAAGCAGAAAAGTGACATATAAAGCATTCTGTTTCTGAATGCAGATTTATCAAACAGCATATTAAGAGCCATTTTAGAAGTGAAATAATGTTCTTTTGCAGAGGTAGTTAATACATTTGTGCCTAATGTATGTATTTATCAATATTGCACATTAATGCAGGTCTTTTTCAAGTATTTAACTTCCGGCTGATGTAAGGACCATTTCAAAAGGATATTCTGTGTGTAACTTGTATACCTCTTAAATCCTGTAGTTCAAATGTGATTTCTCACTTTATTTGGCTTGTAAAGTGGTAATTCAGTCATGTTGTAATGATGCTGCCATGCTCCTTAATGTCATTTCTTTCATATCCAGGAGGAAGACAGAAACAGAGAGCTGCCCCAGCAGATCACCACCATGGAAGTCAACCACAGCTTCACTTTGTCCCATTCAAGGACCTTATGCCTTCAGTGACATTACCAAACTGCCTCACACCACCCTCGACGCCAGCGCGACCGCAGACATCATGACAAAGTTATCGTGCGGCCCCTCCCCGGACTCCCAGTGTGACGATTATGAGAATGTGTCCTGCACGTACAAGGCGAGCGGCTTTGTGACCAACGACATTTATGAGACCTGCAAAGCTCAGAGTCGGCGCAGCCGCGGTCCGACTGGTTGGGTGGAAAATGAGATCTACGGATAACGCTGTCGATGCCTATCTGGTCTCTCCCAAGTGTCCGTCATACTTCACTGGCAGCCAGAGAAAAGAACACTATGTTCTCCATCCCTGTTTCCCTCCTGTGCACCATACTGGCTGCATTGTGGTGTAGGGTTACTAAACAGGTGGCTGTGTCAGCCTGGTTATTTGAGGATAGATCTGTTTCCTGTGTGTATCTGCAGCGCTGCTTCCTCAGCATCCAGCATTCAAGTCTCATTACTCACTAATGCAGGGTTCCCAAAGTTTGGTCAACTGTGACTCAGTATATTTAGACCCAGAACTTCCTAGAACCAGAGAGTTCTCTTGCTAAGATTGTTAACAAATTGGGAATTCGACTGTGTGAAAATAATAAGATATATTGAAAAATCCCTTTAACACATTTTATTATGTAGGAAGACAAGCCTGCGGTTATGGTATCAGCTTTGTGAGGGTGAATCTATGCACAGTTGTGTTTTGAGCTAACAACCTGCTGATATTTAACTGGTCTAATGTTTACCAAGTTCACCATCTTAGCTTGGTGTGTTGTCATGCTAACATTTGCTAATTAACACCAAAACCTAAGTACAGTTTGAGGCCAATGGGAATGTTATCATTCTGAAGGTATATTTAGTTATAAACCAAAGCAGAGGGAAAGTATATATATGTATGCATCGGAATCAGGTCAGGTTTGGACACACATTGGTTAGTTTTCCTATTAGCTTGGACGGTGGTTGGACAGAAAAATGAGACTTGAGCTGTTCTTCATTGTGATGGTGTATATGTCACTAAGATCCATCGTCTAGACTCTGTGAATGTCAAAAATGTTATACCAATCCGTGTATAATCGTTGAGATATTTTAGAGGAAAAGTGGAAAAAAATGGAGCTGTTGGAAGCAACAGAGGAAAATGAGACCAAAGTCATAGGATTCATCATCTTGGGACCATCGAAATCCACCTAGATGTGGGTGAACAATTTAATGGTAGACCAGCCTGGTGGACAGATGGAATGAGATAATTTATTCAAACTTCATTTTATATATTATAATTATTAAATATCCATCAAACAAATTCAGTCAGTGGAGGAAATCTGATCTGAATCATGAATGAGTCAGGTCGGTTTAGCGGCGCAGCAAGTGCTGCTATATACGGCATGGTGGATTACACATGTAACCCTGGGAATAACTGCAAGTTTTGAGCCCTCACGCAGGGTTACTCATCTTGTAAACAATCCCCAAATTAAACTACTCAACCACTTTTCCAATAACTACACTAGATATTATTGTAGGAGGCACAATGACCGAAAGATTGCGTCGGCTCTCCACTGATGCACACGTCCTATTTAGGACTATTCTGACCTTTTCTCTAAACCCGAGGAGCGGTGTGTGCGTGTGTGTGAGCCCCGATTTAAGGCTTCCTGTTTGGACTGTGATGTCAGGGAACAGGACAGTGCATGTGGAAACACTGATGACAGAACTCTGCTGACCCCAGTAAACCTCAAACTGCCCCCCCTCCTCCCTCACTCCACTTGACTGTGCGAGAAACTAAACCACTCATTTTGACATAGACACCATTGAGGAGTGACCAGTTAGATCACGTCCTGGATTCCTTCATCGTTGTTTGCCTGTGAAAGAACGTACCTGTGTTATGAACATAAAGAATATCATGGTTGTGTCTCAGTGTGCACTGAGTGAGCACCGAGTGGGCTGTTGGGTCGGTGTCTCGGAAAGATGTAGTAAGCCAGTAAGGAGAGGCTGAGTGTGTTCTTGGAGAATGTTAGACAGGAAATGCCAAAAGCACATCTGGAACTCCTACATCCAGGAAGTCTATGCGTGACAGCAGAGGCCTTCGGGGCGCTGCTCGGCTCTGCTTGCTTAGCAATCCACGGTTCTAGTGTTAGAACGACCACTGGGTGGGAATGTGCCCGCGTCTCGGAACATGACATGATTGTTGGGTGTGCAAATAAAGTTTGGTTGCACAATATTGTGGTTGCATTCCTTATTGAATAGCAGTACGGAATACTCAAGTGTCATGTGTGTTTGTAGCGGAGTGACGTCAGATGTGTGTGAATGCTGTCTAAGTATTACCACTAGTGCACTGAAAAAATATTCAAAAAGGAAATGGTAAACATCAGAAACCAATGCTCGAGTTTTGGCAGAGACAACTTAGGGTTAGATCGGGGTCACGTTCATCATCATAACACCCAACTGGTTCGGGTTATAGGTTCATGTTAGGGAACACAGATAAACAGGGAAACAGACCCTCCCAGAAACCGAGCCTTTGGAATCCAACACTAGTCTAAAAAGAAATGTGGGGCCTTGCATCAATTTTTCAATTTCTGCCAACAGGTTGGTGCTGGTGTGTAGCTGGACGAGTCTTTGTTGCTGATAAAATGTCTGGTCTCACATGAGGGCCTGCAGGTTACATTATATAAGGGTATATGTTATGTTATATATCAGATTTGTATACGGTTAATGCATATTTTTTTTATGGATTATTTAATGTAGCAATGAAGAGGAACGGTTTATTTTTTTACAAGATTATTGCATGTGTTGAGAGATGCATGGTTTTTTTCATTCATACTTGCAGAGAGCTGGGAGAATAACAGAAGCGGATGAATGAATGTAATCCTTTTGTCCCGCATCATCATCATCATCATCATCATCTTCATCAAAGCACGATACACACCTGCAGGGCGACACTTCAAAGTTTACCTCGGCGCTGCGATCAAGGAGGCGCAGGCGAGCAGACCGATTTTCAGAATAGCAATTTTACCGGTTGACGTAGGAGATGGGTCCGGTCGTCCTGGCAACCAATTGGCACTGAAGTGTGGAGCGGCTCCGTGGCCCCGCCCCCTGTACAAATACCCCCATGGCTTTGACGTCAATACACGTCAACCGGAGAACATGATGCCTCTCTGCGAGTCCACCCGTGCGCTCCGCGGCTGACAGAGGCTCCGCGCAGCTCAGACATTATCGCGCTATTGTCGCGGAGGGGAACGCGGTGCGACGGCTCAGCTCATGGCCTGCTCCGGGCAGCGTCGCCACACGGGCTCCGGCAGAAAGCAACTTTGTTTTTAATGGACGCGCTTCGAGCGGCGGCGGCAGGAGGAGCGGCAGCAGCGGCGGCGGCAGCAGCGGCGGTGGGCGGCTTGTTCTACTTTCGTCTTTATCTGTAGCGGCCCGAGCGAGCAGCAGCGCGAGCCCCGTGCGAGAGCCCCCCTTCCTCCGGGCAGCGTGTCCCCCTTCGCCCGCTCGTCTGGCTACCTACTCCTCCCTCCTCGTCCACAACAGTCACATTTAGAACAGCATGGTCATGGCTGACAGTGTCCAGAAACCGCTGAGGCCGGGGTCCGGTCCGAGTGGGCTTCTACGACATCGAGCGCACTTTAGGAAAGGCAATTTCGCCGTGGTGAAGCTGGCGCGACACCGCATTACCAAGACCGAGGTGAGTGAGTGAGCGTGTGTGTGTGTGTGTTTGGTGAACTAGTTAGCCCCCAAAGCTAACTTAGGCTACTGTTCAGCCGAGTTACATAACTTTTCTCATGTGTGGCTGACACCCCACATATTCACAGCGGAAGGCGCGACGCTGCGTCCGCGTCGGGCACCAACACAAACTTGGATCGGGTGACGGCCCGGTCACTCCACCCGGCCGCTCCGGTGCTTCCACTCCTGCAGGTTCAGGAGCAATGACTGAGCGCACGTTCACCCCCCCACCCCACCCAGCTGCACATCACTGCCAGGAAGAGCCCTGACCACCGGTGCTGCTGGGAAACACGAACTGTAAACATGCGTGCGTTTTATTTCCCCTACTTCCAGGCCCATCAGCATCATACACCTGCACTCCCTCTCTGCTAATGACCGCAGACAGTGCAGCGACTCAGAAAGAGTATGGCTGGTGTAAACATGCCGTAACTGGGGCGTACATGCATGCAGCATGGGTCGGTGGTCCCATTATGTAATCTAAATAATGATGTGATTTACCGGTGCCTTGTGCCAGCAGTGCCCGAAGAGCTTTCCGAGGAGCAGGGGCATGGCAGCCAGAGCTGTGTAATTGGAAAGCAGCAAGTGTTCTGCACACAGGCACGCAGACAGCGATCCACTGACACAGCTCTCCCGGTCTTCATGTAGGTCGGAGAGGGTTTGATGTCACACTGAACGCTCTCATGTGATGCAGCATTAACGGGGTTTGGATTGAGTTAACTTAAAGTTTTATGTCATCTCTGTGCAGAGAGGACATTTCGTGAATGGGACCTCTGAGTGCCATGAATTTTATTGTACTGACAGAGACACTGAGATTCAGTGTGGAGAGTGTCCGGCCTTTGTAGAGAAGCTATGTTGTGAGAAGCAGAGTGGGGGGTGTTAGAAAAATAGGCCCTGAGACATGTGAAAACACAGTCGCAAACTTTGATCTTTGATCCTCAGGACCTCCCAACTGTTTGTTGTGGAACGTGAGCTATCATACTCTACAGACAAGATCTACGTCACCCAGACGAGACTCTTGGTAGGTTTAATGAAAAGCACGGATCGAGAATGGCTCTAAAGGCTCTTACCGTGTTAATCTTTTTATTAAAGCCTGCGAAGTCTAGTCAGGTAATCTGCAACCGTGTGAGGTGAGGTTTTCATTTCAGGTAAACACTGCACCAGGTGATTTCACTGAGTGCCTCCAGCCTGCATGGCATTAGGGCCGACTGAGAACATAGGGTGGTGGTTTTCAGGCCACTGGTTTGGTGGAGGTCACTGATCGCTGGTTGGTACAGAGAGCCGCTGCGGACGCTTGGCTTGACCAGAGCCAAAACTGTTTAGTCAGAGTGGCCAAGGTCAGCTGGAGAGGGAGGCTATCAACTTTATGTGATGCCATCTGCCTTGAGAATATGCCAATGTAACAGAGATGTTAGCCTGGTAAGAGAAACCAGAGTTTAATGACACATTAAAGTGTGTGTGTGTGTGTGTGTGTGTGTGTGTGTGTGTGTGTGTGTGTGTGTGTGTGTGTGTGTGTTGTGTGTGTGTGTGTGTGTGTGTGTGTGGTGTGTGTGTGTGTGTGTGTGTGTGCGCATATTTCCAGATAAGTGTACCTGTGTGTGCATAACCTACTTTTCCTACTCATGGCCCCTGCGTGTTATACTGAACCATTCATCCCATTATGCATTATGTACATTTTGCAGCTTGTGGGTTCACATCGTGTAGACCCGTTCCCATGTGGTCCCTTGCGTTTATCCATCCTCCAAAATAGGCTAAATTCCTTTTTAACTCATTGTCCTCGAATGACCTTGTGCTAAGTGAGTTCCTGTATGTTTGTGTATGTATTGTTGACAAGAGCTCTGATCTTGTCACGTAATCCCTCACTACTAGACCAGTTGTTTTAATTGAGTTTACTGACTTGGAGCTGGTGTGCTGTTAAATGACTCGGATTCCGCCATAGGATTTAACGCCAACTATTCGCTGTCGGTACTAGTGGGTAGGAAGATAATGACGCGAAGTGTTCAACATCAAAACAGCCATTACTGCACATCTCTAACTGCGAACTACCAGTGGATGAAAGAAGATCAAAACGAGCGCCTATAGGACGGAGGTATCAGACTTCACTCGACGTCTAAAACCAAACAGTGTCCTGACTGATATGATCACAGCATGAAAAAAATGACTCCATATTTATTTCAATGATGCCACTGCAGTGATACAGCGGGGATGCTTATGCAAAAACAATTCAGGGTAATGAAGCGGAAAATGTTACACCTTGCTCAACTTTTGCCCCGACACTGGGTGACATCAGCTGGCAACGCACCGCGAAAGCAAGCCAAATACATGCACTTGCACATTCCTGGTAAAATACTTTTACAGTGTGGACAGGGCGGTTCTACTGTTTATATGATGGCTGCCAAGATGGAGGATAACACGATCATCAGTGTGATAAAAGATGGTATTATAAACTGCAGTGCAATGTTTTGGCATCTGGTCATTCTTCACACTCATGGATCTGTTTTAATAATCTCACCTAAAACTGCATCAGTGATTACTTGCGTGATTGATTGCTGCAGATAATGTGTTATTGATTAATCATCCCTAAAGCTCAAATAGACCTATTCAAATGGTCTGTTTTGTCACTGAAAGCCAAGGCCAAATAGTCCCCTTATGAAATCTCATATAAATTCTCTAGATCTTTTTATTTGGATCGACCACCAATTGTAAACACTCCTAAATATGCAGGGTTTTTTTTCATCTGGTTCCATGAATGTATATTTTTGGAGAAATCAATGAAATGTTGTAAACCCCCTTTATCACCATGTTAAAGAAAGCCAAAAAAATAATCCTGAATCTGCCCCCTGTTCTGGATCCGCACCAAAATGTAATAGCTTCTTCCCTGATCCATACGGCCTCGTTCCACCAAGTTTCGTAGAAATCGGTTGAGTAGTTTCTGCGTATCCTCTTGGACAAACAAACGGACAGGGTTTGAAATAATTACCTCCTTGGCAAGTTTACTATCTTAGAAGATAAGGATAACAAATTCTCACCCTTTTGCCGTTGTTACTTAAACAATGACTCAAACTGTTTATCTAATCGATTCAGCCGAGTCTCACAAGTACCTGAAACTACGCACTAATGTCTGCAGGCCCCCTAACGTAGTCTGGGGTCTCCTGTTGTTTACTTGTCCAGCTCGACTTCGAACACCTTGAGAATCACACTGATGAAGTGTTGTTTATGAGGCCATGTGAAGCAGAGATGTTAATGTTGCCGTGCTACGTACCAGGCGTCGTTACTCAACCCAAGAGTGTTGAGGTTGTGAGTGCGATTTACACCAACACGTACTTTTGTGGTTATGTGTGTGTGTGTGTCTGTGTTTGTGTGTATCCAGCGAGGCATGTGCTTGCTGTACTTTCCTATCATATTTCATCATGGCTCAATTATAAAAACTTGTTTATGAAGGATTCCGCACAAGCTGTATGTTTATCTTGTGTCTCAGAACCAGTTCTCCGCTCTCATAGCTGAAAGAACACACTGTGTCCTTCTGTTGCTTGGGAGTATTAAAATGCTGTGTGTAGTAGCGTTTGTGTAAGTGTGTGTGCGTGTGTGGGGGGGGGGTGGTCTTTCTAATTGCTCATCAATTCTGATTACGGGTGATTATAGTTGTATTTTTGATGCTCCATCATTCTGCAGGTGGCCATCAAGATCATCGACAAGACCCAACTGGATGCTGTCAACCTGGAGAAGATCTACAGAGAAGTTCAGATCATGAAGATGCTGGACCACCCCCACATAATCAAGCTCTACCAGGTGAGCCATCAACACCCTTTCACTGCCTAATATGCAAAATGTGAATAAAAATGATCTAAAGCTGCTTTCCACGCGGCATCTATTGCACTTTTGTCCGTCCTGGGAGAAGGATCCCTCACTTGCTCTTTGGGTAATTTTTCAAAAGGACAGAGGATGTCGCACCTTGTTAAGTTCTATGAGACAAATTGTGATTTGTAAATATGGGCTATGATTATGATATGTAATTTCATGTTGGCTCTTGTCTCTTTTGTCTATCTGTAATGGAAATCTCTTTGTAACTTGTTACTCCCCGTTTCATAATGACGTGTGATGATAAACGGTTTCACCTTGTTTTTCTTTTCTGTTTATTATTGTAACAAGTATTTTTAGCTTTTATTTTGTCTTTCTTTTTAAGCTGTGTCAATCAAAACATTTCCTGGTGATTTGTTTTTTGTCTTGGTTGTTTAGATCTTACTTTCTTTGACACATCTCATCACAACACTGTGTACTGATGATAGAAGAATGTCACTTATTCATGTTTCCTCCATGTTTGCATACCACACACAAAGACGTTTTTAAAAATCATTAGAGAACCGGTTTTCAATTGTCCAAACCATCGTAATTGCTTGCCTGGCAGCTTATTAGTTCCTTTCATCAATGCCGGCGTGGTTTTCTTACTGTTACCCATTGAAAAGCATTGACGTCAAACTCAAGTGTTCACCCTGATGGAAACATGCAACAAGGAGGATTCATGGCGTAGAGTAAGAAGTGATCACTTCAGGAAGAAAGATGATGAAATTTGTATTGTCTGTAATTTCAAGTAAGGGTGTTAACTCCAACAGTATGCCGAAACCTCTGTCTATGCAACAGCGGCTTATCTTCCAGTAATGCCATGTATTTGACTATCTACGCACGAGTGCCACTGCCTCCCAACCGAGAAGAATGTGTTTACCGAGGGTAATATCTTATGTGATAATGACATTTGTGCCACGTAGACGGCTTAGCAGGTATTTCTTTGACTAAGAAAATGTAATTAAAAACAGTGGTTAACCAGTTGAGCTTCAGAACACCTGAGTCACACTCTTGCAGACTCTGGGACAATAAAACAAAGGGCCTTTATTTCCCACAGAAAACTTATCAGAAATCGATAAAGGAATCAATAAAGAATCTAACCAATGAGCAGAATTGTTAATGGCGTTCTTATCTAAATCTTATCAATTCCCATCCTTAAAAATGTCCATCTGAACCTGCCCAAATTCACACACATATTTGTGTTATTGTTTTGTTGTCCTGTTATTGTCTTAGTTATTCTAAAGGGCACTGTAATCATGTAATGATGCATTGCAGTGTGGGTCCAGTGTAACATCTGCTGAGAAAGCCCAGAATTAACTTTGCCTCCGACTAATCTGTGATCAAATCAGTTTTGCGGAGCAGAATTGCCGTCGCTCTCTGTTGATCTTCACTCCAGGTACTTTAGCAGTCGTGGTGTTGAAGCACAGCACTAATCCAGGTCATTTTCTGATGCATTAGCAAACAACTGCTGCCGAGCAGAACCTGCCACCACTGGATAGTTTAAGATATGAGAGCTGAGTCTCAGTTAATGACTGACTGACCCTACACTGCGCTGTGTGTATGTTCTCCACACTTTGTGAAGGTGCTACTGGCCTAATTCAAACTACATAATGTTTGTAGGTTTATATGAATTAAATGTTTGCAGTGTCATTTCTATTTAGGCTAGGTTTGGAAATATGCACCTTTTTTTAAATCACAATTACATGTATCACCTGAAAAATAGGCCAGAATAGATTTGTTCGTTGTTAAAAAGCATTTTTAATTCTTGTCCATAGCTCCTGTCTAAATGCCCAAGCATGTAATGTACTTTGAACTTATGGTCGATATATTTGTGTCTGGACAACAACTGCCACAAGAAATTCTACAGCAGGACGAGTGCTGTTTAGTATCTCTTTGTCTAACATGCATGACAAAAGTTGGAAGCAGAGTTGCAACAAGATGGGAATTTCATGAAGAGTTGTTCACTGACACATGTTGACAATTGGTGTCTGAGGACTAGAACAGCTTCGCTACAGCATCATCAAGCTGATAAGTGGATGGTTAGGTGAAGTTAACACAGTCGAGTAACCAGTAACTGCAGAATAAAGTGCTGCTGTACGCACAACAAAGTGGGAGCTTGAAACTCTCTGGTTTAACCATATCATCCTCTGGACATATAGAAATTTCACATTTCAGTTCACGGTTTCAGTTCTTGGTTCCATCTAGACCTGCTTCCCAGAAAAGATTTTGAAATGTCACAGTTGGAAATGACAAACACTGATAAACAGCAAAACATTTCACAAATCTGAGGTAGATCAATTATGTGTCACATCTCCTCACTGTGCTTACACAATGCAAAACAATGTGTTACGGCCCAGCCCTAGTCTGGTCTATTCAGAAAAAGCATCATACACCATGGCTTAACTGTAAACTGAAATGTTCTGTGTCATTGTTGATTCTTAGAACACATTCGTAATTGTGACAGGATTTCTTGCTGCCGAAATTTGCTGTATTTCTTTCAGGTCAAGAACAATTTTGCTTGATGGTCTCTGTAATGGTTCTATTAAAATGACGCCATCTCACTGTCAGTAGTGCGACGTGTGCTGAAAGGATTTTTATAGAAGTAAATCCCATAAATGTCACTTCCCTTGTGTCATTTTTATAGTAATTGGTATGAGAAAGTTAACATAAATTTAACATGACTCAAAGTTTATATTGTGAAACGATTTGTTCTGGTTGTTGCACTTTATTGACGTGTTAGCGAGGCTAAAGGAAACTTGTTTCACCCAGTTACTGTGATGTCCACTGTCTGGAACAAAATAGCCCGACCACCAATGACTCAAACTGTTTTTGGTGATGCAGTTATGTTACATAAGACGGGTCCTGTTACTTTGTTTAGGGGAAATAAATGAGTGTTCATTATCATTACACAACCATGTGGCACTGCTCCAACTTTTTGCCGTGTTATTTTAGTATGTATCATTATCTCCAACGGCCCCTCCAACCAATCAGCACAGGTCAATTAGCGATTTCCTTTCCCAGTCTCATAAACTAGGCTTGGCCCCGTGGCCCCGGAGGGAAGCCCTAGCAAATGAAGACACACAGAGACACAGACAACCCAACTGTGGACCCCACTCTAGTTTACCGCTTCTCCGCTGACCCCGCTCTTCACTTCCTTTCTCCCGCTCATATCTCACCATCATCGGATTCTCTTGAGTTCACCACTCTCAATTATTCTCGACCAGCAAGAGTCCTCTCTCTCCAAGTAAAGACTTTAAGCCGTCAAAATTATCATTGGATGCTTTTTATGAAACTACAAAACCATGTCTTTCAATACTTTTTCATAGGGATGCCTTTACAAAATGAATGCTTCATTTTAATATCAATCAGTTACAGGAAATCCTTGAATAAATTGAGTGGATCCTGACACCAAGTCAATATCCTCTACGCTACAATTAATGTCCACATTGTTAAAAGCATTAAAATAATTACATTTAAATGTATGATTCATTGAGAGACTTGTATTCAAAATCAAAAAGCATAGCCTGTATGCAGCATGTGATTCAGCCCAGAGACGACTCTCATTCAGATGGGATCAGTCAAGCACAGTTTGAAATGGTCTTCAAACTTAAGTACTATTATTGTTATGCTTGGTTTGGCCATTCAAACATAAAACACATAAAATAATAACTTGTTTGATTGGTTTGGCCAGTTTTGTGGAACAAGCAGCATACTGTTTAACATGTTGAATATCACCTCTAGCAATAGGTAGTGTCAGACCATGTGACATGAAGCTAAACACTAAGAGCAGTTTGCATTTCTTGGCATATGGAATTTGAACTATGAATCATCCACTTGCATTAGGATTTATGACATGACAGATATATGGATTAATGTATTCCGCCTATAACAGTTACAACAGTTCCTAAAAATGCTGTACACTGTGTACCTAATGTGTTATCTTCACTGAATTGAAGTGGGACAGTAATCATTTTCAGTGCAGGAAAGGTTTTTACTGTAGCTGCAGGCATGTAATATAAATGGTAGTGAAGTACAGTAGTCACTTTGTATTTACTGTCTGTAATCCTGTTTAACGTCATTAATTTCTAACAAGAGCATGCGTCATTGCTTTGGCTTGAGATGTGAACCTCTGGGACAAAAATCCGTAATCCAAAATGATCAAGAAATTTCATAATTTAGAGTGAAAATAATAAAAAAATAAATACATGTAATAATGTATTTTGGCAAAAAACTTCTACAGCTTCTGAATCGATATAAACATTTAAAGGAGACACATGATGCTTTTTCAGATTTTCCATTGAATGTGTGCTTTATAGTTTTTTTTGCTTATGTGAAGGTTTTGCAAAGTTAAAAAGGCCAAAGTCCACAGTAAAGGTGTGGAGCTTTAGCTCACCCCCACAGAAAAATGCTCCTGGAATACCTGATCAGTTGCCGAGCTTCTGGGGAATCTTGATGTCATGCATCATCACAATGCACCAGCTTTGCATAATACACACCTAGTGGCTAGTCTGACGTGCCCCCAAACAAAGCCAGGTAAAGTGAGAGCAGAGGCCGACATTTCCTACACATGCTGTAAGCGGTTGACCAATCACAACAGGATCTGCCAACTGGCCAATCAGAGCAGAGTGGGCTGTATCAGTAAGAGGCCTTTTGAGAGAGAGGAACTAAAACCAAAGCGTTTCAGACAGAGGTTGAAAAGAGGAGCTGCAGCTTTGGACATTCTGAGGAAAGTGATGTATTTTCTGAACATTCAAGCATGTAAACCTTTATAAAGTCAAAATAATAAAGAATCTTGTATTGTATTGAACACATCTGCCTACGTCTCTTCACAGATGATATTTTATTTTGTCAAGCACAGATATAGCTTATAATTTAAATAAGGGCTGCATTCCACTAATGTTACCTGGTGCCAGGGCCCTGCTTCTGTACTGGCTCACTGCCACACCTAAATGAAACAGATTAACTTTTATTACCTTTAGTTACACCTGTCCTAATGTCACAAGTCATAATGTCCGCCATAAGAATAGTTTAATATCCCAAGTTGATGCTGCGCTGAATTTATCAATCGGTTGTTTTCCACAATACATAGAGGACAAGGCCGAACAAAGGGAGAAAAAAAACTGGCTTTCATTTCCTAAATCCATGAATCGGTCAGTGTAACAGATGGAAAGTTGATCATAAACAATGAGCGTGGGATTTCTGGTGTGAATGTCTGGCTCGCTGTGTCTGATTCATCCTCCCTCTCCATCTGATTCTCCCGTCCGCGTTTCACTCGATTCATCTCCCGAGTGTTTCTGTTTCTAAATCCGTTCTCCTCCTCCTACACAACACGGCACCATGTGAGGGCTGAAAGGTTTTAAGTACCATTCAAATATGCTCGGCAACACCAACTGTCCACCTCCATTCTCTTACATGGTTACCATATTTAGACCCTGTGCCATTCATGCGTTTTGTTTTGCTCATGACTGTGTGGAAGCCAGATGCTGTGGTTTAACCACAGAGTGAGGCTTGTGAGGGTGATGATTGAGTATCTGTTGTTGTAAATCTTGTTTTCTAATTTTCTCCTGTTGCAGGAAAGCATTAATTTTGATTATCTGATGATAACGTTGAAAAGTAGTCTTCTGTGTGCATTCACATTCACTCTCCCACTCTTTTTCTCCCCTCCCTCGACCCCCGTTCCTCGTTCTCTCCCTCACAGGTGATGGAGACGAAGAACATGCTTTACTTAGTCACGGAGTACGCAAGAATGGGGAGATCTTCGGTGAGTGATCTTTTCAAGTCCAAGATCAGTCTGACTAAAGTTTCTTGCACACGTTGCCCCACCCAGTTCATGTACGTCCTCCTCTGCTCTGTTGCGTCAGTCATGTTTTGACAAACAAGGAAGTATCAAAGTCTCGTTGAGTTTGCAGCGCTCTTAGAGTTATTCTGGCCTCGATCTCAAAGGTCACAGATGGAAAACTGTGAACACTGTCCTAATATGGTCCTTGTCATTAGCTGCAAGTAATTGCCGTGCTAAATGTGCTGACATCGTTTTCCTGTCGTGTAAATGACATCACTGGCGGCCTTTGAAGGCCACAGAGAGGCAGCCTCAAAGAGAAAGAGACAGATTTATTACTGTATGTGGTGCAGAATCACATGCTGCTTGCTGCTTTACTGCTTAGATGTTCAGATTACGCAAGATATAAAGATTAGTTTCTATCTGCTGACCAACAGTGGCGTCATTCCTCCACGTTCATTAGTTCTTGGTACTGATATTAAATTCTACTTTAGTTTCCTGTTAGGACTAAAAGAGCGGATCTGCAAAAAGAAGCAACAAAAAAGGACCATCTTTACGAGACATGATTTTACAAATAATTTGTAATTTATGTGGACGGATTACATGGTTACTTGGTGTTATAACCAAAGTGAAACATGTGACAGGAAATGTTAAAAACTGCAGGCTAATACTGTAGACTGGGCCTTTCCTAAATCAGGAGTTTTTTGTTTTGTTTTTTTTATTTAAAAATGAAGACAATCATTGGCAAACAAAGTAACATAATATAACAGATTATATGAACAGATGTTGTCCCAATCAACTGCTCATAATGAAGCTAGATTCAAAATGTCCCTCTCAGAAGAGATTGGGTCAAGAGGAAAATGCCTTAAAACTAGCTGCATGAAAATCTTCTAAATTCTTCATATCAAACTAAAATTTACAGAATGAACCAAAAACCCTTTAAATGCAATCTTCTTAATAGACCAGTTAAGACCAGTGAGACTCATATAAAGCTATATATATTTTTTCATGGGAGCCTGAAGGTCTTGCATATGGATTTAAAATTTTTTAAAAAGCCCAGATGTTGATGTGATCAATATCGCAAAAAATGCAATTCACCATTTTGGACATTTAGGGCAGATAGAAAAAAAGAATTGTTCCTTTGCAAGAGACAATAATTTCCACTCAGTCACTTGCCAGTTTTTTAGAGGCAAAAATGCTCAAAAAGGGAAGTGGGCAAAAATTTACTAAATGAACATGTGTTCCAAGTGGGACAGTCTGAACATACAAGATACAATAATGGTTTTTAAATTATTTATGGTACGTCAGTTGAACTGTTTTACTGTAATAATGTAAAGTTCAAAGAAAGAGACTTGTGCACGAGGGGGACAGACAAGTCAGAACTTGGCAAGAATAGTACATGAAGATAACACATTATCTCAGTCTGCCATAGAACGAAATGTACTCTATTGCTGCTGCACACGCACATCACACAGACTCAATTTGTACAATGTGTATGCACTACAATCTCCAAACCAGTACACTAGACATCAGCCCCAATAAACAGCAAGTTTATTGCACCTTTTATTTTTATTTTTATTTTTTTATTTTGTGTATGTATTTGATGAGAAATATTGCGATTAAATATCGCAGGATTATTCTTTTCAAAATCTAAAAATTCCTGGAATCCTTCCTTGCAAACATGAAATACTTTTACCTTCAAAAATATCAAGAATTACAACACAAGTTTCGACCTGTCTGAGGTGGACAAGCTATAAGTGGCTCATGATCCACAAAAATGATTGGCCTCACCTATTAGACTGTCTGAGAATGTTAGCACTTTAACCTACTTCCAGACACAGTAGCAGACAGACTTACTCCAGCAATAGTTTACGGTAAACTTAATAGTCGTGTGTGTGTGTGTGTGTGTCTGTGTCTGTGTGTGTGTCTGTGTGTGAGTCTTTGTAATTCTGAGGCCAGTGTTCCACTTGTGATGTTGACTCAGCAGCAGCAACTCCTGCTCCTGTGACCTAGTGAGAGCTGGGAAGCAGACACCAGGAAAAATGAATGAGAAAACAGTGTGGTTTAAAATGGGAAGGAAGTGCAGACGTGCGGAGAGATTCATCTGCATCAGAACATATGTCACAGCCATTTTAACTCAACCAAGCAGCATCTTCTATTAGCCCAGCCAACAGGAATTCCAATGTACAGTTTACTCGTGATGGAAATTTGCTTTCATTCAGTTCGATGAGAAGATCGATGCCACTCTCAAAGCTCTCATAGTGCTAAATACGAAGTTACTGTCAGGAGAAGGTTAGCTTAGCTGAGCACAAAGACCGGAAGCTGAGGGAACTAGCTCGCCATTTTAATCGCATTAATACATGCTGAAGTGTTATGTTAATTAGTTTTAGAGGTGCTTGTGTTTTTAGTTTTTAACCTAGGAAAGAGCCAGGCAATCTGTTCGCAGTCGTTATGCTAAGCTAAGCTAACCCTCTCCTGGCTATAATTTCATATACCTCTTTTACACCAAAGTTAGCAGCATTTTTGAATGCGGGTAAACCAGCTATTGACTCCTTAACCATTGCCAGTAGAGTTTCTTTTCTTTTTTCTGTGTTGCGTTTTGCACAGAACGAAAAATGTGTGCCATAATGTTCAACCTGCAAAGTAATTTGACCCGGGAGTGAATGCTGTTTGTATCCATCCCCAAAACCAGATGTTAGTGGGTGTAAGTGGTTTTTTTTACCCGTGGAAAGGGGACTATATATTGACCCTACAGACATTAGAGTGGCGTCCGTCTTCTCATCTAACTCCTGGCAAGACTGTTCCTTTAAACAACCGATAATGATTGGGTCAACCTCATTTTCCATAATCCATAGATTTTCTCATGGATCATCTCAGGATATTATAAAACCATTGTGCCCTGATTCCTCAGACCCCTCTGCCCTGATTGCACAATGTACTATAGTTATATAAGACATTCATATGTCAGGCCAGGCCATCAGCCAGGCAGACAGCAACTGGTCGCTGTAGCAGCAGACTAGTATTACAGTATTCAATCTCACCAAATCGAACAATCGTTACTGATTTCCAAATGTGCTTCGTGGAGAAAGGCTCGAGTCATCCAGTCATGCTGCACTCAGACAAATGGATAAGCTGCCAGGTCTGATCTCCAACCTCGTCCTCCGCTATCGCCCTCCTGAGAGTTGCCTCGTATTTTTTCCGACATGACGGATTTCTCAGGTCTGCTCCTCGCCATAGGTTACACAGAGGAAGTTGTGGATGCTGAACAGCCCAGCCTGTTACTGTGTGTGTGTGTGTGGGGGGGGGGGGGGGGGGGGGGGGGGGGGGGGTGTAACTGTGAAGACAAAGAACCTGGGTGGGGGGGCACAGCATAGGAATCCATGCCAGTTTGTGTATGTGCCTTTGTGTCTGTCTGTCTGTCTGTCTGCCGCTCCATAGGCTGCCTCACCACCGCAGGATGGATCAAACCTGGAAATTGGGTCAACCACAAATAAAGAGGAATTGCAGAGAGCAGACGCAGGAGGAGAGAGGAGGTAGAAGAGAATAGAGAGGCGAGAGCAGGGGACATCCATTTGAATTTGGAAGGTGGTGGAGAAATGTAGGGCACGCATATTTAAGAAAGCACTGCTGGAGAGAGGGGAGTATAATAGCTGGCAGTGAGAAGAATCACTCATGCAGATCTCGTGTCTGACTGATGGGAAGGGAATGAGACGGGCAGACTGGTTATTTATTTACTTAGGCTGTCAATTTCTATTTCACCACAAACCTTCACATCTGGGTCAGTTCTCTGCATCTGTAAGCTGACGGGGTGTGGCAGCTTTCACTTTGATGACCAGAGGAGAAAAACCTAAATTAATAAAGGAAAGGCTACTTAAATTAAGACCTGCTGTTTGGTATCAAATAACATGAAAGTTCAAATCTTCTTCAAAAATAAGTTTCCAAGTGACCCAAATATTTGGGTAAACCTGAGGCATATATGCTACAAACTGATTCACTAGTTCTCCAATTTTAGCAATTAATTTGTAAATGTATAAACCTGAAAGCTGGATGTTTTATTGTTTATTTGTTTCCAGTTTCAAAAAGTGATGATATTCACTTCTAACCTTTCCCAAGGTCGTCTCATCTGTTCAGGCATCTAACTATCAATGAAGAGAAGCCATATGATTCCCTCAACCAACCATTTCACATGATGTGCAAAATAAATTTGAAGGACAACACCCGATGTAGAGACTATACATATATGAAACTGAGGTTTAGTGGCCTCAATGTTGTCAGATATGTGACAGTCCTGACCAACACCATCATTTTCCATCAAATGAATGTGCATGCACAAAGTTTATCAGTCAATTATGTAGTTTTATTTCAGAGTTACAACAATTAGTCAACTAATTTGTCAGCCTTTCGATATTAAGCTTCTCAAATGTGAAGATTTGCTGCTTTTCTTTGTTCGGTATAAAATAAATATCTTAGGATTTTTTAGTGTTTTATTGAATATATCAAGCTATCTGAATACAGTTCTTTGAGCAGTGGACATTTTTTATTTTCACTTTTCATAAAGACAAACAAATCTAATATGTTTGGCAGATGAATCAATAATAATAATAATAATAATAACTTGTATTTGTATTGCAGAGTAAGATCTTGTCAAAGTGGTTTACATCAGTAAAAGTCCAAAGGATGTAGCAGAAGAAGTAAACCATAAAAACCCCACAGTAAAACACATTGGAATTCAAAATGCTAATAACTAGATGTAAATAGTCATGAAACCACCAAGACAACACAAAATCGAGCCTATAAGAATACATGTTATTGTTCAGTCTGAAGGTATCCTAATGCTCTGATGCCCTGACCTCCTCTGATAGGCCTACAACACAAAGTCTTAGTTCTGGTTGGGTGAGGTTCAGGATCTCTAGGGATAAGAAGTATGTTGCACTAATTGGTCATTACCTCCACCAGATAGGTTTCTTTTATAGTAGGATTACACAAAAACTACTGAACCGATATCTGCCAAAATCATTCTTTCACTTGCTTAACTTTATGACAGATAAATGATTTATAATTGTAATTGGACCATTTCCTTAGGTTATCATGTGTATGATTACCCGGCCTTGGCAGAGGTATGTACTAACTACAGCTTTATAGATTGTATAGATACAATCACTACTAACTAAATTCCATTAAAAAGCATCTACACTGTCTGACAGTGCAGGGTTTTGGTGATGCTTGAAGGAAGCAGATATTCTCTTGATATTTACAAACAGTGAGTGACAGGCTGCGTCTTGCAGCTTTTAAAAAAAACGCAAGAAGGAAATGTTGTGCCACAATAAGTCTGACATGTTTTTCTACATTTGAGCTGAGGCAATTTGTTTCTCTCCTCAGTGATTGCAAACATTGGAAACCGAGTAGTGTTTTAGTGATAAATAAATCAGAACATGTATAAATAATGTTTTTATGTCTGCATTATACAAAATATCAGTCCTTCAGTACAAAAGTTAACTAAACTAAATAGATAAACAGAGGTAGTGCAATTATCAAATTACAGCTGTAAGATTTCATTTAATTCTTAAATTGTTGTCTCTAAATCCCTGGTTGCTGTGCTGACTCGCAGTCATCTGCATTCACCTCATGTTGTGTGAAGCAGAAAACCAAAGAATATTTCTCAGTGGTGATGGCATTAATCAACTAGTATGAGAAAGTCAACAAGGGTTACGTCCTTCAGATTTTAATCGAGTGTTTGAATGATGACGATATGATAAGTTCCCCTAGTTGAGCCTTATATTTCACAAAGAAAAACAATGTTTACACACCTCTACATAATCAGAAGCTGAACCTGTGAAATCCTTTTTGATCCTGCACCGGCCTTGACATCCCCTATAAAAAGCATTCCCTCCCACAAAGTGCAAGATGTTTAAATCATGCTGTGTTCAAAATTTATTTTACGGGTTATGTTTATGTCTGACTCTCGAGTGCTGTCAGCATCAAGCAGAATGCAAATTATATACAGTCTAAATGTCTGACTTTTCCCTCGTAGGCTAAGAAAGAACTGAAAATGCACTGAGAGGTTGCCTGATATGTGTCATTCTTAATTTCTGAACATGCATTGTTTTATTTGCCAGGCAGTCACATACCTTCAGTGTTTTGAGTCACAACAAACCTCCTGTTTTTTCGTGTCTGAAAAAGCTCAGACTTTCTGATTCCATCAGGAAGCAGCTGCTCCTCAGACTAAAGGAGTGGACGGCAAGAAATGTAATCCGAATTTTTTAGGAGATTAAAAAACACCCTAACTCAATCCAATTGAACAAACCTGTGTGATTACAGCAAACACTTTTAGTCTCCAATCTAGAAATTTAGATGCACAACAACCGGGCAGGTGCTGAGCTGAAATGAATAAATAATCAAATAAATGCAATGATTAAGTGAAAATTGGAGCCCTGCAGTGTGTGAGTCATTAGTTTTTCTGTTTTTTTTTAATTACTAAATCATCTCCCCCATCTCTCAGTTTAAATTGCACACTTACATATTCATGTAATACAGCTTTGACTTCCAGAAGGAGCACTAAGTAGAAGGGACAGTTGTTTTTCTATAAATCTGCAATTATTGCACCTAATGATTATTTCCCTTTTATGGAGTTATTTGACCATTATTTTCTCCATTTCTCATTTAATTTTTTTTTCTATAAAATATCAAAAAAAATAGTGACATTTCAGGGGGGGGGTTTCCAGGCCAAAACCCAAACATATTAGGTTTTACTTTCAGTTAACACAAATACTCACAAGCAACAAGCTGGAAATGATTCCTGTATTATCAAAAAAAGGTGACTTTTTATATTTGAAAGGATTTACACATTATTTAATTCAATCATTCCAGTAATCCTGAGTAATCCAGCCATCAATGTGTTTCTAAAAGTTTTTTAATGCAGGCCCACCCATTCTGGTGCTGAAATTCAAAACTACACAAAACGAATGGAAAGGGTTTGATAAATTGCAGCAGTATGCATCTTTAGCTTTGTATTTTAGCCAAAGCAACAGAGTTTGAATTTGAGTACTTTCTGAATGAAAATTTGTGAGTTTATCATAGAAGAGAAATCAAGTGTCACGACAGGTAGCTGCATCTGACTTTTGGCAGGTTATGACTTGGATGAAAGGGCAGCGATCCGCTCCAGCTGACTCCAGTCCATTTGACCTCCCGGGGGGGGGGGGGGGGGTACCAGTATTAAATCAGCCCCAACATCTATCAGCACGCACAATAGATTTGACTTTAATGTGACTCTGGTTTGGGTATCAGTGACGTGACGTGTTGTGTCATAGACTGTGTGTGTGTGTGTGTGTGCATTTCCTGGAGATTTACTCTAACCATCGCTAACTCTTAACCTAACCACTGACCCCGAATTCTACTTTTTTTCAAATTGGGGACACGTCATGGCATTTGTCTTCAATTGTATAAGCCGTGTCTATGAAGACAAGGCTATGAAAGACACACGCACACACACACACACACACACACACACACACACACACACACACACACACACACATTCCAGTCTTGCCCCATGGTGTTATTTGAAGTCTAGCCAGAGGTCTATCCGACAAGCCAGTCCGTACCCATGATGTTCGTCCCCTCCAAACCTGAGCAGCTGTTATGAGACTTAGCTCCTCCAACAGCTCTCATCAGAAGTGGAACACAGTAGTTGTTGAGCTGTTCTTTAATACCCCTATGATTCATACTTGTTCTTTTCACTTTCCCAGAATGCATCTCTGCATGCCTCACTGTACTGAGGTCCTTGCCCTCGCCAACATTGTATCAGTGGATACTCATCCTTCCACTGGGGCAACATACCGCTGTGTGTGTGTGTGTGTGTGTGTGTGTGTGTGTTGTGTGTGTGTGTGTGTGTGTGTGTGTGTGTGTGTGTGTGGTGTGTGTGTGTGTGTGTGTGTGTGTGTGTGTGTGTTGATTGCTCAAACAGTAATGACTTGTTTTTCAAGTGCTACTGTAGAGCTAGCAGTAGCAACACAGTGCTCATGTTCATTGTTCAGCCTAAAGTGCATTTCAGTGTTTAAACAGTCAAGCAAGATTCTTTGCAGACTTGAAATAATCAGTTGATTACTCAGTTTGCAACAGTTTTGAGAACTGATCATGTTTTTAAGCTGAGAGGTTACAACATTAGTTTAATCCTTACTCCTCCATAGTAAATATTGCTGGTTTCTTTTATTCTTTAATAGTGTTGATTAGAACTACAAGGCAATATGAATGTAATCATCTGAATTGGACCTGTCATGGAGGCTTTATAGACAAAACAATTGATTGAAAAAAAAAAACATCACTTTAAATTGATAATACAAATAGTTTTCTGTTGCAGCTCAAGATTTCTTAATCCAGTAAAAGACAAGGGAGAATAACTGTGCAAGGCTGCAAATAATCTTGCTTTTAACCACTCGCTGCCTTGTGTACTGTGTCCATTTGGATCATTGGTTGTGCACATCCTTAGATATTTACACTTTGCATAGTGAGCTCCAGTAACACACGCATCACGATTACGATACTGTCGTCCGTCTACGCAAATGTGTTGTTAGAAACCAAGTGCGTTTCCATCCTGATAGTGTGGTGCGGTTATTACTTTAGAGTCCTGTTTCTCCTCACGTGCGCATACTCGGACCTCTTCGACACATTTCCCCTCCCCTGTGTGTTTTTTGATTAGCAGCATAGCATGAAAGCTGCCCCAGTCACTGAACGGCCTCCTCTATGGAATTTGCCAGCTACTGTCTAATCAGGTTCTCACTGTCAGAAGTTAGCCATTAATCAGCCACACTGGGTGTTGGAGCAGCATCATCTCCCTGATGTGTAGTCCTGCAACGTAAAGCTTGAAGTCTTTTCCTTTTTTGTATTGGGCAGTCTTTGTCCCAACACACTGCTGACCTTTTAGTCAACTCTGAACTGAGACAATACAGAGTTGTTAGGATGAGGTGATTACAGTGTGATGCATGTTCCTGCCTGGGGACATATGTTGCTCTACTTTAAATATCTCATGGTGTTGGGTGATGGCACACAACGTTTCTGATGTTAATGGGCTGTGAAATTGGCTTAGTGTGACATCTTTATGCATCTTGACAGAGACCTAGTTTCAAAACTCTTGGCAATGATGTTATCTTTGCACAACTGTGTGTGCACACCAGGGAAATCACATCAGTATTACTTATATTTAAAAAGAAAGATGAAAGAAGTAAAGATGTGATGTATTTAGAACAAATGCAAAGACCAAGCAAAGATTTGGGTTTTAATATCTCGAGCAAACTTACCTGCAAGTGGCTATCTAGCTTTGGGATTGATCTGCTGGATCTTCAGGTAATTACATTTCATGTATTTTGCACACTTTGTTTACACATATATGAAGTTTATTTGGCTGCGTTTGTTGTGGTTGTTGTGCATTGTTGTCTAGGTTTGGTTGGTGGTCTGTATCCTTGCCAGCTGGAAAGAAAGCCAACAGAGGTCCTATCTTGTTTGCCACAAAGTGTGAATTGAAGAGTTAGCAAGCTATCTGCACAGAGAGGTGTGAAGAAGAACCCTGCCGGCAGCACAAGCACTCTCCAGAGTTCATGGGACTGAGAAAAAACAACAACATGCGTCCTATAAAATAGTCTGTCGCACCGACTTTGAATAATTAGTGAACGCTGAGTGTGAAAGGTTGGAAAAACATAAGTGTGTTGTAAGAGCAGACGATGAGAGAAAGGTCAGGATCTAGATGCTTGGAGAGAGAAGATCGTAATATGTATGACTTTGAGGGCAGCGTACAGACGTTTGTTTGTACATTTTTCTAAACAACCACAAAGTTGCTCTGTCTTTTGTCTCAGCTTGTGCTCAGTGTGCGCCCGTGTGTGTTTGTGTGTGTGCGCACTGCAATCATACACCGACAGCAACTGCATCACCATTAAACCTCCCACCAACCCCCTTCCACAGCTCACACCCTGTTCCAACTTGTACCAGTGTGGACACTATGTAGCAGAACAACAGTTCTCAGTACTCATCCTTCCTTTTCCTCTTGCAACTATGCAACACAGTTCACTCTCCGTGTCATCTGTCATCACTGCCTATACTCTCTCTCTCTCTCTCTCAAACCACTACACACACACACACACAAACACACACACACACACACACACACACACACACACACACACACACACACACACACACACACACACACACAATAAGTTGGCTTTAAATAGAGGTTTCTGAAGAACAAATGACATTGTTTATCTTAAACTGAATATGCTGTAAAGAAGAGCAAAAATAAATGATCCTTTCACACACACTACTGACACTCAAAAACTAATCTAAACAATCCATTAATTTTAATTGCTGTGTAATAACCTTATACGTGTTTAAAAGTGTCAATTCATGATATTTAATGTCGATGCATACTTACATATTTACATCTGCATACTTCTCTCTCTGTGGCTGTAGACTACCTGGCAAAGCACGGCCGTCTCAGTGAGCTGGAGGCCAGGAGGAAGTTCTGGCAGATCCTGTCGGCGGTGAGTACTGTCACAACCGCAACATCGTCCACAGGGACCTGAAGGCGGAGAATCTGCTGCTGGATGGCCACATGAACATCAAGATTGCAGGTACCCTTAAAGCTATAGTGCAGGGACGACCCGTAAGGTCACTGCTGGTTGAGAAATGTAAGACGTCTCCATCAAATCATGAAGATTTGATCCATCGCCTGCAATGATTTGTGCCGGTGTAGTTCAGAGATTCTTAACTACCTGCCCAGGCCATTTGCATATGGTTGAGAAGTGGGTTGATTACGAGGTAGCTGTTGGCTGAAAGATGCCAGGACAGACAAATCTCAGTGAGGCTTGTGCCACCTTTTAAAATCCGATGAACAGAGGCCATCAGAATTCCCCACACCCAGCTTATATTGAGGTGGAAACATTAAAGATAAAAGACGAAAATAGGAATGGGCCCCGAGGCAGGTATTTGAAACTAAGCTGGAGGTCTGTAGTACAAGCTTCAATGTGTGATTATTAAGCAACTGGCATTTAGAGCTAGCTAGTGAGAATGTCACCCTACCGCTGCGTCCCAGAGTAGTGGAGGTGACGGAGGCTGGGAGGGAATGGGAGGAAGAATTGGGGTTTAATTGGTAGCGGAGAGGAGGTGATAATATGGATTGGCTACTTGGCGGGGAGAGGAATATCAGATGAGAGGATGAGGAAGAATGAGGACGAGTGGTGCATTGCAGGGTGTCGGAGCTGCAGTTGTGGCTCTGAAAGAGGCCAGGGTTTATCTTAGGCTTTATTCCGAGCTGATTCTGACATCCATCTGAGGTGAGCTCATCACACGAGGTCGGCTATAAATACAGGTGTGAATGGATACCAGACAGGGGAAATGCCCTCTTGTCCTCAAAGGACTTCAAAAGGTTGAATAAGTCATTGTTTATTGGTTTTTATAAATGTTTCTTCATGAGGGGAAATGACAGACAAGCTCCTCAGTTAACCTTCACGGCCAGCTTTCAGTGGCTTGTATTTGTTCTATGAGGTAAAGTCAATAAAGACATAACTGCACAATGAATGATAGAGAACCAAATGTTTCACCTGCATCTATTACTCGTCTCTCCACTGTTTCTCAGAAGGGTCCAAGATGATAACCTGGAGATGTTATTACCCCAACAGTAATTTTCACAAACATGTCTGACTCACAGCCGATTGTCCGCATGGCAGATTAGATTTGAAGCAGGAAAAACAATGAACAGAACATTACCCTGGTGTGTGATTAGAGAAAACATCCCTGGGGTGACATCAGCGGCAAAGTAATTCTGTACTTCTCTTACCCACATTTGCTTCGACATGTTTTGTAAATGGTACATGAAGGGAAGATGTCCTTTTCGCACTGTACATGAAAAGGAAGCCCTTGCTTCAAATCTCCCATCTGCATTAGTCCACTTGATGCAGTTTAAACGTACATCAGCCATCCATTCAAACCAGAAGTTTAAAGACGTTATGTTTCTTGTTTGTGTTAAGCAACTAGAGCTGCATCTACTTATTTTCATTTTCACTTCATCTTTTGATTATTTTTAGACTTTAATGCAATTGGATTGGCCCACAATTAACTGCAAGAAATGATGGATTGAATTGCACAATAGTTTTGTCCTGTCCTGCAGTATAAACAGACTTAATTTAGTGCATCGCTTAAGGACAAATTAAACGACAGAAATAAAGGTTTAAGATTAGTTTAAAATCATCCTATCAACTTTTCAACCGTACTTTGGATCAGTGTGTATCCTATCTTTATTTAATCTTTTAGATTTTTTAATTTAATTCAACTTATTTCATTTTCAACTAGAGGGGCACTCAGTAGAGTAGAGCGCATCCCTACCAAGGCACAATTAGTTTTCATCAAGATCCATTAATTATAAAGAATGTTGAAAAACTCCCTGTTTTGCAATTTTAAAGAAACAAAAACAAATTCCTGATCCAAATCCACACCAAAGTGTAATGAGTTCTTCCCCAGCCCTACGACACCCTTCACCAAGTTTCCTGCTAATTCATCCAGGACTTTTTGTGGAATCCTGCTAACTAACAGACAGATGAAAACAAAGAAAACAATGCAGACAAGAACAACCTTTAGCTGTGGTAATTATATTCATATTATTCTTCACCATTTTATATACATTTTTAAAATATTTGCCTTCTTTTCATATTAAACTCTGGCTCTAAAGATATTCAGAGACAGATTAACCTCTGCTTCTGCGGTTTCCCTGTGCTCCAGTATTGCCTCCCTGCTTCCTAAAGGCCACCACTGGTCAGTCTCTGTGGAAGCTTAACCAGGCAGTGGTCAGTCAAAGAAAGGTCAGGCTCACGGTGGCTGCAGAGGAGACGGGGAGCGGCGGCAGCGGGGGGTGCCCTTCATGTTTTCTCTTCAAACAGCTCCTTTACGTTCGAGTTGACAGTCTGAGGGGAACAGAATGTGCAGAAGAGAAATGACAATAACAAAAGCGAGGTGCTGTATCAGAGGAGGTGAGCCTTTGTGACTTAGCAGAAAATACATGGTGTTTATATTCCATGTTTCCAGTTGAGTTTCTCTCGGAGGATGACTTTCTAGCTTCATTAACTATTATTTCAGGTTTCAAGGTTGAATCCATCTGCTGAGTGGTGTGTCATTTAAAATGCAACAAACCTGAAAGGTATTTCATGCTCAATTAAACAATGTGGCGAGAACAAACAATCTCCAGATCGAGTGCAGCTGTTGCAGCTTTCTTTACTTGTCAACATGTTGGATTCTTTTATAAAGAACAAAAGGTAAAACCTCACGGGTTGACCCATATGACAACGTACAGTATACCTTTATAATAATAGATGTAAAGATGGAGTCGTGTCTACTGGTCTGTCTTCTTCCTTGTTGTTGTTGTTCTTGTATCATCTCAGATTATATTGGATCTTTGTCGTTTGTGTTGCAGATCACAACAGAGCTGCTTTCTGTTTGTATCTGTTTGTATGTGTGATAAAGTCACAGATGACATTTATTAGATTATCTATAATCGAGCATACCATTGACCTTCTACGTCCATTCTTGACCATGGAAACAGCAGGTCATCCATTAGTACCATTTAGCATTTGATTACAACACGTGATCTTTAAAGCCACAAAAGAATTCGGGGAAGATTTCTCTGTGACATTATATGTTGTGATTAAAAAATTGTGGTTAAAAGTATTTATCCCTGTTTATAACTGTTTAATCAGCATAGTGTAAATGTTCTGTATATGTTTGTGGTCACAGTTGTTTGACAGTAATAAAAATAACCCTTCGACTGGGATCAGATTCTGAGAGTTAATGAATCCTACTATGTGCTGAGAGGTGCATGACATCATCTATGTCCAACTTAGCAGAGGAGCACAGACAAAAATCTAAATGTAGAAATCTGTATGCATTAAATAGGTATTTTGAACTTTGGGATCAATTTTTACATTCACATGTGACCCCCATCACTCCTGATAGGATGAAGATTTAGTTCCTTTAAACCAATAAATAATTATATCTGTAATATATATATAAACTGTTTTATACAGTCAAGCATGCAGTGATATGTACAGTGTATCAACTAAATGTCTACTACATTCAAGCTGCCCTGAATAGCATTAATGTACCAGGTTTAACAGTCAAAGCAGAATGTAACATTTAATGAACAGCTGCTATTGTGGTAACATATGACACATTACTTTCAAGAAAGTTTGTACGGAGAAAGCCTGTATAAGCTTTATGGGTAACACACACAAAACTATAAGGTTGAAACGTATATGAAATAAAAAAGTAAAAGCTTAGACTAAAGAAACATAGTGAAAATTGGAATTATATATTTATATATAAATACATACATACATACAAGGAAGTAAAATAGAGATATTAAAATAGAGATAGACGGTACACAAATAAAGTTACAATCCTGTAATACAGTTATTGCAAAGATAACAATGGTGAGGCACTAAATGGTGCACTTGGGCGTGGTGGCTATGATGGATATGAAGATAGTAAAATAAATAAATTAAGCAATGTATATTTATACAGGTGTATGTTTGAATTACACAAGTCAATTGCCAGACACAAAGTGACTTCTAGTGAAGGATAACACTCGAGCATCAGTACAGTAGGAGACCTTGGAGTAGGAACTAAGAGCTAAACCTGTTCAAGATGACAGAGTGCAAGGAGATGAAGCAAAGAAGTGCACAGTAATTGTGAGTTAGGCGTGTTTGGTGTTAGAGGTGGCTAACAGAAGAGTTTTCAAGAGGTTGTTGAAGATGGAGAGGGACTCTGCTTCTCTGATATGATGTGGGCGCTCGTTCCACCTCGTCTGGAGCGAGACTGCCTTGTGTGCAGCGATGGCACTGCCAGACATCCTCCTCAGAGGAACGGACTGGCCAAGAAGTAGCATAAGCCTGTGTGGTTGAGTTCAAGTAGATGGGGCGCAGACCCAGAAGTAACTGTAGTGACTTGAGTTTGATTTTGTAGCCCGTGGAGGTTGATGAGCGTCGCACTGGCATGTGCTCTTTTCAGACTGATCCAGAAGCAGACACACTGCACCATTCTGGACCATCTGTAAGAGTTTCCCTCTGTGTGATGGGAATCCCACCAGAAGGACTTTTGTTTATAAAGTTTGCCAACATATGAGCTACACATGGTCATAACAGACCAATTAGGACTTGACTGGCAAAACCCCTGAGTGTAGTGAATTAAGAAGGTTTGGCATTTTATTAATTCTCCAAGGAGGTAATATTTTCTTCAACTACTGACGGATTACGACGAAATTGGGTGGAAGGATGTGGTATGGGTTCAGGGGAGGACCCATTAAATGTTGTTGCAAATCAGGGGGTGGATCTGGGAATCGTTTTCACTTTGTTTAACATTATTTACGTTTACATTACGTTTTTTAACATTATTGTGAAAGTCTCAAGAAATAATGGAGAGATCATTATGGAAACAAATCAAGAAATATGTAGAGTGCCAATATATATGAACTGGTGGTGATCTGATAATGGTCCGGATTTGTGAATCAAAATAAGTATTTTTAGTGGGGTGATCTTTTCCTCGGTTACTGGTATGGTAACAGATATTCATTTGAACTACATCAGAAAATTGATAATTTACCTTTATTTAATGTAAACAGTTTGGGGAACGTTTCTATGTGTATGGTATGTTTATCTGATGCAATACATGTATATGCATATATATCCTTTTAGTTGCTGATGAATTTAAGCTTTTCACTTGTTAGAGGAAGAATTTCTTCTGGTCAAAAAGCTACATGTTTTAACCTGAAAGAGTGACATGACCTTTGCAATAAGAGTGAAAGAGGCTGAGGTGTTTGGGTCCTTGACGAATACAAGAATGACGACCAGGAGAGAGAAACATTTCCAGGTGATACCAAGTGTGAAAGAAGAGAAGAGATGGGAAAGGCACAAGAAGAGAGAGGAAGAGTGACTTCAGTGTCGTGCACCTCCAGCTGCTGCCATAACCGCATCAATGCTCACACCTCGTTAGTTAGAAACACTATTTTTACTGCTGGTTGTAGTCATCTCTACTCATGCACTTGTCATATCCAACACACAATTTTATAAGCCGTTAGCTGGAGAGTATTCCATGTTGACATGTTTAGGCTAATATTATGCTAATGCTGTTGTGCGTGACACACACTCGCCCCCCCACCCCGCCCTTCCTGTTGAGCTGTGAGAGCCGTTCGTAGCCCGCAGCGTGCTGGAGCGTTTGACGTCAACCAGGTCTGCTCAGTATTCAGCTGCATGAAATGGGTCACAGCTTCTGACGATAAACCAGCTGCATTGCTCCGCTCGGCTCTGCCTGCATCTCGCGCCTCACCTTCACAGCAGCATCAGACGGCAAACATACTTGTATTAAAACCCTACTCTGGTGGACTGCTTTACCCTCTACTTTATATCAGCCATACCTGCTGCTACCTGCACTGGAGTCGAGAGTTAAATACATGGATTCACAACCTGCCAAATTATTTTCATTTGCAGATAGACTGCATTTGTCTCTCATACCTGATTCCTGTTGATCTGTTTTCCATTGTGCGTTTTGCACATGCAGATAAAGACAGAACCTAAGACCTAAGGCCACTCAGAGAGCGCATACCAAGATTTTTATCTGGATTGGCACCAATTGGCAAACACAATATAAAAAAATATTAAAAGGTCCTTCCCCTGATCCGGACCCAAATTGAATGGTTCCCTCCTGAACTATACCACATCCTTACACCAAGTTTAATGGAAGTCCTTCCAGTTGTTTTTGTGTAATCCTGCTGACCAACAGACAGACAGAGAAACATATGCAAAATAACCTCATCGGCAAAGTGTGTGTGTGTGTGTGTGTGTGTGTGTGTGTGGTGTGTGTGTGTGTGTGTGTGTGTGTGTGTGTGTGTGTGTGTGTGTGTGTGTGTGTGTGTGTGTGTGTCAGATTTAATATGACTGTGGGTTGTAGATTGTTTCCTATTTATTGTGAAGGATCGTGATATAGAGCAGCAAAGAAAAAGGAATTGGTTACACATTTGGTCCCACTTGCTCACACTGCGTCTGTGTGTGTGTATGTGTGAACCCACATCACCTCCAGCCCCATTATTATTTTTTTTATCAGTGTTATTTGTTGTTTTGCAATACATTTTTCTGTTTACCCAACTGTTTTGAATTACGGAAAAAAGGGCGGGGTGGAGGGTTAAGTAAGTCTGATTGTCTGCTCTTTTAGCTCCCAGGTCCCATGAGACCATCACAGGGTCCCACTGATAATATAAATCAGCATGAAGGTATTTCCCTTATCATTTTTTTAATGATATTTAAAAAAACAAAAATTATCTAATTATTTAAAGTGTTAAAAGATGAAAGATCAGTGCTTATTACAAGTTGAAAAAAATCCTATTTACAATTATTTCTAAAAAACCATTGGAGAAGCTCTAACCAGCAGCTTAAAAGACAACAAATTATTAATCAGTTATCCAATCCAGTTATTTATTTTCTGCTGATGAATCATTTCAGCATGAGGAGCGGAGACAAAGGATCATTTACTTGTAAGGGTTTTGGGGAAAGAGGGAGTTGGGATGAGAAGGCGGGAGAATGATATGAACTAACAAGAAAAAAAGGGGGGGCGGGCTGAGTGATTGCAGGCACGCAAGTTGACTGTGATTTGGCAGATATTACTGCAGCTTGTAGTTGGATTTTAATGAAAGGCAGACGTGAACTTCTTAGCTGTGTGTGTGTGTGTGTGTGTGTGTGTGTGTGTGTGTGTGTGTGTGTGTGTGTGTGTGTGTGTGTGTGTGTGTGTGTGTGTGTGTGTGTGTGTGTGTGTCTTACTCCTCTGAAGACTTAAAATCAGAGGTTTAGTGGTTTCTACAGGGGGCCAATCAGAACACAGCATTAATGACCTCATGTCAGTCTCCAGGAGAGGTTACCTCATGCTAAGGCCTAATTCCTCAACGTAAAAATATGCGGCTCACATGTTGCGTTATGTGAAACCTGCGACCCCGTGGAGAAACTATTGGTCATGGGGTGACCTGATAGCTGAATGTTCAGGGTACACACACCACGTGGGCGCTTAATTCCCTGAGCAGCATGTCCGTGGTCCGATTCCCAGTTTACTGCATGTCATGCACCTAGTCTCTTTCCTTCATTTCCTGTCTCTCTCCACTGTTGCTGTAGACATGAGGCATAAAATGCCCCAAATAATTTAAGAAGGCGTTACTCTTCTACAGCTATACTATAACTGTAGCCTCTTCTTCCCCTTTTTTACAGTCACAAGATATATTTACAGTTAGGGGTTGTGTCTTTGCAGGAAATGCTGTGGTCACTTATCAGACTCTGGAAGGGCCTTTACAGTTTCAACACACTTCCCATTAACCGACTTACCGCTGGTGTTTTTTTTTTGTCTCATGTAGATTTTGGGTTCGGAAACTTCTTCCAGCCCGGCGAGCCTCTAGCCACGTGGTGCGGCAGCCCGCCATACGCTGCTCCAGAGGTTTTCGAAGGACAACAGTATGAGGGCCCGCAGCTTGATATATGGGTAAGATGAAGTGTTTGCATAAAGTAGAAAACTGTTCACATTAGGATTAAAACATCTACAGTGATACATGTATTGAATTTATGTCTATGCATTTAGTAAGAAGTCAGCAGATTTTCTTCCTTTCATATGGTGCAATCTCCCAACCACAGCTCACTGCCTGCTGTATATTGCAATCATGTACTACATTTATTTCTGTATGAAAGGCCGTGTATTTGTGTGTACAATCTGTGAGTGATTGATTCATTGATCTAAGATTCGTCTCAGCTCCTGCCCTGACCTTGATATATTCACAGAGTATGGGGGTGGTGCTGTACGTGCTGGTCTGTGGTGCATTGCCCTTCGACGGGCCCACGCTGCCTGTGCTCAGACAGCGAGTCCTAGAAGGAAGGTTTCGCATCCCCTACTTCATGACTGAAGGTAAGACGAGATGAGCTAATTCTTTCTGGGAAACTGGAGACAAAATATACGAGGAGACGGTGCCCTCTCCCACTCCTTAGTTCTCACATTCCTGTAACGCACACGCATGCAGTGTGTTTGTGAGACATCCTCCACTTTCTTTCTTATGGTATGTAGACAAAACTGAGGCATTAATTACATTAAGCATTCCTGTGAGGGATATTGCTGCACTGAGGAATAGATCTCACTTTTCCTTTTTTCCGTCACCATAATGTTGAATGTTCACTGGCAGCCTCTCTTGTGGCTGCCATCAGTTGAGGGGTCATTTCATTAATGAGAGAGCATTATGCTGATTTGCAGGGGATACAGGAAGAGACACGCTGCCAATTGTCCTGTTGTAATCAGTGTGTGTGTGTGCGTGTATGCTGCAAGAGTTAGTCAGGTTGGCTAACTTGTCTCAAAGCAGCCCTGCTGTTCGCGACTGTGCAAGCTAGCTGGCAGCAGATTAAGTCCAGAGCTGGAGCTGTTTATGTAACCTGGGGAAGAGCCAGTGGAGCCTTCCAGCAGCTTGCCTGTCTGTCTCTCTGAGGAGAATCTGTCTGTCTCTGTCTGTCTTTCTGTCTGTCTGACTCATGCTCTGTCTGTAAAGACATCATCCGTCCTTCTGTGGCCCTGTCTGTTCCTCGTGTCTTGTTTCTCCGTATCCCATCTGCAAGTCTGTGGCACTTTCTCCACATGGGGTGTGGTAGTGAGTCGACCAGATTTACTTTATTTTCCCTTTTTTCCCTCTGTTCAGGACCTTGAAACAATTAGACATAAGGGGAATGTAGGAGTGTATGTCAGCTCCTTGGCCAGACTGACACTCAACCCAAACACAACCCCCCCCCCCCCCCCCCCCCCCCCCCCCACAGTCCACCCCCTATTCCCTGAACAAGGAGAACAGAGTGTGCTGATTTCTTCTTTCTCCTGGAACTCTTGTTCTTCTTACAGGACACACACATTGCACAGGCCTGGTAGGCAGAAGTAGAGAATAGCCTAGAGCCAGTAATCATTATCATGTACTCTCGAACAACAAACAACCAAATCCCTGAGTCTGAATCCTCTATCTGTGTGTGTATCTCTATGTGCATGACATCTGTAGCTGAAACTCTCTCCAAACATCAGGTCAGAGCATAAACCAGTATCCTCTTGATTAATCAAATATTTTTCAGTTCCAATCTCAGTCACTGGAACAACACCCAGGAGTTGTTTCTAATATTCAGTTGAAAGCTTTGAGTAGCAGATTGTGTTGCTTTATCTTAATGATTGTGACATTTTTATGATAGAGTATTAGGGTAACTGAAAGGGAAAAAAATATCTGCGATTTCAAGAATTAAGTCTTAATATCTCTACATAATAATGTCGTAAATTAACATGAATATATTCCTAGTATTACGACAATAAAATCATAATTATAGGATTTGTTTCATTTTAGAGGGGAAATATAAGTAGATGAGCGTGTCGCCCGCGTGGAGGAGCAAATTTTTGGTAATGGCCAACTGTATGGTTTGCATTGGTTACATCTGCATGATATTTAAAGAGGTCGAGAAACTATGAGATCGGTTCCAGTTTTTGGATCGAGAAGGAATGGAACTCCAGCGAACACAGGTTCTCCTTACTACTTATTTTCAAAACAATGTATTTGTTTCTTTATTCTCATTAGGTTACGACTTTATTCTCCCAAAATTTTTTTTTCTTCACGTGGCCTTAATACTCTTTATTATCGCCTGTTATTTTTAAGTTCCCTTGATAAAATCTGTGAAATGTATAACATGAAGTCAGCCTCAGTACCCGCTCTCTGCTCCTCAACTTTATAGAACTGTTCTCCTGCAGGGGCGAACTTAGTGCAACTCTACACCACTTGGACAAGTGTTAACTGGGATGGTTCTGTGGTTGAGTCATGGTGGTGTAATTTACTGGCTAAGAGCAGTGTGCCAATCAATCAGCCAGACGGTTATGTAGTGTTGGCCCCCTCTACATAGTCCAACCCTCCTCGGTGGTTAGTAACTCTGACAAATGTGCACAACCTCGAATGTTGCTATAAACACAGCTGCAGCAACGCAGAGCCTGAGTAACGTCTGGGTCAAACAAATTGTAGCGTAATGTACTGTAATGTAATTGAAGCAAGTTGCAGCTGCACAAGCGGCTACGATGCTACAGCATGGGGTGGAATTGCAGTGAAGGGCAAACTGGTTATGCTCCATAATCAGGGGGAAAAAGTGGCTGAACCTCCAGCCACGAGGGAGAAAAATGTGATGTTAGCTGACGTTAGTAGATCATCAGGGCAGCTGGGAAGAATGTGCAGCGGGGAGCTGAGGATGGCAGCCAGGTCGTTTGGAAGACAGGACATGAAGGTGACCTGCGGAAAGTTGATAATGTGTGCAGACAATTAACTTGAATACTTGGATACATTAATTGGATACATTGCTTAAAGTTAAATCATATTTCCCCATAACAACTGTGGTGTGGCAGGTTTATTTGCTAATTGGAAGAAAGGCAATATGACAGTTTGATTTTAAAATGTAAGTCAAAAAGACAACTAATTTTGTCTCTAGTCTTGTTGAATTTCAATCAGAAAATTCACAGTGCAGGTTATTATTTCAACATAACATATTCCAGTAAAGAAGGCATTGAAGAGCAACAAAATAATGACCAACTGCACAGCTTATTTGTCGAAAACACATCTGTTTTACTTTAAGACTGCAGCAGCAGGGTGTATGGGTAAGGATGCTGTGTGGCAGGCAGGAATGCGGTGCAGGCAGTAGGGGTGCAGGCAGGCCAAAGCGGCACAGCCAGGGGAACTGTAATCCTGTTAAGAACCCAGCTGTGTCTGACGTCAAACTCAACTAACCACGAACTAGAGGTGAGGAGTTCTCATTAGGAGGGGAGCAAAACAGAAAGTAGACATGCCGCTCAGAAAGGGACGACAGAACAAACTAAGAAAAGAATTTAGAGGATTTTAAGCTCAAAAGTGTGATTTCTGCTCCAGTTCCTCCGGGCTGCTTTGACAAGGACATGGTGGTTTGTGGCTTAATTTGCTTCATCACAGCTTATACAAGTTCTCAGCATCATCAAACATGAGCTTCCTCTTACGTTTAAAAAAAATGTTGGGATCTGAAATATGAGAGGATATAGAAATGTCGTCAGGCTTTATATGATTGTACTCTCCAACCCTTGCAGACTGTGAGCACCTGATCCGCAGGATGTTGGTCCTGGACCCGTCAAAGCGTCTGTCTGTGGCCCAAATCAAGGAGCACAAGTGGATGGCTCTGGATATTCCAGTGCAGAGGCCCATCCTCTACCAGCAGCCCCTGTCTGCCGAGGGCGAGGCAGGTGTGGGAGAGTACAGTGAGCAGGTCCTTCGCCTGATGCACAGCCTCGGCATCGACCAGCACAAGACCATAGAGGTGAGGCAGGAAATGAAAAATGAAAATTCACTCATTATCTACACACCACTATGCAGATGGAGGGGTGGGGGAAGAGTTTGAGTCCACAAAACACTTTTGGAGTTTCAGGGGTAAACAGCTGTGATCCAAAGGAGGATATCCAGAGGTGGATATCACAGGACATTTAGGCAAAAAGAAAATTGTAAATGACGCCGTTTCGAGTTGCATTTAAATGTGGGGGCTTACAGATGCTTGGATGACACCGCAGGAGCAGTATGGAGGCATTTTATAAATAATATAAGAATAAGAATAAGAATAATAACTTCTTCACCCACTCCTCCATCTGCATAGTGGTGGGTAGATAATGAGTGAATTTTCATTTACGGGTTGAAGTGTGAAGAAGATGGTGACAGTGGCAATGGATCAGTCTATACATGCAGAACACAGTGTCCAGCAGTGTAATGCAGCAGCATACCGATACAATAAGGACGAACATGTGGAATCATTTTGTCAATCTTGTGGAGCTCTATAGGTGGATTTAGTAACATTGGGGCCCTGAGCGATCCCAGACATGGGCCTCCCTTGTGCCTTAATCTCCCCTTCACTTCAGAATATTATTGACTGCTAACATGACCAGCCAGTGGGGGAAATACCATCCCTCAAAGTAGTGTAGTTGAATTTTGAGGTACATGTACTTTACTTGAGTCAACTTTTGCAACTATTACTAAACACTACTGTTTATTCATTTGTTTGTTAATGGTTGAATCAGTGAAATGATCAGGCTGATATTTATCTGCACTATCTTCTCTGTGCTGAGATTTTAAAACCCTATAATTTATTTTTTTATTTTTTATTTTTTTATCACTGTCACAGTAACCCACTTTCACACAGGAATAATTAAAGAATTATCTGGGCATATCGCAAGAGCTGTCACAGTCAAATCACCCAGAATGGAAGGTGTGCCTCGGTAGTCACTTCAGTTACAGACACCGCCATTTATGTCGTCTGTCATCCTCCAGTCTCTGCAGAACAAAAGCTACAACCACTTTGCTGCTATCTACTACCTGCTGGTGGAACGGCTCAAGGCCCATCGCTGCAGCTTCCCCGTTGAACAGCGACTCGATGCCCGCCAGCGACGGCCCAGCACCATCGCCGAACAGACCGTCGTCAAGGTAACCGCAGGGCGTCCAGACGTCGAAGGGGGGTCTGAATAAAGTATTCAGAGATTATCCTCCATGCCTCCCTGATCAAAGCTTGGTTTATTCACACCTGCACCCAGGGACAAACAAATAGACGGACACATTAATTTATTTGTCCAGACGGGTCCGGTCTTCACTTGCCTTTTCCGCCCAGCCTTTATCTTAATGCTTCTCCCTCTGTTACATAATTCATAATTTTCTTTTCTTTGCCCACTGTCTCTTCTTACCGACTTTGTGCAATTTCTCTTTCATTTCCTTCACCGACTATAGGATTTGGCTTTCTTCTCTTTTGAATTATAAAGCCGAATTTGGTGCGGCTCAATTTGATCATAATTGTGTTATTGGTGAGCATTGGCCATGAAGTGGAGAAGGTTTTTTTTTTTTGATGAAGTGTCTCCAGTCCTCACAGCCTCTGCTTTTCTCCCTCTCTGCAGTCGACCAGTGCATCAGCCCAGGTGGGTTTGCTCCCGCAGGGTGTTCGTCTGCTGCGCTCCCCCGCTGTACCCCAAGCCTCCTCTGATGCTTTCACCTTCCCCCAGACTGCCTCACCCCTGGAGCAGAATTTCATGGTGGAGGACATCAACACGCCCAAAGTAGGTCCAATAGCAAAGAGTTAAGGAGGAGCCTCAGACACAAGCAGGCTTTTTTCGTTGGTGCGTTTTTCCCTGACTTCCGGTTCTGGAAGTTGTAGTTATTATGGTCATTATATGCTTGCACAAGTATGTCCTGAAAGAATTATCCTGATAAGCTTGACAGTGATTCGCTGTGATAAGTGTACCCACTCACTGTGAATCAGGAATGTTTGCGTGCACGCCTGTGTCTGCGCATGCCAGACCCCTCTAAGGTTTCCAGTATTGGCTTGCTCCGTCAACCTGCCATAGTGCAGCTGACTTGCCCTCTTATGTAAGCCCTCAGGCAGCACTCACATCAGACAGGACAGCTGCCCATCCTGCACGGCTCCTAGACACATGCACACACGCACGCAGTGTGCTCTTCCTCTCTCTCTCTGTTTATCTGTGCCAACCAGCGACCTTTTCCTCCAGGCCTGTTGTTGATCTGACCGATTATTACAGAACACAGACACAGGTCTGAGTTGACGGTCTCACACACCTGCAGGGCTACACAATCAGAAACACACTTGCCCAGACACACACACACACACATACATGCAGTATAATTCTTAACAGTTTATTTTCCTACCTGCTGTCCAAGCTCCAGTTAAGAGTGCTGTGTATGTTGTTTAGTGTGTGCATGTGTCTGTCTGGTAAGCAGAACCGAACAGAGCCGAGACAGAGTGCTTGTTATCTGCATGAATGGAGCATGGTTATGTAAGCCGGTCCTGTGATGATGATGTGACCTAATGTGGAGCTGAGTGAACACACATGGACGGGAAGCTGCCGCGCTGCTCCAGTGATCTCACCGCCGTGACTTCCTGCCCGTCAGCCAACAGCTCATCTTTTCTTGTTTTGTTTTTTTGTTTTGGCCTTTGTCGTTTTCCCTCTCCTGTTCGTTTGCCCTTTCCCCTTCTTCTTCTCTTCTTCATTCCATAACTTCTCTTTCCCCTCATCATCCCATCGATTGTCATCAACTATTTCTCAATGCTGCTTTCCACCTCTTCCCCTCAGTTAGTGTGTGTGTGTGTGTGTGTGTGTGTGTGTGTGTGTGTGTGTCAGTTGAGTAACAGCATTCCTATCCCAGCACACTACAGAAAGCAGATGGGGAACCGGGCAAAGCTGCTCTTTCTAGACCAACACCAGGCTTTCCGGTTACTGCAGCAACTCATGCAGATGATCTTTGTGCTTGTATGAATGTGTGTGTTTTTTGTCTTTTGTGTGCGTGCGTGTGTGTGTCAGTCACACAGCACTTTCAGTCAGCTCGCTTCCTGGTCCTGCATTCCTACATCTCCACTAATTGAACCCCCATTCTCAGTGTGGTGGTCCCTGTCTTGTGTCCAAGTGGTCAAGTGTGAATGATTGATATTATGTGTGTTGGTTTGAGTTCGTGCCATGTGTATGTTGTTGGGATGCCTGATCTGACAACCTTGGTTTTTCTCAATGTGTCCTGCTTTCTTTTCTTCCTGACACAGTCAATACTGAATAAGAGGTTATTGTTCTCTCTCTCTCTCTCCCCTATCCAGGTGAATGGCTGCCTGCTGGACCCCCTGCCTCCCCCCACTGTCCTACGCAAGTCCTCCACCTCGTCGCCTAGCAACATGATGGAGACGTCTATCGATGAGGGCATCGAGACTGAGGAGCCCGACACGGAGGACGATCCGCCCCACTTGCTCATGGCCTATCAGACGGCTCGGTTCGGCCAGCGGCGACACACCCTCTCTGAGGTCACCAACCAGCCAAACCAAGGTATAATGTCAGCTGATCAAACACACACATTTACTCTCTGTCACATGCATCCAGTGCTAACACGAAGCTGCTTTCTGGATCCAAACATTTTCTCCTCTAGGTAAATTATTCACTCTAGGCCACAACCCTTCCATGGGTAGCGTGGACTCAGACATGGGCTACGACATGGGCTCCATGCAAAGTGACCTTGGTCTGCTGGAGGATCCCCCCTCTCTCTGTGAAATGGTGGCGACCAACAGCTCCGCCCCTGGTGTCACTCCTACGCCGTTCTTGAGCACTCGGCCCGCCAACCCAGCAATGACAGCCCTGACTTCCCAGCACAGGGAGGCACACAACCGCTCCCCTATCAGCTTCAGAGAAGGACGCCGAGCCTCCGACACCTCCCTCACCCAAGGTCAGAACCACCGGGGTTAATTATTTCTGTCTCTATACCCTAATCATCCTCCTCACCAAAGGCACTCAGACTACACTGACTTCATAATGGGTAAAGTATCTTCCTCTATAGACCCAGACACTATAAACCCTCACTCCATGAGGTTCGGCCCTTTTTCAGTCAACACTATCAGACCTGTCACTACTGTAGTTAAAGTGGATTGAATGCTCATATGAACCAATGAACAAATTGAGAAACTGTTGTTAAATTAAAACATAAACTAGAATGTCACTGAATAGCGTACATACCCCCTTATGTCCCCTTATTAAATCACATTTAACTCAGATCTGCACCAAATTTCCCACACTCATTAATATCAGTTTTTTTTCATAATCCTGCTGAAAGTCAGACAAATAAACTGACACAGACAAAAACTTACATTTATTATAAGTTTTAATTGGCTAATCCATTTTGCATTATACTTCATCTCAGTTCATCACTTATCATTACAAAAAATAATAATACCAATGTCGTATAATATCGTCCTATTATACTGGTTTTCTAGCTAGATTACATTCTTTGTACCACAGAGAAGGTCTTAAGAATGTACTTGCTCAACCTGACTTCTAACATATGGACGTGCAATGGTCGGTGCAGTGCTCTTTAAAAACCCTCAACAAATCATAATGCAAAGCAGTTACAAGATATTTTACATCTGTTATCATTACAATATTATTCCTGTTGCTGCATCTACACAGCTGAAGTTCACGTGTGCACCTGAAAGGCTGCTGAAAGACGTAAAGAAAATCGCAGCCAGAGAGATATGCTTTGATATCTCTGATCAGTTGTAATATGCAAGCGTCGATTTAACCACAGATCCGACACACAGATCTCCTTCAGCTCAGTCACCACGCGCTGGTCCACGCAGCACCAGAGAAGAAGAAGAGCTCTGTTTCTCATGACACAGACGCAACACCCCTCCTGCAGCTGCTCACACACACACACACACACACACACACACACACACACACACACACACACACACGTATATACTGTCTTCTATATAAAAGTGCCTCATTCCCACCCTCCTATTTGCTCCCCCTCCTCTCTTTCACACACTTTTTTTCCCCCGTCTCTTCCTCCTCTCCCTTCTCTTCTCTCATCCTCTCCTGTGACGGCGGTGATGATTCACGTTATGAATCACATACAGATATTTGAAGGTTTCAGCCCACATATCTCCCCCTCTCCTTATTTCCCTCTTCTTTTCCACACACTCTCCTTTCTCTTCCCAAAGTTTCAGTGTGTGGCAGATCTCTCCCTGATCAACATCAGAGGAAGAGGAGCTAAACTATAAGATGAAAACGTAAAACAGCCTCCATCCATCTCCACATTTTCTCCCATCCACGGCTGCATTATTCTGTGCCTGCTGGTTGCAAATCACCTGTGCTTTAGCCAAGTAGAAACTATAATTAGGGATTAAAAACATGCGTTACCTCTCTAGCTCTGCATTGACAGCACTGAACTGTGTGTTCCCGGTTGGTATTTGCGGTTACTTATTTATTTATTTTTCATAATCCTCTTTGGAGAGTGTTGATGCGGTGGATTCTTTTGCGTCAGACTGCTGACTCCGGTTTTAAATAACTCCCACCATCGCAGTGAGTCAGGTCCTATCGTTCACAGATACAGCTCGTCACCACTGGATGGGTCTTATCAGAGCTACTTAGTATTGCACACACACACACACACACACACACACAGACACAGAGGCAGATACTGTCACATGTGCACACACAAACGCCCACAGATGCTCGTATGACGTACATCCAGTCACATTGTCAGATTGGAAAAGTGTTAACCGGTCGACCAGCTCGCTAACGTCAATGAGTATTGGGTCTGACTCTCTATTAGAGCCTCCGACTTCCTGTTGTGAAGAGAAAAGTGATTCTATTGATCAGTTGTAATAATCCATAGTGACTCTGGTTTGTGGGGATTTGTTTGTGCTCGCAGGTCTGGTTGCGTTTCGCCAGCATCTCCAGAACTTGGCGAGGACCAAAGGCATCCTGGAGCTGAACAAAGTACAGATGCTGGTTGAGCAGATGGGCTCTGGGGAAGGGGCCATCATGGGGCCCCTGGGACCACAGCACCACTTGCACAACCTCCTGGAGGTTAGTCCTACTGCATAATCACCCATACACACACATTCAAGATCTTTCTTTTCCCAACCAACCAAATCCCGTTCTCAGCCACAGTCCCTCCGCTATCCTCATCCCATGTTGCCCAGGAAAAAAAATGCAAGCACCCAGGCTGTTGTGTAAGATCAGGAGAGGCAGCCAATTGTGGCTTGTTTACTGTCTCCCGTCCCCCTGGGGCCTGGAGCCTGGAGCCTGGAGCCTAGGCCAAAGTGAATGAAGCCATTGTTGAAGTCAGTCAGACTTACCCATAGTAGTGACTGGCACTCAATAGGCAAAGCTGCAAATCGCACAAAGACGGATACACATATACACAAACTGATCCACACACTGCAACAGGAACCATTCTAGGAAATATCCGCCCCCCCCCCCCCCCCCCATGCAAAAAAAAACAAAACATCACTATCTTAGAAACAGACAAGATCAACTTGTTTTCCTCTTGTCCATCTCTTATATTGCGATATCACACAGCTCTTGTTGGTTATGATGCTCAGTGCCCATCATCCATTTAATTTGCTTCATTTCATTTTACTAATGTGTAATCCCTGCGGTGCATGCCATTTAGAGAAAAGCATCTGGCTGATCAGTCACCACACAGGCATTTGGGCAGGAGACGAAAGGGATAATCCAGTTAGACCACACGATGAAGCACCCAGACCCTGACACAGCTTTATTAACCCACAGGAGATCTGAGATACATGTGCCCTTGAGCATGTGTGCACAGACACACAAATGGGCACTTCCCAAGTTCTAATGCTTTATGTGTCTGATCAAAGGGTGAGGCATCCAAGCAGCAGGAGGGCCTAGCTTTATACCAAGGCGCGCCACAGCCGCCTCTCCTGTCCCGCAGACAGAGTTTGGAGACACAATACCTCACTCATAGACTTCAGGTACAGTCTCACACTCACTCTTTATGACTCTACTCAGTGATGCAAATTCAGGCCTGATATAGACTTGTCTTATCAAGCCTTGATTTGCAAAATATTCAGTGATATCGTTTGGAAATTTCAGGATTATCAGCTCTGCCATGATGCAACAGTAATGACAGCTCATATCCAGTTACCATGGTAGTTATCCTGAGTTCAGTAATAAGTCCCGATCTCTCTTCTGCCCAGAAGGCTAGCGTCCTCGCAAACAGTCCTGCTAGCTGCCAACTTTTCTGTAAGGAGACTCCTCGAAGTTTAGAGCAACAGCTGCAGGAACACAGGTAAACCACACTGTAAACTTCTGCACCACACATTGTTTCTGAGACTTTCAATACATGATTTTCTCTTGCATTGAGGCAATTTCAAATCAATCCAAACAAGAAGAGTCATAAACTGTTCCACACCAAGAGCCGAGGATTTTCATACAGTCAGGGATGACACTCGTGTCAGGGCGACAGTTGCCTGGCTTCAGAATCAGACTTGAAATGCCATTTTGTTTCAAGTAATTCATTCAGAGTTTGTGTTCATTTTTCAAATTTTTTATCAGACGTGGAGTTATTTTGTGTTTGTTTTGATGCATGCATCATTTTTCTGCCTCTATATATTATATGGCCGTAGCTAGTAAGCTATCTATCTTTGTAGGTCGACTATCCTCATTTTAAATGCCAACTCTTAAGCTCTAATGGGTCAACTTCTTCTCCAGCCTTCAATAAGCACACCAGATCACTCAACAAAATTATGATTGTGGTAGCAATTCTGTGGTTCGATTTCAATTTGTTGGTCTTGGAATCTCGACCTTTGCAAAACATGCAGGAAATACCATGTCTAAATTCAGCTTTTCAGTTTCCCAATCCATTATCATTCTGAATCTTGCCCATGAGTGCTTATGCATTAAGTTTTTAGCTCTCTCTTGTTTAGATGTGTTATCTTGATGTTAGTGCAATGTAAAGCTCTATTGCTCTCCCCGCAGACTGAACCAGAAGAGGATGTACCTGCAGCAGCCACAGGGCATGGGGCTGCAGACCTATTTCAACCAGATGCAGATAGCTGAAGGGTCGTACCCGACAGGCAGCCCTGCCCTGGACCTAGCAGCATCTCAGAGTTCCCCACAGGGCCCTGCCATTTCAGCCGCACATCAGCCTCAGCCCCAGCAGCCAGGCAGTCCTCAGACCTCGCCTCCTTTCAGCCACCCCCTCAGCCTGAGCCCCTTGATGGATCCGGGTGAGGGCCTGGTTTATGACCCCTACATGAGCCACCACCACTACACCCAGCACCTTCCCGCTGCGTCTCACCTCCACCACCAGCTTCACCAGCCTCATGAAGCCTCTGCCAGTGGCCTGGGCTTCAGCTATACCACATGCTGTGAGCAGCAGGCCATTGGCCCTTCCACTGAGGCTCTTCACCCAGAGCAGTATGAGTTCTCGCTGGACCCCACCATGCTGGTCCTTGCTCCAGGAGAGGCTGGAGCTGCTGGTGGGGGTTTGGCTGGTCCGGGGCAGTCAGACGGCCTGAACCTGCCCGAGCTGCAGAGCTCCCTCCTGGACAGTGAGATGATGGAGACTGTGGACTCCCAGCATGGCTTCGTACTGGTTAACTAATGCCAGCTGAGGGGGTTAATACAAAGTGATGTTAAGCAATGAGAACCTACCTAGCACTGAACCAGACAGAATGGAGATATAAGTGGAGGCCATAAGAGTAGCAACAGGGAAGGAAAGGTGTTAATTTTTGTATGACTAATACAAACTTAATTTCTTAGTTGTGATGAACCTCAGACAACATTTCTACCAAATTCCTTCCTTAGCCTACCTCCCTTTCTCCTTCTGCTCCTCTGTTCTCGTTCTCATCAGCCCTGTGAGGCAGGAACGGGTCCGATACGTGGTGCAGCGTGAGCTTTCGCCAAGCTGACTCTGCGACGCCGCTGTTGCCAAGGACGTTGTGCCACCTGCGAGGACTGCGCCGTGCAGCCCAGCGAGGGGAGGGGGGGGGCGGAATGCTGCACATCCTGGAGTACAGCATTTCACCTACTAATGGTTTGAAAGTGAACTTATTTCAGACTGACTGGCAACCAAAAGCACAATGGCTGGCAGTGCTGTTTGTATTTAAAATAGGACACCACATCTACACACATCTCAAAACACTTTTGTGCTTTTTTTTTTTTATTTCAGTAGATAAAAAAAACAAGTGATGTAGATAAAATCGCCCTCATTTATCATGGTACCATGGATATGTCCACAAATTCAAGTGTTAAAAGTCTGACTTTTAAGAATCATTTTACACTAATGTGAGTGCACAGGCTCACATAACCATCATGCATAGGTTTCAACACTAACATTGAGAGTTTTCCTGCAGAAAACCACAGGTATCTAAGTTTGTTATTCACTTACAGTACTAATAAACATGCTGAGCGCTGGTGAATGATGCACCATTGGTTGAGCTTTAGCTACATTTGTGCTTATAACAGTGATAAACTCTCTCCAAGCTATATTTACAGTTAAACTAGACTAATGAAAATAATAGATATAGCTGCAGGCGTTTGTGTCGGCTATGTGACATAAATAATACAGTTGTTTTGTTTTTTTTTCTTCGTGGTTTTTGTAACTTGTAACTACTGATCCTGATTTATTTCTTACACTACTGATCTGCGTCTCCTCCTTTCCATCCGACTGCACACGCATGATGCCGGGTTTCATTACGCAAAACGCGATGAGGATAATTTTAACAGTCTTTAAAAGTGGCCGCGTGTCTGTCTGTTTTAACAGTTGAATTGTGGGTCATGCGCACGCCTGATAAATGAGGGCTGACGTAATCACTCGTGTGTTTGGTTGAGAAGTTGCGGTGTTAGACAGTTGATATTATTCTATTTTTGTGGCAATACTGAAGCAATATTAATCCTTAATGTCAAGGGATTATGAATGGAAGCCTCACCTGTACAGCCAGCTCTGATTGGTTCCCGGGACCTCTGAGTCGTCAGCAGTGACATCACTTGAGCTGATGATGTAACCAGGAGATAATCTGTCGCTCGCTCACCCTGGGGGGACGAGCCTGGAGACAGTTGTATGAATGTGTGTGTGTATAATGTGCGTGTGTGTGTGAGACTATTGTTTGTTTGCACAATTCAGACTTCAAATTTTTCTGCATCCATCACATCATTTGTAGTCATTACTGAAGAAGACGAACACTGTATTGACGCCTCCATTCAAAATAGCACAGACTGTGTTTTTCCCTCAGCGCACAGTTGTAGCTTATGATGAATTCTGGTTTACATCGTCAGTGCTCCAGTCATGCCTCTGTGTTGTATTAATGATGTAACATGTTTGTAATAATGGAACGACCCCGTAAAGATTCCCTGCATTAGATTTAATGAAAGAATGTCTCCTCCCTGATGTTGTGGCCGCTGTGAGACAAAGACCAGCAGAACATCATCGGTCGCCTGACACTGGATTTTGACGATTGTCTCACCACCGCCGCTCTTTGGCTGACAGCACGCCAGCAACAAGACGAGAGATTGTTTTTTTTGTTTTGTTTTTACGTAGAGTGTGTTCAATCTACTTGAAGTGCACAGATGTATTTTCTCTGACAGATAAAAAACAACCTTTCATTGGAATAACAGGACAGTTAACGTCAGAGAGTGGAGATGGGATCGTTTGACTGTGACCATCTGCCATCAGAGTGCGTGACCTTTAGTGGTCATGGGGTAAACTGTGGAAGCTGTTTGTCGTCATGTGAGCTCCCAGACAACGCGCTCACTCTGTCTGTACTGAGCAGATCTCTCACAGCTCACATCAGACTCTTTAAAGTACAGATGTGGTTCGACGAGGATTCTTATTAGTTTTAATGATGGTTAGAAAATATGGACCAACTGTTGTTGCAGTCCTGTGCAAGAATATAAGGAAAAATCCACCCTAAAATGCTTTTAACACTGTTTCACAACTGATCAGGGATGTTTTTGTCTTGATCAAAAAAGATTTCAGAAAACTCGTAGAGCTCATACAACCACCTAGGCCCAGCAGTTCCTTTGAATTTAGTCAGGCTGCACCAAATTATACACACTCATGGATATTAGTACCTGGAATATGTCAGATTTTTTTCATCAAGATCCATGAATTATTCTAGGAGAGCAGGTTAAATAGTTTAAAGGTTCAGTGTGTAGCATTTAGTGACATCTAGTGGTTAAGTTTCATGTTGCAGCTGAATACCCCTCACCTCACCCTCCCCTTCCAAACATGAGAGACAACCTGTGTTAGCCTTCAGTTGTCATAAAAACTCAAAAGGTGTTTAGTTTGTCCAGCCTGAGCTACTGTATAAAACACGGCAGCCTCCGTAGAGAGGACTGAATGTAAAGTATTTCAATATAAAGGAGCCATTCTACGGTAAAGAAAACAACAATTCGTACAATTTAGATGAAACACACCAGTGAAAACATCACTAGGATTATTTTATATTAGATTTCTGTGAATAAATCCCTTTCACCTAAATCCTACACACTGAACCTTTTAATAAACACAACATCTCTCGATGCCAGAGATGAAAAATTCCTGGATCAGCACCAAAATTGTATGGGTTCTTCCTCGACCCATACCACATCCTTCCACCATGTTTCATGGAAATCTGTTCTTTAGTTTTTGTGTAATTCTGTTCACAATCAAACCAACAAAAAAAACAAGCCAACCAACAGACAGGGGTGAAAGCATTTTGTCAGGGCCCAGTACGACTTATTTCGACTGGTGGCTTTGTTTGAGCAACAGTCTAAACTCAGAACATATTTAGTTTAAGACAAAAAAAACACAATTCTGTCACGTTTTGGTACTAACGTATTAAAGATGATAACCAATACATTGATAGTCAGACATGTGTATTAACTCCTGAGGATAACTGATCAATTCATACAGTATCGCGTTGAGGTATTTGTGGAATTTTCTTGTCAGGCCTGTGGACGTAAGAGCAGATGACTTTGTAAGTCACCGTGCAGCTCTGACGTTTGTCTGTCACAGATGCTAGTAACTCCTGGAACAATGGCCTACATGCACCAGACTGTGGCCACAAGACATGTTGCACAACAGGTCTCATGGCTGCTTTGACATTTCCACTCTGTGTAATGTACTAACCAGTCGGCTAGATGGATGTTTTTATATGATCATATGTGACCAGCTCACACCCAGTCTGTGGGCCAGAGAGAAGGAAGTGAAGAAGCGTGTTAGGCAGGTCCAACATAGAATCTTGTAAATACGTGACAGTGTCAGAGAATTAAAGGGTGGATTTCGCCTTTACGTGAATGTTTTTGATGATTGTTTTCTTTTCATTTTTATTTGTCAATGGTCAGGCTAGAACAGCTACAGGATGATCTGTGGAAGTTGAATACTGGAGCACTTTGACAACGAGGGGGGAGGAGAGATGTAGCGGGGAGAGAGGAGGTGACGGCGTTGGAGATGGAAAAGGTTTGTGTTGCTCTGCCGTTTCCTGGCAGATGAAACAAACCACAATCTGTAGGAAACACCTTTTCCCCTCTCTCTTCCCCACCAATAATGGACACAAAACAGATTTCTTTCAAAGAAAGACCAGACATAGAAACACTTTATCTGATTGTTGATTTTTAATCCGAGAGAGAGAAACGCTTCTCCGTCGACGAGTGTTCTTTGTACAAATTTTAGGGGTGTAGTGAATCTTCAGTGCACGTTGCACCGAGGTGAATTTTGTGTTGAACGTGAAGTGTTCAGTGTGCCTTTTACTTTTTCGTATTTTCAATCTAAACTTAAGATTTTGAATAGAACCATTATTTCTGCTCGGACCCTTTTATTGTTTATTTTATTATGATTACGTCTTTCTTTTCTGTACTTTTTTTTGTTTTGTTTCCGAAAGTCAAGTAGAGCCAGGTTTTACAAAGGTACAAAACCAAAGTCCCTCAGAAGTTTCCCTGTACAACCCACCGTGTGGAGTTCTGGAGCTTCTCTGTCAGCGTCTCTACTGTGCTTTTTTTCTTGTTGGTCAATCAGTGTATGCCATTTAAAAGTATTATAGCAATATTTCTCTAGTTGAAGACTAAAGTCATGAAGATTCTAGTGGACGTGTCTCCGAGTATCATAATTTCACCTCCTGCTGATAAAACACAAACATCAATCTATCAATAGAAATCCAGTTTTATATTTACCTTCATTGATGTTGACCACACATAAGCTAACTTGCTGTTGAGATTAAAAAAAAGGTTTATTGAACAGAACGACATTGTGGGTGTTTTATTTCGGGGGCTGTTGAGTCATAAAATCTGTCTGTGTTTTGACAATGATTTGAAATTGACTGGTTATTCCAACGTGGTTATGGAGCTGACACTTTAAGTATTTTTCTACAACACACTCTGCCATCTTCTCTGCGTAATCCACTTGTCCTGTAACGACAAACTGCAGCCGTCTGATAGCGCCACAGGGCTGCACGGCGTAGGCGTGAGTTAAATACCTGGAAAATGAATCACACCGAGAGCTTCATATAAACTGTTGAGTCATAGCTGAACCTGAAAGCATTTCAGCCAGAGCTGCAGCACCCGAGGCGGTCAGCGCTGCAGATGCCACGGAACTGGTTTTGTTGCATTGTTTGAATGTCTAGATTTTCTAATGACAAACTACCAAATACATCTTCTGCTAACAGGGTTAAATGACGTCATAGAGAAAAATGAAAATACACAGGAGACAGTTATGATCAGAGAAGTCAGAGGACACAGAGGAAAGGTGGTATGTGAATTACCTGAGGCAGTCACCTCTTCCCATCTGCTATGACTAACAGGTGAGAGGACACGGAGGGAAATGGGCTGACTTGTTTTCAAGTGCCTGTTGGTTAGAAGCTTAGTTATTTATATAAAATCAGACAAACTGATGACGCAGACCAACCCAGATCCCACAGGAGAGCTCTCACCAAATTAAAACCATTCCCACCTGTAACGTTTTAACTTACTAGGCTAATAAACTCTAAACAAATGTTTGTAAGACATTAGGGTTTGGTTCAAATCCCAGGAAAATGTGTTTTATAAGTGGTATCTAACCACGTAGATTGTTTTATTGGTCATGATGTGATATGAGTATCTGTGAGATGTCTACCATCACTGCAGAAAAAATCCATCGGCCAAAAACATTGTTACAAGCAAAAAGGTGTAATCTATATGAACAAAACATAATGAAGAGAAGTTGGTTAGATAGTTTTCACAACTAGAATGGCACTCAGAGTGTGTGTCTGTCCAAACAATCCCAGATTGTGGATATATATATAGTCCCCTAAACCTTTCAGATTTTTTTTTCATGGCGATCCATGAATGATTCTCTGAGAAATCAAGGAAAATGTTGAAAGATTTCACAATGTTAAAGAAAGGGAAAAGAAAATTCCTGGATCCGCCCACTGATATGAATCCCCACCAACATTTAATGGGTTCTGCTCTGACTCATCCTCTCACCAAGTTTCATGGTAATCTGTCGAGGAGTTTTTGCATAATCCTGTTTACTGATTTACAAACAAAGTGAAAATATAACGCTACTAGGCCGTGCTGAAGCACGTGACAAGTAGCTAATGTTGAAGTTTGTAATACTTAAATTACACGACTATGCTTAACAAAACAACATAATTTGAACTTGCTAAGAGCATTTCTGATGTTTTTAACCACTTAAATAGACGTAAATAACGTAAACGTTAGTTACAACAATACTTACAGACATATGTAAACTCCTTTGTGATAACAACGGGCGCTCCGATCGTTTAATGGCTGTTCCAGTCACAGTTTCTTCAGTTTCTCTAAAGCGCTCCAGCGAGGTGAACTGACTGATGGGTTGTCTTGTCAACTTCAGGTGAACTGAAGAGAGTTGTTCAGTTCTTCCCCGCACAGTTCCCAGTTCCCTTGAACCTACAGTTTGGAATCTCACTTAAAATGGCTGTATACCCTGTGCAGTCCACTTGGCAGTGATCAGAACGCACCCCATCTGTGGGCTCCTGTTCCGTCCGAGCAGCTGTAAGAACTCTTGTGCTAACAGGCGGTGGGTGAAGGGGGATGGGCTGAATAATTCATCACCACTGATAAAAACTAAAGCTGCGACCAGTGATCTGACATCACATTTTGCTGGTCTCCATGGCAACCACCTGTCAATATTTATCAAAGTACATGAAACTCAAACACCTTTTCTGACAGCAATGTGCAGCTGGGGTGAAGGGAAGGGGGCCTGTCCCAGGCCCTGCTCTGATTGGACGCGGCCTTCAAACAACCCATGTGAGAAGATTTGCAGCGTCTGTAAATACATTCAGAGCAAAATGTGCTGGTTGCAAATGAAAAGCGCTTGAAAACTTTGCGTGAGAGCAGAGGTCTGTGGCTGTAGTGTGGAAATGATCATGTAGAGAGAAGAGGTCAATCCAATCAGCCCACTCAGACAGAGAACAGCTAATCCCACGAATACACCACCAGAGGTAGGTTAGAGCGAGGGGGGAGGTCTCTCTGTTCATGGAAACCAGGGTCTCATTTCTTTTCCTGGGATCAGACCATGTGCTACGACACACTGTTGATACTGCTGAGCCAAACTGATAAGTCTGAAATGTGGGGCAGCTCACACTTTAAATAAAACTCTCCACATGAAACCGATCAGATTTCAGTCGACGTTCGCATGTTGCATCTGTTTCCTTTTACTGCAAAGCTAATTTGATGCTGCAAAAAAGAGCTGAGAGAGACGCTCAGCTTCAGAATGACACAACGCAAGATTCAGCAGGGGCTCCCCCTACAGGTGGGATGCGTAACTCGCTGTCGTAAAAGAGTTGTGGTACGAGCCTGACCACTCTGACCCTGATATCGAAATATTTGGCTAACTTGCCGACTAAATCTCTATAAAAATGGCTTCTGATGATAAACTAGTGAGCACAACACCAACACGAGGGAGAAAACCTAACAGCATCCTGAACTTCTGTAAAAATGTTGTCGGATATAATCTACGTGAACAAAAGTCAGAGCCTTCTCAGCATTTGTAACCTGTCCTAAACTAAGTTACACATTCATGCTCACACAGTTTTTGGAGTCTGGCAGTAAATATGCACATTCCCTGCACTCACCATACAAGCTAACAAGCTAACAAGCTAACACAGCAAGCAAGTAGCCGACGTATGGGGTTTTTCTGTCTTTTATTCAAGAGCCTGGTCTCTTAGTTTGAGGGCACTTTACGTTCCGATTTTTTAATGCTCTCACTCAAAACCCTGCTCTTGCACTCAAATAAACCGAAGTTGAGCTTATGTTTTTTGCAGTCCAGCTTGAGCTCCTCTCCTCGCGCTCACGCTGCTTCTGTGCGCATGTAAAATGTTTTTTCTCCGATTTCTTTCCTCTGCTCTTGATTTTTTTTTACAAAATTCCCTGACCAATAGAACGCCAGGTGTAGTAATGACAAATGAAATTGTTCAGCCCTCATTTTGGTACTTTGGCTGTTGGTACCATAATGTAAAAAAAGCCTCAAAATCCTTGATTTTGCCACAGCCATGTTGACCAGTGATCTATCTGCTGGACTCCTGCTCCATGAACGTATCGTATATTTGAGAGTGAGTGCAGAGTTTTTAGCAAGCACATGCACTTTCTCCGGAGAAAGTGCGAAGAATCTCAGGAGTTCAGTGCCTGTCTGACAGCAGCTTGGTGCCGTTCCAGGTGTCCAGGGGGCGCTGTGGCAATGAAAGACATGCCTTCCTCCCTATAATAAGTGTCTGTACCATCACAATGATTTTTAAGCTGATATTTTAAGATACAGAACTACATAATGTTGCTTTAAATCAGATTCCACCCAAGAAAAAAAAAAATCCTGCCTGCTCGAAGCCCGGATATGAAACAAACATAACCACAGCAGATGTAAGAGGGGATTTTGACACGCTTTAATCTTATATTTAGGGCCCGAGCACCTCCGGTGGGAGGCCCTATTGTATTTCGAAGGATTTGTATTGGCTTTTTCAGGGCCTAGACATGCTCAAATTGTTACCAAAGTTTGCAGGAAATTCAAAACCCCAAAAAGTAATTGTTTTCTGGAGTAATTTGAAATGGGCCTGGAAAAATGGCTCAACAGCGCCATCTAAGGAAAAGCCCCTCAGTTAGCTTTCACCGATCTTCACAAAAATCGTAGCCCAGGTGTATCATGACAAGACAAACAAAAAAGGTCAGAGGTGCAATTGGAAAAAAGCAACAGGAAGCCCGCCATTTTGACTTTAGTGGCCATATTGGCCATTTTCCACATTTTTACTTTGATGTACTTGTCCCAGGGCTTTCATCAGATCAACTTCATATGGAGATGCGTGTCATCACAACAAGATGGAGATGAAAACTACCTCAAAGATCGATTTTTCGTCACACGGTGTGACCATGGCGTCAAAGTTTGTTTACATGCCATCAAAACACGAGGTAATATTTTTAATATTAATATTCAATATTTTATTTTGATAACCAAATTTATTGAATGCCGAAAGGCACACCATTTTATGATATCACGTTTAATGCATTATTGCACAACACAGGCAAGGATCGACATCGCGTGACGGACGCAGGAAGTGAAGCGTTTATCCTTGCCGCAGTGCGCAAAACGCATGCAACGTGGAGACGTGCGCTTGGTCATTGATCGCTCTCTCCACTAACCGCAACAGGCTTCAAAATGCCTGTGCTCGGGCCCGTTAGTGCTACAACGTAGCCCTAGTTAGGGCCCGAGCACCGAACGCTGGGAGGCCCTATTGAAATTGTAAGGATTTGTCTTATTATTATTTCCCTTTTTGGGCTTTTTCAGGGCCTAGACATGCTCAAATTCCGACCAAAGTTTGCAGGAAATTCAAAACCCAATAAAGTAATTGTATTCTGGAGTAATTTGAAATGGGCGTGGCAAAATGGCTCAACAGCGCCACCTACGGAAAAGCCCCTCAGTTAGCTTTCACCGATCCTCACGAAAATGAGGACAGTTGTGTATCATAACCAGATGCACAAAAAAGTCTCTCAGTGCATTATGAAAAAGCTAACAGGAAGTCGACCATTTTGGATTTAGTGGTCAATTTCGCCATTTCCCACATTTTTACTTTGACGAACTTGTCCCAGGGCTTTCATCAGATCAACTGCAAATTGAGGTGAATGTCATCTCAACAAGATGGAGATATAATCTACCTTGAATTTCGTGTTTTCGTCACAGTGTTTTTGGACGAACAGACGGACGGATTTTCGTCCATCTGTCTGTCCGTATTTTTAATTTTTTTTTTGGACAGAGAGACGGACGGATTTTATTTTTGTAATTTATTTTCGTCCGTCTGTCTGTCCGTATTTTTTTTTTTTTTGGGACGGACGGACAGACAGATTTTTATTTTTTTATTTTTTTTCGTCCGTCTGTCTGTCCGTATTTTTTATTTTTTTTGGGACGGACAGACGGACGGATTTTCGTCCGTCTGTCTGTCCGTATTTTTTATTTTTTTGGGGACGGACAGACGGACGGATTTTCGTCCGTCTGTCTGTCCGTATTTTTTATTTTTTTGGGGACGGACAGACGGACGGATTTTTATTTTTTTATTTTTTTTCGTCCGTCTGTCTGTCCGTATTTTTATTTTTTTTTGGGACGGACAGACGGACGGATTTTCGTCCGCCTGTCTGTCCGAATTTTTTATTTTTTTGGGGCCGGACAGATGGACGGATTTTCGTCCGTCTGTCTGTCCGTATTTTTTATTTTTTTGGGACGGACAGACGGACGGATTTTTATTTTTTTATTTTTTTTCGTCCGTCTGTCTGTCCGAATTTTTAATTTTTTTGGGGACGGACAGACGGATTTTAATTTTTTTTTTTTTTTTCGTCCGTCTGTCTGTCCGTATTTTTTATTTTTTTTGGGACGGACAGACGGACAGATTTTCGTCCGTCTGTCTGTCCGTATTTTTTTTTTTTTTGGGGACGGACATACGGACGGATTTTATTTTTATTTTATTTTTTCGTCCGTCTGTCTGTCCGTATTGTAGCGTAGCCCTAGTTGTAAATTGGCAAATTTCCCTGAAACACTGCAGCGTTCTTCAACGTAAATGCAGTTATTTATAGTATGTGTTCTCAGGCACCGTCTGCTGTTGAGACCTCCAGCCGCCTGACTGTCACTGACACTCCTGGGGGGAAAGAGACAAGAGATAAGAAAGCTGATAGGAGGACAGACAGACGTAATCTTCTCCTCTCTTTGTCAGTTTTTCTTTTTTTCTTGGTAAAATATCACAATATCAGAGGCCCATTCTCTCATCAGGCCAAAGTATACTGTAATGACATCAATGGTTTCCATGGCAACGGAGGGAGGGTAGATGACAACATCCTACTGCGTCTTTTAGAGCAGGAGATCACAGCGCTGTTCCGGATGAGAGCCGCACACTCACACTCGCACACGCACACACACGCACACACCTATAAAAGACAAACTTTTGTGACAAGATGCACCTTTTCTGTGATATTTATTGTGTCACACACACACACACACACACACACACACACCAGAATGAAACCCCATTTACAAAAAGAAGCCCAGCAGTACAGGCTTTGAAGGAAGTGAGTCTGACGTAAATGCTGTAGCTCTGCATTGTGTGTGTGTGTGTGTGTGTGTGTTCTTTTGTGTGTGTGTTATTTTGTGAAATCAACTCTTCATCCACTGAAGGTTGCACTGTACTTATAGACCCGCTCCATTATTCAGCTCCAGCCCCTCATCTCTAAAACACACGCTGGCCAGCAGATGGACAGAGTCAGAAATCCCAGTTGACCCAGTAGTGCCTGGAAAAAGAACCAGCTCCTGCAGGCTCAGGGCTGGATGATACAGCCAGGAGGTCACACACACACACACACACACACACACACACACACACACACACACACACACACACACACACACACACACAAACAACCATCTTGAGGAATCTTAACATCAGCTCATCTTACAGTTTATAAACCATCACTGAGGAGGGGGGGGGCTGAGGGTGAAATAAAGAAAGCGAGTGGGCCTTCTCTTCTCCGTCACTGATGTTTGTCATTTGTCACCCTGAGAGCGTCTGACCTCACCGTGTGTGTGTGTGCGTGCCATGCTGTGTGGGTGTGTGGGTGGGTGGGTGGGGGGGGGGGCTTTGCTTGACTCCTTTCATTATAAATGACACAGTCCTGGGAGGCAGCTGCATTGACGTCAGGGCTCTCAGCGCCGTCAAGGGCTCTGGCTGCTGAACGAGCCCCCCCCCCCAACCACCCAAATAACAGGATCTAAATAGAAAGAAATAAGGTTTGTGCTGTTTTCTCACTGCCTCGTGAACTCGCGCGGATTTAGGAAGTGGATCCTCGAGTAATCCCGTTTAAATAAAGCTTTTCTTGGTTGTAGGAACGTTGGAGTTTCTGTTTAGATCTCCAGCTTTTAAAATGTGGCTCTTTTTTTATCGTCTTGCACGTGAGGAAAAGTCCAAACTGTTCTGGTCCCGACGGTTCCACCTCCTCCTGTTTCACACCCTGCCTCGGAGCTGCTAAAGCCCAAATAGCTCTGCTGAGGTCCCTCAGTGGCAGAATATGCTGACACGCAGCGGCAACACCTTCCCGTGCATCCCAGTATACGTGCATAATGTGCTCGAAGCCGCGAGCTGCACCGTCCAAAGGGCTGGGCGGAGGATTGGGAGAGCGCCTTGGCCCAGAGGAGGGCTGAGGGGAGATTTGAGGAGATTAAAAAGAGGAAGGTTGAGATTCTCATAAAGATCTCTGCCATGTGATTTACGGCCCTAATCCTCGCTGCTAAATTGCTCATTTGGGAATTAACCAAAACTAGAGTGCTTAAAAGACCGGCTGCATGTTGCACACACACAAAAAGAACAACTAAGTATAGCAGTGTTGAGTTGATACTGTGACCTTGGGAACTTGGGCCAAGGTGATACAGCTGTAAACGCGTTTCTCATGCATTCCAACAACACTTAACAAATATCCACCCTGGACCCAGCCCTCCTCTTGCAGCGCTCCTCTGTTCTCCGCAGCAGTAGCAGTCAGGGTGAGGGGCAGGTGTCAGCTGCAGATCCTGCCCCCGCTCCGCACGCTTCCCCCGCGGCCAAAACAACCCGCAGCACCCGCACTTTCATCTCGGCAGCCGCTTCCTACCAGGTCAGAGCTGACCAAACACGACACCAGGAACATGTGGGATTCATCCGAGCCCTGCTTTGTGTACTTGAGCGTATTGTTACAAAGCACACAAAGAGAATTACACATCCATGGACGTCAGGTTTCACATCGCTCAGTCCCAGAGGACGTTGTTAGGCCTTTTTCTGATACTGAATAACTTCACAGCACTCAAGGGTCCAAAGAGACAGAATTCTATAGGTCTTCTTGCATCGGAGTAAACACCATGTTTTCTGAAGACACACCGTCCCCGTGGTGAAGCTCAGGGTTCCATCGTCCTGCTGTGGGAGCGCCTCGCTGCAGCAGGTCCTGGAAGCCCTGAGGAGACTGAGGAGAACAGAGAACCCCTCCTGGAGAACACGACTGTGACCGGGTGGATTTGTTTTCCAGCAACAAACACGAAGAGAAGGCTTCACAGGAAAGACTCAAAACTGGGTCACGTCCAGACATCAAGACGATGCCGAGTCTCTGACAGAATCTTACAGTGCAGCTCGGCCCACATGGAGCAGTTTCTACAAATCTTTTGTGTTTTATTTTTCAAACTCATCTGCTGTTACTGATCATACTTCAACTTCTTTTGGCAGAACCATAGGAACCTTCAACTTATTCATTTGACACTTCAGTGAACATACAGGAACTTCAATTTCTGTTACTAGCTGTATTTTGACTTGTTTCAGCATTTAAACATTTTCGAGTGTTTTCTACTACAAAATGTTCAACAGCAGGTTCCTCAGATAATTTACTCTTGACAAGTTGTACGTTTGCGTGTATTTTTTATACATTTTTCAACTTAACCATAACTTTTGGTGTTTGTTGACTATACAGATGTTAGTATGATTTGGCCTTGTCCCCTATAGATTCTGCAACTTAACGTAAAGACCAGAATACAAATAAGTGTGCCTAAATATGCCTTTATTATTGTCAAGATCCATTTCTTATTCTGAGAAATAGGTGACAATGTTAAAACACACTGTCACAATACCAGAGGAAAACTTCTTTGACCCGTTTCATCCTTTTACAACGGACAAGGTCAGAAACATGGCCTCCCTGAGGAAGATAAAGTTCTGTAAATTATCCTGTAACAATGTGATTCAATTTCACTTTGATATTACAGAAATTTTCTGTCAAAAACTGATTTTATCAAATTTACAGTGAAGTGTTTCACTGTGTATTTCAATGACAACTCAATCTGATTCATTATGGATTCTAATAAAGTGGCTGTTTAATGGGATTGTTTCCTGTTGCAGCAAATTGGCCATTACAGTAACAAGAGGCCTTCATGTGCTTAAGCAGTAACTAATTATAAAAGCAGGCTGCACACGTTCCGTTGAGTTACTTTATTCAGATCAAGATACAGTAGTACAGCAGCCCAACTGTGGAGAGAATTCAAAATAAAAGCAGTCTTTGCGATACAGGACAATCAACGATCAAAGTTTATTCAATAACAAAATGTAGGGGGGAGGAGTTCAGGGAAAAGACAGTTTATTTTGTCAACCCAGGCGATAGATTTATTCAACCCACCCATAACCACCCCAGGACCCATCCCATATTAAAACATAACGCAGCCTTACGTACACATGCTCCATGTCCCCGATCCCCCTTTGAAAGCATGCGCTCATTCTCCACCGTGTAGAGATTTGTAAGCTACGTCCTTGGTGTTCTCTGATCTGATGCTTTTAAATCTCACGTACAGTGGAGGACTTGGCCTGGACTGCAGGGAGGCTCCAGGACACAGTGCCACGCTTTCTTTAATCCCACGGCCCCGAAAGCTGTGGTCAATTTAAGTTTTACCATTCCATTAACGTCAGAGGGATTAATTGTCCCTCACAGACAAGAACGTGGTCTTGTTTTTTTGTTTACAGGACAAGTGAAAACTGTTTACCCACGCATACTAAAAGAAGACACCACTGCTTTTTAAAGTAATTGACACAAAGATTTAAGAGCGATGCCGGAACCTATTGCAGAAAAAGCACGACTACGACTTTCCACCCGTGCACATCAACGAAATCACTGAGGAGGAGGAGGAGGGATAATTATAAGCAACACTTTCCGACCGAGCTGGTCCCTGTTACACTGGGCCGAGGTAATTCATGTGTCTGACCGATTCAATCTGTGTTGCTGTAGAGAACAAACAGTGCAGAGGGGCAGAGAGTTCGGCGAGGACATTATTTCAGATTGATTAGTACATGCAATCATTGAGAGTTCATCAGATTACATGCAGTAATGGATGCTCCCATTATTTTTTTTGCCAAAGCTTTGTACATAACAATCTTGCGTGACATTTAGGAGACAACAGGTTTTAGTCTGGCGGTAGAAAAATCAACTAGTCCTGCAGAGAGCGTTCAGTCAGGACTCTGGGAGAATCCGAGGGCTGATTCCTAAACAAGCAGTTTGTTTCTCAAACTCCCTTTTTTTTGTCTTAGTTAGCGTCTAGCACTGGGAGGAAAGCGCAGCAGCACGGCCCTGGGTGCTGGCCGGCGAACATGGACATGTGGTGCGCTGCAGTGACTGTGGCTTAAGGACAACAGTGGCCGAAGATGGAAAAGGGGTAGGAATGTGAGAGGGGTTGTGGTTAGCGATGCCTAGCTAGTACAGTAGCACATTGGTCAGCATGCACCACTCATTTTCATCATACGCTGCCTTGTTAAAGCACCCATTTACAGCAAAGAAGAAGGTTAACGAAGAAGCCTGTGCTACGCCTGGACGTGGACGACCATTGGACAGTAAAAAAAAAAAAAAAGGAAAAGAAATTGTTAACAGCTTTTCTATACATTTATCAGTTGTTCCTGAACATCAATAAATATCTTGTAAAAGTGTCTGCGTTGTTGTTTCGGGTGGTTGTCTGGTTTCGCCACGTTGGGTTGGTTATGCTAGGACCAGAACTGCGGGAAAAAAATAATACGTTGTCATGTCAGATATGATTCATGGTATTTACAGTTTGTAAACAATGATAGAAGAATTCTTACCACTGATAGCTTCCTGGGCAAAGTACTTGACATCCATGTCTGTGTCTGTGGCCAGCTTCTCCAGCACTGGCTTCACCTCCGTCTGAAGGGCACTTGGGGACAAAGATGGAGGAAGAGAAAAATTGAACAAAATGTCCTCTTCACTGTCTACAATTACGATCAATATTGAGATCAATTATTCATTCAGTGTAGGGGTCAAACATTTTTTATGCAGTTTTGTATTTAAATTTACAGATGGTAATGATGCAAAAGTTAGCAAGTGCAGCGGAGACTTTAAAAATATGCAACCTATACATCCAACCCACCACCATCGGCCCTCTCGTCAAAACTACAACCCCAACTACATTTATTTTTTTTTACCCGAATTCAGAAGCAAAATATAAAATCTAAGCATCAAATCTAAACAAAAAAAAAGGTCTACTTGAACTAACATGACAGCTCTGCAAAAGTGGAGCCAAAACATCTCTACCGCCCCCTGCTGGCTGGCTGTGAGTGTATAAATCGCTTCACGTCAGTGTTGAATTTGATGAGGATACATTTAAAACAATACCACAGCCCATCATGTTCATTTAACTGCGGGAAGCCAAAGTCGCGATCAAGATAATTATTCAATAAATTTTATAGTCCTCGTGTGAGGTCAAAAAACATGATGCTGATATTACACAAACATACTTGCTGTCAAGGACGGGCCCAATCTTCTGAAGGGACTTTGCCACATTGAAGCGAACGTTGGCAACCTGGTCGTTGGACATCTTGAGCACCACTGGCAACATCTGCTTAGTGGTGATGTCCTGGCCACAAGCCTCTGACAGAGCCTGAAACCCCACACAGGCAGGTTAGTGAACGACAGTTAGCTTTTACAAAAGGGAACTGAAGTAGTTTCAGGCAGAAAGTATATTTAGAAAATGTGTCATGCTATCGGAACATTAAACCCTTAAAAATAACTTTAAGGAACCAACTGTGAGAGCGAGCTGATGACGCTGTTTGACTCACATTGATGCAGAACAGAGTGGTCATCCTGTGGAGGTAATTGGGGTCGTTGGCCATGCCCAGCACTTTGGGTACGATGGTGTTCTGAGCCCATTCAGCTCCAAACTTCTCCACCAGCTTCATTAGATTACAGGTGGCCGCCTCACGGATGGCATACACTGGAAAATCACAGTGACAACAATCAACATCTAAAATTGGCAAAGCAGTGACATACATGCTGTTTACTAATACATCTAAGCAATACAAATAAATATATTAAACTTATGGTGTACGACATTTACGATGGTGGACAAAGAGGCTGAGGGGGAAAGATTTGGGGTTCATTTCTTTAGTTTAGTCTTTCTTTGAATAGCTTATGTAAGGGTGGCACAGCCTTAACCCCAACAACACTCAGCAACACACACAGAAACACAAACACACAGAAACACACACTGACAGAAACTCGCACCAGCAGCATTCCAATGATGTAACCCAGCTGGTCCTTTGTCCTCAATAGCGAGTGCATTTCTCTAATTGGAAAACAATGTGATGAGAACACTACACACAATGGGTGCAAACTGGATGTTAAAGACAATGTTGAAGATGACAGAATGGAGCAGGGTGTGTTTTGTAGCTCGACAGCTCTTTCAGCATTTGAAAAAGGATTTGGAGTCTTGTCTCACAAAACAGTTCTGGCTGGACAGAAGACCTTAAATCGAGAATAAATGCACAGAATAACTTGCAGGGTGTTGCCTTCACGAATCAAGTTAAACTTGGTGAAGTAATGATGTGAAGGCACTATGACAGAATTGAACAGAGCAGTTTAACTATCACGCTGTGACACAAATCCAGACTGTGGTGACAAATTCTGACGACAACTTGTCAAAATCATTGTACTACAGGAAGTCGTATTTCACCTTAATCTGGCCCCACTCACAGCTACACAGTACTGTATACTAAGACCTGTTCACATCCTTCTAGCATGTATGTGACGGCAGAGATCCGCAGATTGCCACATCTCAGCCCCCTATTTTCTCACTCCCACCGCCTCTGCTGATCAATCTCTTCCCTTCTACGTCTGCTTTTCTTTGTTCTGGTAATAACACAGTATCAGAGTGGTGATAGAAGACCCCACTGTTAACTGGCTGCTCTCGTGTGAGCAAGAGCTGCGATGTTCTAATACGACCTTCCTTAAGTGTGTAATGGAAAATGAGGAAACGTAACAGGAGTTGAATGTGAGATCCTTCCAGAAAGGGCTTGTGCATCATTAAGGTGTTAGAAGCTGCTGCAGGGCACCAAGAGCCAAAATGAATAAAAAAAAGAGGACAAGTGGGACATAGGGAATAGTATGGTTGCCGAGGAAGTTGTTCTGGGCAGTTATTGGTTTGTGGAGCATGAAAAGAGCATAAATGAAGCTCTAAAATAAGGATAATATTTTTAAACTGTTTAGAATTCAGGTACATTCCCAAAATAGCTGCTAACATAAGTGTTTGTTTAAATTTAAAAAACAAAACAATTCTGACGTGACATAGAGACGCACCTAATAAGTTCAATTTGTTAGTGTCTGAACTAAGACTTTGGGAAACTTGACAATATTAATAATTCCTTACCATGATCAATGAGCCAGGCCATACAAAGGGTGTTGAGCTTCTCATCAAAGAACTCCACTCCCTGAGGAAACAAGCACACTGTAATTGGAGAGATTTCCTGGACGTCTACAGGCCTGATAAACCTCCGTTAGTCTGCATTGCGAAAAGAATTCTAGGGTGTTTGCATGGCCCTAATTAGAAGGCCCTTTAAAACACATTTTATACGAGTTTCGGCTGTCTACCTATACTCCATGACTCACCAGTTGTCCTGCCAACAGGGGCATGTACTCTATGATGGCGAGGCGGACCCTCCACTTCGCATCCTCTGCCAGCTCCACTATGGCCGGCAGCAGTGACTGGGAGAGCTGACGGATGCCAATCACTTCGTTCACACAGTCGAGATTAGAGATGATGTTGAGACGCACCTCGGGGCACTGCGACAAAAAAAGAGAAGAGGAAAAAGTTAAGATTACGGCAGCACGACTCCATCACTGAGAAAAACATTTATCTCAAAACTTTAATCCAAAGTTACGTTTTTTTATGCTTTATAGGAAATAACTTAAGCATTGTTTTTTTTACTGTGTACAAAATTTACATTTCATGGCTCCAGCCACTCAACCATAACCTCTACGCAGTTTTGTCTAGAAAAATGAAACCCTGGTTTGTATCCGGATGCCTTACATGGAGATCTGCTTTAGTTTTAATTAAGACAGGATATTAACTGGAACAGCTAAACAAGCCTTTTAATCCACATAATCCAAAAAAACAGAGGAAGCAGCCCTAAACTACAAAATGATTTGATAAGTCAGGTTTATAAACCAGGTGGGAGGAGAGCAGCAGCCAGAAAAAGGCAGTGTGACAACGTGAAATCTTTAGGCTCTTGTATAAATGACATGCTCTCTATCGAGCTTCAGAGAACACCGTCCTCTGACAGATTAACCTTGAATTACTGAAATTTGCAAGTCAAAGCTGAAGTGTCAGTTTGGACTGTAATCTCATTAGACTCTTCTGGTCTGGCATTTGTGTTGTGAGGAAATTGGGTCAGTTTTTAATAGGACGAAGAAGCAAATGACAGCCTCAAGCCTTCAAAAACATCTATATACCTTTGTGTCTAACCTGCCAATCTCATGTCTGGTGAATCAATGTCATGGAAAACATACTCATTGGACAAGAAGTAACAGGGCCACTGTTGTACTAGATAAAAACTGAAATGCAATGCAGACAGACTGATGACAGGATGAATCTAATTTCAGTACGAGACCATTCTTTGTGCAACGGGACCAGCTGAAACCGCAGCCTTGCTCAACCCAATATAACCAGTGATTACCTTCAATTACCTCTGTGCATACAAATCAATGAGGCAAGTAATCACTTATAGTTTTGCAGCATCCAGCTGTTAGTTATGATTCCCTCTCAAATCAGCTTTTCACTTCTAATTGTATGGGCTCCGTCTGGTTGCCAACAGTGTGCATCATACTGCTAGACAAAGTGGCTTTACCTGGAGAAGATATGCTGATCACTAAAGGAGTTGGTCAAAGTCAGATGCTTCAGAGGAAGCTTTTTCTGTGAATGTTACCAAACCAGATACTGTCCAGAGAGTTTTTAAAGCCAGATGTGTAAAATATAAAAGAGAAAACAGGGTCCATGAAGTCAAGTGTGCATTTCCTTTACCTCGTCCTTGAGCTGAGCCAGGAAGAGAGGCAGTAAGTGCTCTATTGTGTTGTCCTTGCCCAGGATGGTTGAAAGGCCCATAATGACTGAGGCCAGGGCTGACTTCACATGCTGGTTGGTGTCTGAAACGAGCTCCTGGTCAGAGACGGGGCACACAGGAGACAGAGATCAGCACAAACAAATAGTTAAGACTGAAGGTACGTAAACAAACATCAGGAACACTGCTATACCTCCTATTCACAACACTGTACAGAGAGAGAGGCTATAATTGACTAGTGTTTAAATACACAGCAAAGTGGACTTAATACTAGTGCAGACAAATAGTCATTGCAGTTAACTACTGTATGTGGAATAACTTCAGATATGATGTAGACAGAAACAGAGATATTGCATCATGTAAATAAAGGACAGACATTTCTCAATACTCTAATGTTCAAACATAACTGATCACAACAATATCACACAGAAGCTTTTCTTAGAAACTCTGCAAATATTAACTGATAGTAGCAATGTTGAAGATGTTATCACGAGTCATGTATATTATTACATGTTACTAGTGATAATTTTATTGCTTTCTATGGTTGTGTGACTGTGTTTCTGCTTGTACAGTGTTTACATTATAAGCAAAACGACGCTGTGACATTGATCTGAACCTTTTTAACAAACAAGATTCTATAGATCGGGTAATGTGTTTCTGCGATTACCATGAATTACATTTTCTTTTACTAGCAATGATGTAAGAATTTTGATATCAGAAGCTCCTCATATAAACTTATTGTTAAACAAAATACAGCAGTGCCACCTGCTGTTCAGCATCTGAACAACATAGTCACAGGCTTAACCACGGTCTCTTGCAAACACCCCAAAAATTATGCCCCCTGAATAGCCATTTATGTTTAGGGTTACAATAGTGGGTCTTTGGTTATCTAACGGTATACTGTTTGTATCTAAATAACTTTTATGAAGTTGAAAAAAAAAAAAACTTAAAAACCTTTAATAAATTCAACTTTACATGTGCTCCCTGGTTAAATGTTGAATGGAAATATAATCAAAGCCTGAATTTTAGAATTTTGAGCCCAATACAGTCCCAACAAAACTTTCAATGCTTCAAATATGTTTTCATTATTGTTATTTCCTCAAACTCTCGTCATCTATCCTTTCCTGAAACTCTTTGATTAATCGCCAATCCATGTTCCCTCTTGGTTTATGAGGATAACCCTTGTTCATAACTAAAGTCAATGTACACATTATTTTGTTAAACAGAATATATATATAAAAAAAGGTAAAAAAAAGAAAACATTTGACCACTTCTGTTGTATGTTCTCTTTTTCCACCATAATTTAAATATCTGTAATTTTTGTTTTAATGGCCAGCGATAAAAAACACACACGGTTGTTAAAAGAAAAAGAAACTGCTTTCATTTAAGTGGATGTCACATGTCTATATCAATGATTTGGGGTAGATTATAAAAAGATAAGCCTCTGGTTCTTTTCCATGTTTAGTAACTCATACAAGAATCTAATTGTTACACTAAGAGAAACACCAGAGAGAATTTTGGCTGTTAGAAGTTTTTTTTACCTTGACACAGGGCAGAATGTGAGTCATGATGATTTGCTCACGGCTGTCCTCTGGGAGGTTTTCGCAGAATTCTAACCAAAAGTAAAAAGAGGACACGGTCAATAAAACACAAAACACACTGGACAAGAAGCTCAACAGCTCATTCAATGTAACTAATGAATATTCATCCCCTTCAGACATTAGGGCTTTGGTAAATTTAAGTGTACTGACCTTTGACTTTGTTGGCTGCAGCAGCGCGAACCTCAGCTTCACAGTCCTTCAGGAGATTCTGGAAGGCCGGGACCAGATCGTTCTTGGTGATCTCCGGTCCCACTGCTTTCTGGAGCTAAGTTCAGAAAATGTGGTGTGGAAAATAATCAACAGAAGAAGACATTTTGGGAGTTATAGCTCTGAATCAACAATAAAAGGTGGCAATGAAATACTAAATAGGAGACATTACTATGATGACTGAAACGTCTGTATTAACTGAAATACTGAAAGTTCTTAACGGGGTGGTCATCGATAAAAAAATCCTACTGAATGAAAAGTTTATATCAAATCAATCAAATTTGGAAGTCTGGCTCTGACCATTGTAATGCTTTGATGCACAGAAAACTTGCAATTATCCCACTTACAACTTCAAATGCTAGTCCTGAATGCATCATAACAGCCTGGTTAACAAACTTGGTAAGAGAACCCAGTTAAAGAGGCACTACTCCGAGATTAGTTGGACAACTGTATCATTAAGACAATGCAGAGTTGTTTTCTTTATGCCATCTTACAGCAGCGAGATTTTAGTCTGGTTCCAATGTTTATTCTGGAAGCATGGAGACTATGTTCCTTTTCCCCTCCTATAAGCTAAAGAGATGAAAACAACTCACTTATTATGAGTCACATTCACTAACCCTATTCAAATACCATAACCCAGTCATTATTTGTGTCAGCGAGATACTTTGCTAGGTTTGACCTGTTGTCAAACAGTGCACAGTCGACAAGAGCTTGTTTTGTCATCATGAAAGCTAAACACAGATGACACGCACACTACCCCTGCAGGGACTGTAAACCGGGCAGCTAATCACACACTGCTGCAAGTCGATGAAACTCAGAGAATACATGTTATTAAACACTGTCAAATGTGATATTGTGGTCCCTTTAGTAACAGTTTACTATGTAACACTATGCTGAGCACAGCATTAATTTAACTGCGTCATCCTCATTAGAGTTAAGGAGCACTTTTTGAAAAATTAAAACCCATAGTCTGATGAGTTTCATTAACTATTTCACCTCATTAAATTCACTTCAGATACAGACTGAGACATGTCTGCCAGTGAAATTAGTAAGCTTAACTCTATCAAATGTGAAGACAACTGGTTGTAGATCCAAATGTACACCCAATTGCTACAAAGCGGATATTCAAAATAAGTCTTAATAGATAAAAATATACCTTGTGATTATTTTTGATCTCAGGACATACACCTCATTCACGAATCGTATTGAAGCACACGTTTATGAACCAGCATTGTATTGTACTTTGCCCTCATCGTCCTGGTAAGCAGTATATGCCCACACATTAAAAACATAATGACCTCTGAATCCTGCCATTAAACTTTGTTTTCAATTTGCAGGGGGACAAATTTTGGAGCTAAATGAAATAGAAAAACTGTGAGGGCCGGTTAAATAGGACTTGCTGCTCAGCTCTAACAGCAAGAAAGTAAGGCAAAAAGGAAATAAGTCAGCTACTTACTTCAGAGAACTTGTCAGCCACCATGTAGCGAACCCTCCAGGACTTATCCTCCGCAGCCTGGCGCAGCGTTGGCATGACCAACGTCTCCAGGTCCTCCTGGGGCAGCAGAGTGGCGATGCTCACACATGCTTCCACTGCAAGCAGGCGCACAGAGTCCTAATGCAAAAAAGAAATGGGATCAGTTTGGTCACATCTGGTTTAAAAAGGGACAGTAAAGCCCATAGTGCAACAACAGACAAGAATCTATGGTGGAAATAAAGTGTTCGTACCTGCTCGTCAGAGGCCAGAGCAGTGAAGAGGGAAATAATGTCGCTTTTTACATAATCAAGCTCGAGGACTTTGGCAAACTCCCCCAGTTTAGATGCTGCAGCACGACGCACCATAGGAGTGTCATCTGAACACAAGGTGCGGAAATGCCTAGAGAAAAACCACAGACATTTTTATCAGACAAATTGTTTGGAGGAAACAAAACTTACTGCAGAACCAAACCAGGTTAGAGATAAATATAATATGCAATAATTTATTTTAGGCAAATATGAAGTAGACAGTATATAAAATATATCTTAAAATGTGTTATTTTGTTAGGAGGCCACTTACTGACGAATCTCAGCCTTGACAGAGCTGGAGACACGAGGATAACACACACTAAACAGGCCACAAGCAGATGTACGAGAAGTGAACCAGTCACCACTGGCCAGCCGCTTCACCAAAGGCTCAAAATGGACCTCCAGGTCAACTGGAGAGTGCTCCTGAGAGATCTTGCGCAGTGACTCCACAGCTTTGTCTCTTACTACCGTTTCTTCCACTGTAGCTAGACTCTCCAGAGGAGGCTGCAAGAGAATAGAAGATGGTTTTAGGTTACATAGGGACACAATTCTTTAAATACTCACACATACATGATGATATGGCCATGTCTATATAGCTTTGAACACCTAAATATTTATCTTGTGTTGGTTGAGTTACAGTATTTTGTGTTTGTATAATTGAGGTTAGCATAATTATCCATTTATAGGAACAAAATATGAGGATTAACTAAAACCCAAATAAAAAAATGTGTGTTACTGTGGACCTCACAGGTCATCAAACGTAACAATCAGCTAAAAGCTGTGTCCTTGCAATAAATAAATTAAATCAATGGAATAAACTTGGCACTGTGCTGTCAACATGGACTTCTCAAAGGACTAGAAAAATGTGCCGTTTCTGCCTAAAAGCAGGTATTTAAGCATATATTGACAAACTCTCCAGGGAGGTAGATGCCACTTAACTTACCAGGAGACAGTGGACATACTCGGGCCCTCCCACCAACATAGTGAAATTGCCAAGCTGCTCAGCCAAGGCCAGCAGAACTTCATCTTCATCATAGATGGTATCTAAGGGATGACAGAATGTAGATTCAATTATGAAAATGCAACACCGTGGCTATCTGCCATTGCAACACCTTGGACTGCTATAAAATATATTGTTTTAAAACGTACCCCCCCCCTCTCTTTATGACAATTACACTCAGCATGTGACAGTCATCAGTGTTTGTGGGTAAGATGATCGACTTTATTACCTGTGAGGAAGGGAAGGAGTTCAGTGCGAGTCCTCTCGACTCCAAGCGCCAGAGCAATAGTGGACAGCTTCTTAATGCTGTTCAGTCGTAACTGTAAACAAAGCAGGAATTACGTTAACTACGGTTTAGCACATTTGGCATCCAGAGTGAGAGAATCAATGCGGCTCGTCGCACTCTGCCGACCCAGGTAGAAATGACTGGAAGGCACTTCTGTTGCCATCTTGGCCGCGATCCACATATCCGACAAAAGTAGCTAGCTAAAATCAAACAGCGCTTCGAATGGAGATTACTGTTTAGAGCTTATGCAGAATACGAGCTTTAAATCAGGTGACAATGATCAAACAGGCTTAGAACAGTGAAATCGACCCGCTGCGGCCTTGAACGCATTGTTATTGTGATTGCTAACTTTGGCGCTGAGCTGGCTACAGGCAGTGCGTAAACGCTAGCGGCTAAACCAATGACCCGGTTGTCTTAGCTAACTCAATTCATTAGATTTCACTTATTTAAAGGCACCGACCGAATAAAACATGTAAGAAACGATACTATGGATTAACGACGCACATCGTGAATGAGCTACACTTGTGAGCCAGGGTGCGCCCGGCAGAACATTTCTTCAAGGCCTTGGCGGTTCAGGGTAGCTAGCTTATTTGCTAGCAAGCAGCCAGACCTGGGAAATACGTCAAAATGGCTTCATTTCGCCGTCAAACACAAATAGCAACTTCAGCTGTAACCAGCGTTCCTACCTGAACATCCTCGTTCCGCAGTTCATCGATGAGAACAGCGATGGGGTAGAGGGAGTCGTCTCCATCAGCTCCTGCCATTTTGGATTCTGCTGCAGTTTCCGAATGGCGCTGCTGTGCTGAGCTACGGGGTTTCTGCCAGAGAACAGCGGCTGCAGGGAACCTCCCTCCTCCGCTGCTGCCTTCACGGACCCTCCGACATCCGCCACTCAACAGACCGCGACACATTTACACATGAAACTACACAAATAAATACAGATGGAGATGAAACGTACTCAGACAGTTCAGTGATATAAGAACATCTGAAAGGTGTAAATTAATCTGTGAAAACCATTATTATTATAATTATTATTGTTGTTTTTATTAGTATTATACTTGTGCTGTAGTTGATGGGACCAATATGTATTTTATTTTATCACCATATACATATATATAAACTGGAATATTTTTGATAGATAATCAGTATCTTATCATATAATTATTTGACAGAAATTCACCTTCAGGATAAAGAAAATTGTCTACGCTTTGAGAGTAGTGTGCGCAAACCAATTTTGACTTTCAAGAACTTCATTTATATAACAACAAACATGATCTTACAATTATTTCTGTGTGTTACTGATTCATTATGTATAAAATGTTTAGACTCTTTCTTCTTTGCTTCTTTTCTATATTCAGTAACTTTCTTTTTTGTGTGTATATATACTGTTCTTGCATAGGAGTGGCCCTCAGGTGGCCATGCGCTGAGTCACAAGCTCTGCCTTATATAACTGAATTTCAGTTCTACTTGTGGACAAAACAACTCAGATTCTATTTTAAGAATTAAAATGTATGATCAAGCTGAGGGTTGGCACAGTAACATTTTTCCTCCAGACAGTGGAGCCAGCACTAATTGACTTGCTTAAGGACATGGATCATTATGGGGCATCGGTGACTCATCGTTAATGTTATTTTACAAAATATAGAAAAAATGTAATAGAATACAAATATGAATTAAAGCTGGAGGTAAAATTAAAAAAAAGTAAAACAAGGTAGAATTGGGCTGAAGAAAAAAGCTGCATTGTATTTACAAAGGAAATTAACACAAAAATAAAATCACATATTATATTCATATTTATAACAACAACAATAGTAAAAATGTTTTAAAAAAATAAATAATAGTCATAATAATAATAATAAACGCCGTGTCGTTCAAGGAATACTTTTATTTTGAAAAATGGCGCACCGAGTGTTTTCTTCTTCTTCTTCCGGCGCTTGACTGGGTCTCAGTCAAGATGGCGTCCCAGCAGCAGCAGCAGCCCGGAGGACCGATGTCTCAGCCCGGGCTACAACAACAAGCCGCTCTGCAACAACAACAGCAGCAACAACTGAGTCAACAGCAGGACTTCGACCCGGTCCACAGGTTTAAGATGCTCATTCCACAGCTGAAGGAGAGTCTGCAGGTAACTGAGCTACACACACACACACACACAATGAGATGTGTGGACACTGTAGTTTCAGTCGCTCTGTCAACTACATCACTGTAGTTTCACAAATACATAAAAGAAAATCTGCATTTTCAACATATTGACACGTTGCTTTCATTTCCAGAATGTGATGAAGATCGCGTCCCTGAATCTGGCTCATAACACATCAATAGACAACGGCATGTGAGTAACTTTACACAGTGTCCTGCTTCAGGGTTCACTGAGAAGTTGAGTGAGTTAATCCTGAGGTAAGGGAAACTGTGGATTATGATCGATCAGTGATCAATGTCAGGGCAGAGACATCTTCATCCTCAGCTCAGATTCAAATCTATACTCTTTAAAACACTGGGTCTGTGTGAGCATGACAGGTCGTCATCAAGTCCCCCTGCTCTGAAACATCTACTCTACATTAACACAAGATCTATGCAACGCTTTCGACACATAACACTGATCTATGAATAATCACTTCTCATGGTGGGATTGTTGTTTCAACTACATGTTGAAATATAGTCTTAACATGTTTAAAATATGTAAAACAGACATCTGTGCACTCAGTTTTAAACAAAACACATATCAGCTGTAAATCACCCAAATCGTGAGTCTGTCTCAGGGTCAGACTACAAAGTTACAATCAGATCTATAAACGTATCTAGGCTATTATCCGTTTGATGATTTTTTCATTATCTGCTGCTGCCAGCATCACTCACTCCCCACCAGGTCACATCTGAATCCAACTACTATACACAACCTATTTATCCTCCATGAAGGAAAGTCTGTTAAATAATGTGGACAACACTGGATAAAACCTCATGGTGTTAGTAGCTCAGTGAGACGCAGCTGCTGTTTTGTTTTTGTTTAACATAAATGTGCATTGACCATAGATTGTATATGAAGATGAACGACATGTCTTCACTTCCTCCCGTAATACAAACATGAAGCCAGAATATCCCGGATACAGATGTCACCAATCTTGTGCTTTTGAATCTTTAGTAACCAGTCAGAGTCTGTTCAGTTTTAATCGTGGTGAGGAGAGGCAGTATCGAGGTCTTGCCAACATATTAACCGGCCAATAGCGAGTCAGTCTCAGCCCGTCAATCATGATGTTCCACCCTGTTTCTACAGCATCGACCAACAAATTAAAACCAAACTTATCGGAAAAATGAACAGTTGGACAAACATGGTTGTGATAAGACCTACCTGAAATGACAGAAACCATCTTTGAGAAAAATGTGTCCAGCGTGTAGTTTTATTTTTTAATTTGGTCCATGTCCCATCCTTTAACAGAGGAGGTGAAATTCACCTATACTGCAGCCAGCCACCAGGTGGCGATCAAGACACTTAGGCTTTCTCATCTTTCTTACTCCTCTGGGTTATAATGGAAGCTCTGCTCTTTATTTACTGGTTGCCATGGTAAGTCGTAGTACCACAGATCTATTGACGATGGCTTTTCCCCCCTTTTACCCCACATGTGCTTAACGATGGAACTGACTCTGATCAGCTGTTCTAGTTTTACCATTTTAGGTTTCATCTACTCAGAATTCAGTGTAAGACTTAGAGTTTCTTAAACCTGTTTCCTGAAACAGATCTCTGAAGAAAGGATGTTTCAGAATTTTTAACACGTCTGTTGTTTCTTTATGTTTCAGTAAAAGCAGCGACACCTCTGTTCAGCGCTTTGACAAAAGCCTCGAGGAGTTTTATGCCCTCTGCGATCAACTGGAGCTGTGTTTGGTGAGACGTTAGACAGACAGAGGACTTAATGAAACCCAGTGGAAAATAAAATGTTACAGCAGCCACTTCACATTAATCACAAAAACAGCAGAAACACAATCTGAGACTGAATTATGTACAATAATTAAAATGTTTAAATAAATAAAGACCAAACATAACTAGTGTGCAATATGTGCTACATACACACTTTACAATGATAGTAACAGACTGCATTACACTTTATTAGATTAGTGTAAGTTGAAACACATGCACGAACATTTTAAAGAAATTGTTGTGGAAGTAGAACATAAAGTTGACATTAAGGACTTTTCCTAATTCATTTGCTTATTGAATTTTGTATTCATTCAGTTATAGTTATTTTCTGTACACAATTAAAACCTTTCTTCCTGCCAAATCCAGCTTTAAAGAAATATTGAACTTGCTGTATGTCTAACCACCTGTGTTTATTCCTTTTACAAAGTCTAAAACTTTTAAATGAACACACGATGAATCTAGACTTTCTATAAGTGGATGAGTGTTAATGAATGCAGAGAAGTAGATGATCATATAACACTGTCAAAAGCATCAAGATGAGGCTTTGAAAGAGGGAAGCAGTCATTTTTACAAAATAAAACATTCCCACATTCAACAAACAAACGTTATCAGACACTCAGATCTGTGCAGCACACATCCCACCCACTGCTCCTACAACTCAAATAAAACTCAGATCTTCTCTCCTCTGTGCAGCGGCTGGCTTACGAGTGCCTTTCCCAGAGCATCGACAGCGCCAAACATTCACCCAACCTGGTCCCAACAGCCACCAAGCCGGACACGGTGCAGACGGAGTCCATGTCCTACGCCCAGTACCTCGGCATGATCAAGTCTCAGATCTCCTGCGCCAAAGATATCCACAACGCTCTGCTGGAGTGTTCCAAGAAGATCGCAGGGAAGGGACAGGCTCAGGGAATCATGTGAACTCGGACTGACAATTCCCACTCGTTCTGCAGCCGCTGACTTTTTGTTTTTTGTTTTTGAGAAAGACAATGGATTTCGTATTCTGGGCTGTTCCATACACAGATCTCATTGTTGAAGACGCAGTTTAATTCTCCCCAATTTCTTCTGTCTAAAAATAATTTATGTTTTTTTGTCAACTCTGTGTAAATATTCCTGATGAAGTCATGTCTTGAGATGACCAGCAGGTGGTGGCAGAGGTGAACCTTTATGGTCTTTTGTAGATTATTTGTACTGAACATTAAAAAATTTCTACAGATGCTGATTATTTTTTCTCACTATCTACAAAGGAAGAATTGTTTAAAAAATGTAATATTTAACTCATGAAGAAGGTGTAATGTTAAAATATCCATAACAGCAAGTATAGTATAAGTTACTTTAAGTAAATTGAAAAGCAAATTATTACTTTTACTCAAATAACAAATCTATTTTCAACTAAATAATAAACGTCTCTACTTTGATGTACTTGGAGTATTAAAAGTAAAAGTACTTGCAGAGTGTAGCCTATTCCCTAATGCAACTATATACTACATCATTATAGCTGAGTAGTGGGACCACAGTTTAATACCCTGAGACGTTTATTCTAATCTTATCTTCCATGTTACATAAACGTACCAAAGAGGCAGGAAACACAACACTAATCACACCTTGTCCCTTGTGCTTTGTGTTCCTGGACTGAATTAAGACGCAGCTCAAACCCGATGCCATGTTCAGCCATATGTTTGTCAGAGGCTCCTCGATTCCCTCCGATCATATGTTGAAGCCGAGGGATTAATGAAGTCTGATACAGGAGCACGTGAGAGGGGAACATGTTGGGCTCGCAGCTGTGTAACATCTCAGACCAATCTGAGCTACTGACAAGTGCTTAGAGCCAAAAATACTACCCTGGGTTACTGACAGGCACCACAACGCGGGCTCACACTCTCATGACCCTCTAGACCCACATTATCATACAGAGTTGTCGAGTAGCAGTTATTCCGTTTATTTATTTATTTTTAGTCTTATTTTCTCCAGTTCTTCCTTTTCAGTGAATATCAACCTGAACCAAAAACCCGGTTTGGTGCTGATTAAAAACAAAACACCAGATTAATCTTAGTGTTTTCACATTTTTTAATACCAGACGATAGTCTGTGTTGACACAGGACTTTGGTTTGAAAACCTTGAAAACAAATATACAAGAACAAAGCTTGAATTATTGAAAATAATCCAGATGTTGCTACGCTGCACAGTTCATCAGATGAAAAAGTAGAGAAACCAAAGTAACAATATATAAAAAGGGAAGAGTATTATTTTTCTTTTTACAAAGATTACAGCAGATAAAATACATCTATTGAGAACATCAGGTACTAGACAATATAATTACGAAAAGACAATTGAGACATTGTCTAAGTGCATTAGTGGATTTCAAAAACTTGATATATTACTAATTTTGTGTCTTGTTTCAGTATGAAAATGACAGAATGTGAGAAACAGATGACCTCATCAGATTATCTCACCTACAGCAAGTTATATTCATCTGATCCACAATGATAATTATACATTGCTGTTTGACTGTTTATGTCTAATGGTATAAACGGTGCCCATGGCCTCACATTTATGATCTTATGAGTCTATTAAAATGTGTTTCAACATCATTAGAACCACAGAAATACTAATGAGCCTTTTACTTGTTGGCAACACACTATGTCACAGGTATTTCACGTTCCTATCAACTATTCTCCAAAGCCTATTATAGGACTTTAGATCATTTTTAGTACCTCACCAAACTCCTTTGGCTATTTTTATGAATTTAAACTCAAGTGTGAAAGGTGCTAAGGCTGGAAATATTAAAAGAGACATATTATGCTCATCTTTTTTCTTTGGGTTATTACTTATAAAGGTTTACAGGCTGTTTAGAATGTTCAGAAACCCCATCGCCTTCCTCGTACTGTCCATTGCTGCAGCTTCTCTTTTCAGCAAACGCCCGGTAAAGCCCAGTCGGCTCTGATTGGCCAGCTCGGTCACCTTATTGTGATAAGTCAACTGCTTCCAGCGCATGTAGGAAAAGTCGTCCCCTGCTCTCGTTTTACCTGGCTTTGTTAGGGGGCGTGCCAGACAAGCTGCTAGCCATGCATTATGCCAATGGGGGACATTGTGATGTCATGTCAGGGAGGTATCGGTGGGACAAAACGGACAAAGCATCATATGTCTCCTTTAACAGTGAGAGAGGAGAAATGTGATCCCTGAAAAATCTGAATAAATGTCCAGTGTAAGGGGGCAGCCATCTACAGCAGGTCTTCATCAGCAGCAAGAAGATTTTCATATTGTGCAGTGTAGGATTCGGAAAATGAGCAGCAGCAATACACAATGTACAGTCTGTTAAATATTTCAAATTCTAGGTCAGTGCCTTCTGATCCTGTTTACCTTGTTGATGAACCTTGTGTGTGTGTGTGTGTGTGTGTGTGTGTGTGTGTGTGTGTGTGTGTGTGTGTGTGTGTGTTTGTGTGTGTGTGTGTGTACACAGAGCACCAGTGTGTACTGCATGATGCCTGAAAGACTTTAATGAGCACAGAAACAGATGGTTTCACTGCTTTGTCGAGCCCGAGCCTTTCATGTTGCGTCTACCCTCAGCTTTGCCCTTTGACTGGTCTCTGAGGAAGATAAAAACAATCGCAGTTCATTAACAGCAGTATCATAACATGAGAACACTATACTCAACAAAATGTACTGCATATGTTTGCTATTAGTCGCCTGCCAATTGTTTGTCATTTGATCCTGATCTGCAGATTCTGACCTGTCGTCAACACTGCATGTGGCCTGAGTGTTGCACACTGACCTGTGGGCCTCCTCAGGACCCCTGAGGGCCTCCTCAGGACCCGTGAGGGCCGCCGGGTGAACGGCACGGGGCCGAGCTTCTTCCAGACGAGGCACGGGGCCAGACGGCTTGAACTTGGTCAACTCCTCCTGCCACTCATCGTCAAAAGACTGTGCTTCAGCTGCGGGTGGAGAAACGGGATCAAATGAGACAGTCGATTTGTTATAGTGGGAGAGTGCTGGGTTCAACTGGCTGGTTTGATAATCATGGACGATCTGATCCGGCTCCACTCCACTGAGTCGGTCATACTGTGAAAAATCAGTCAGATTACTTCCAGGATGATCTCTGAAGTTCAATCGCTCCTTCATAAATTCACATTTTTCCAGTAGTGCAACAATGGCTGAATTATTGGACTGTATATAAAGATCGATGACATCACAGCTCCCCAAAAGAGAAGCCAAGTCATCTTGATCGCCCCCTGGTGGCTGGCTGCAATAAAGGTTATAAACCCCACCTCCTCTGTGTTAGTGGATGGAACATGGACCAAACTAACTAAGTACATGTTAAATAATTTTTTCCCAAAGATTGTTTCTGGCATTTTAGGTAGTTCTTATCCCACAGTTAATTTTTCCGGTAGGTTTTACCGTAGTCGTAGGCCGTTGAGGACCTCGACACCGTGATGGCAGCACCCGTGTCTGGGATACTTTAGCTTAATTTTAGTACAGAGGGAGGAAGTGTAGAAGCATCTTCCATCTTAATATAGATGTATGAGCTGGACCCTCTACAATTATAAAGCAACCGTACCTAGCAACTGCAACAACTCTACCACTTCAACGTACATTCATCCAAGTTCTGAAAGTCCTGGTTGAGCTCCTTCTCTCCTGTTTTCTTGTTGTATTTCTTTTCAACAACATGTCCCCTGTCTTGGATGTGGTGACCGATTGACATCTTCTCCAGACCGCTCTCGGAGTCTTTAACCGCTTGCCGGGTCTCCTTGATCTGGTGATTGAAACAATAACAAACCAATCAGACACATCAGTTGGTTCATGAAGAATCTCCAAAATGATTTATGGTACACTTTGATGGAACAGGGGGAACTGATTACCATGAGCACTCAAGAGGGATACAGAGAGATAAGTGAGTCTTCAACATATTTATTCTCCAAGCTCAGTGTATTGACCTGTGCTCTAATGGACAGTGATACTGTAGTAATACTGTAACATATCTGATGGAGGACTCACCCCTCCGGGGGCACGGCGTGTCGACGAGGTTGCCTGAAAGACTTTGGGAGGCTCATTTCCAACCTTAGAATACGTCATGACTGATGAGGAGCTGAACGAGTGGGTGTTTGAACCTTTGGACATGTTCTCCTGAAACACACACACACACACACACACACACACACACACACACACACACACACACACACACACACACACACACACACACACACACACACACACACACACACACACACACACACACACACACACACACACACACTGTTAATAAACTACAGTTCATGTATCACAACAGGCTGGGAAAGCAACAAAAACGAGAGTAGAAAAACTGACAGAGTTTCGCTGCGTGTCCTGCATCCTGTTCCTCATGTTGGTCCTCACGTTGTCGAACATGCCGAAAGGGTTCCTCATCATGTCCTGCACAAATACAAAAGGAGAAGATTGGTCAAATGCCGGTAGAATTTAATGCCTGTGTCACCTGGGACCCGTTTCAGAAGAGGATTTAGTGACTTAACATATAGCCTGAACTTGTTTTGACAGCATTTTAGTTACAATATTTAAATTTTATACATGTTGAAATATAATCTTTACATTTTGTGAAGAAAGATTTTATATGTGAAATTTACGTTCAGTTTTAACGATGGATTGTACATAAAGCTGGACGACATGACTGCTCTCAAAACAAGAAGCCAAACCGTCTTGGTGGTTGGCTGCATTACTTGGTGATTAAACCCTCCTCCTCCATGTTAGCAGATGGGTCAAGCCTAAAAGTCAAAAGTCATTTTTGGTTGCTCCTATCACACTGATGTATGTTCAAGTGCTAAATAATCTACTAGGTTTGTTTTTAATCTGTTATTTAATGTTATAAAAACAGGGGGAAATATTGTGATTGACAGCTTAGCCTGACTCGCGATTGGCCAAACGGATGTATCAGCGGGACCTTGATACCACAGCTCCACCCCCTGATCCCCTTAACCACACAGAATCTGTCCCAAAACGTCGACATCAGAACAGTAATAAAACGTAATCATGGTAATAACTTATTGACCTTTTTCCTGCTGCAGCTGCTGGAATTTTTAAAACACAAATGCGACGCATTCATCTTTGTGGCTCCACTGGGTTAAAAGCTCTGCTCTTTACGGGCTGCCTCGGTGAATCACCATTTCAGAGCTCCATTGATGATGCCTTTTTTTCCGTTCAACAATAACATGCTTGGAGGTGATTGAAGTGACTGTGATCAGCTGTTCTGGTTTACCCTCTAAGGTTTCAGTGTTAGACTCAGAGTTTGTTAAACCCGTGTTTGAAGCAGGCCCTGGGCCATCGGGCATTATCAGCTCGTGAACAACTCTATCATGTGTATAAACAAACGGTGCATGCAGAGTGCAGCGCGCTAAATGTGTCTTACACGTGTCGCTGTCTGGGACATTGTAACGACATTCACATTTTATCACTTCATACATATGTGACCCAGTGACGTGAATAACAAAGGACCCAGAAAGTAGAGACCAAGTGCGGCACACAAATACACACAGTGTTAATGGAGCTGCAGCAAATCCTCCATAGAGAATTTAAAGATGGCTGTATTATCTTTTAGAAAACTGACCATGTTGTCAATGATAAATTATTGTGCATCAATTTGACTGCATTATATAACAACTGTTCGATTAATGTCAGGGCATAAAACAGAAGATATAAGTCTTGACTGTTGTATTTGTTGATCACCTTGTAAAACACAAATCAAGTCACTGCTGAGATGCCTCCTTCGCTTCATTTTGAACCAGGAAAAAAACCCTGTTCAAGACTCTAGTCAGTCATGCATGTTGCTGTAAAATGCCATCAGTCACCACACATTCAAAATTTGTTGACATTAGATACATCAGATATTCTGTAATGCTGCAGCCAGACGCTGCAGATTACTATGGCTGTGGCACTGTAACTTATTAGACTAAGAACAAGAAGCAGGGCTATGTTTTTCAAAGGCAGGTAAACAGATCGTCTTTATCTTCTCAAAAGAACAAAAGAGATGATTGTTGCAGTTGACAAAAATATATATTAGATTGTGCAAATCTCAGAAAACAACCCACTGGTTATTCCACACTCTGGTCACAGTGTTTCCACAAGTCTGGGAGTCGTGTGAGTAGCTTGTTCAGGGTGTATTGACAGGTTATAGGTTGTGGTCAAAATTCAGCAAACTACTTGTCACTCTCATAGCAAGTTTTATATTTAATCTATTTGTTTTACATTTAAATGTGATGCGTCTATGTGGATCAGATGTTCTGGACCCTGGGCAACACTAACATTGAACCGCAAATATAGCTTATCCTGCCTTGAGCTCAGACATATTAACATTTCTGACTTGTTTCCAGTGAAATCACCCGAGATCAAATTAAAGTAATTATGAGAAATAACACAATATTGTGTGCATATTGTCCTGATAGTGTAGGTTTGGAGTAAATGTAGAGGAAACACTGTGACCACATCACAGGCTGAGTCTGTTATTGAATTAGAGCATGCACATGGTCAGTACATCTGTAAATGAGAAACCCATGACAGGACGACGACTCTACTGACCGTGCTGTCAGTACTGCCAAAGGGCATCAATGACCGGCTCATATCCTGAGGAATCAAACAATATTATTTTAGCAACACGACACAGTATTGTGTTTGTACAGCATCTCTCTCTCTCTCTCTCTCTCTCTCTCTCTCTCTCTCTCTCTCTCTCTCTCTCTCTCTCTCTCTCTCTCTCTCTCTCTCTCTCTCTCTCTCACAAACATACGTTTGTTGAGGTTGTTGCCAATAAGTTGTTAGGTTGTCTTACATCGGTCACTAAGCCCTTGACACAGCTACGACGAGCTCTCCACATGACCTTAAGCGCAACCCTTCAAGGCCATGAACCCTCTCATCGTGTGGCCACCGAGGAGTGACAGGCCGGTGAAGGGGGGGAGCAGCCTGCAGCCTTTAGTCACACTCCGTATTCTCTGAGCCAAAAGCTGCAGGTGTTTATGACCCTGCGGCCCTGGATAAGCATCTCAGCAGCCAGCGCCATGTGTGTTTTCTGGGGGTGTGATTCGTAAGGGGTATTGTGCATAATCAGTGGGGTGTTGAATGACTTGTGTTCCATGCGTAATTGGGTCGCATTGCCAGAGATTAGCGCGGGTTTAACACTGAAACTGAGCTTCATTCTAGGAAGGCTGTGGTGGGCTAGGCGGACCTGGCGGACCTGGCGGGACAGGGGGTCGAAGAGTCCAAGGCTGCTCTCTCAGCTCTTTTCAAAGGTCAAACTGATGTAAAACGCTCCTGACCAGCATGTATGAAGCCGCGCAGCCTATTTTATCTCAGAGTGGCATCTATGAACTAATAAATGTCAGTTACATATCTGCTGGCATATATTTAGACCGGGGCTGTGCAGAGGAGCGTTTGAGGCTGCAAAATAAGAAACATAGTTCTGATGGTGTGTAACACATTATTTTAGTCTTTCTGGATTACTGCAGGTCTCTCTCTCAGTCTGATTCTGACCCTGCCACTGTGCCGTCTGAAGCACGCCGCTCCTGCTCCTCAGGGAGCTGTGGGTTAGGGCACATGTACTTGTACTGTAGACATACTTGAAAAGGAAAAGTGAGGTCGTGCTTCAAATGCATAGATCCTGGAAAGTGATGCATCAACAAGGAGTTAGCGACATTATGTAAAGTGCGTGATCTCAGAACCAGGAGACGATAGGAGGACATACTGAAGCTGCTTAATTTTATTAAAGTTACTTAAGGTGAATTTAGGTTTTAGAATTGCACACTGCCTCCAGAGCAGCGGGAAACGCTACCATACATTTACAACAAAATCTGATATCACCTCCACCTAGAGCCACCAGTCTTGCTCAGTTGAACGGAATCAAAGAAAAATATATAACTCATAATGATTGGCATTTGACAGCTCTTAAATAAACAAGGGCCCAGATGAATGAGTGCACTGAAAGGTGATATGAACCCGATAGTGGTTATTGGCAAGAGACTGGGAAATGTGAGCACTCACAACAGGCTTGGGATGTAAGAAGGGGCTTATTTTCCACTGGGAACTGAATGCTAATAGCTGCCAGCATTATATGGCCAATGTGTGTGTCAGTGTGTGTGTGTGTGTGCATTGGAGTGCATGTGCGTGCATGCCGGCGTGTGTGTAATTGTTCTTGCAAGTATGTTTTAATACTGACTGTGTGTGTACGTGGTTTTTTATTTGTGTGTAACATCTGTGCCTGTGATATAGGAGAGCAGTATGATGAGCCCGAGCTGTCTGTCATGTAGCTGCTAATGCACCGGCACTGCCAAGGCACATACTGCCAGACAGATGGACCGAGAGAGCAACAATGAGAAAACAAGAGTGTCCATGACATCCGCACACACGTCTTTACAACGCCAACACAGCTCCAGAGCCTCAGCCCCCCCCCCCCCCGAGCACTGCTGGGCACCACAAGACTGATCCTGTTAAATGTGCCTGATTTCTGTGATACAAACTTTAAACATACCACTAAAATGTCTCCTGATAGTAGATGAAACTATTTGTTTGGATGGAAGTTTTACAGCGTCGTTCCATTTCACCCACTGTCAATGAGGTCATTAGTCAAATACTCGGAGCCCCTCCTCAGCCGGTATTAGCAAGATAGCGGCATGATGCTAATAAAGAGAAAGCGGGCTGTTGGCTGTCAAGGGCAGGCTTCTGATGTAAGTCATAATTAAGGATAAATATACAGGCTCCCATGAGGTAGAGGGATCACAGCAGGTGACGGGGACAAAGTTTGACTTAGCAGGGATAAATAAGAAGTGGAGGGGGTTGATCTGCGAAAGGTTAACGGGTGCACTGTGGGAGAAAAGAACTACCAGCCTTTACCTCACCAGCCTTCCAGCTCACATCGGTAAACAACTGCTCCAGAGGAACTTTCTAACCATGGGATCTATATCCAATATCGCAAGTCTACAGCCTTTAGAGTCGTATTCTTATACCGTTCAACATCATTCAAAGACTCAGGGGGGAGCAGTTATATTTAAACTATCTTTTTAAATGAACTGGGCCAGCAAGAATAATATTAAAGTAAACAGTTATTTTCAGCAGCAGCTCCTCTCAGCAGAGCAGAGCACAATTCTCCGGGGTCCTATTGGTGTGAGTGTGAAAGAAGTCTGCATGTGTACGCGCAAGAAAGCAGTGTGTCAGTGGAACAATGCACTATAAATAGGGCTCCTCTGGGCCAGATATAACTGTCCAGAGAGGCCAAGGGGGTTGCCCTTCTACTAAACTAGAAAATCACATGATCCCATACCTCAGTGAGTGGTGCTCCAGTTACGCGGCCAGTGGCCAGAATCCACTATAACCTCAGTAAACTTAGCGCTTCCTCTAAACACTAATCAGCGGTGGTTAAAAGCCCATGAGCAGAGGACAGAGAGGGACCTAAGATGTAGAAGTGAACTGTTGACGCATGGGCTTCATCCTTTATCCCAGATAGACCCGAATGATAAGCATGTCGATTTGTCAGTCGTGGATATACACACATATGTATCCTGTCACACACTCCGTGTAGAGCTTTAATGCCCATCACTTGAGTCCACAAGTACACAAACAAGTCAACTTTTGTCAAATGAGTGCTTCTCACCCTGTGTTCATCCCTCAGTGCCAGGGACGAGCCAGGATGCTCGGCCATGTCGTGACCCCGACTTCTCCCATCCATCATGCTGGGCATTAAGGGCCCGCCAAACGGCTCAGAGAAGCTCCGCATCATCTGCCGCATGTGTTCCCGGTGAGCCCGGAATGGATCCCTATCGGAGAGGAGGAGGAAATACAGACTTTATGAGTGGAACTCAGTTTTTACTCACGAAGAAGATGCTGCGAGATGTAAATCATGAAAACGTCTGAACACTGAGCACTTAGTTGCTGTATTTGAGAAAAGCTCCTGACTTCTACAGCAGCTCTTCATTGAGAACAACACAGTGAAATGAGAAGCAAGCCCAAAATAATATCAGCCAGCCTCACACCAGCCTGGGGTCGGGTGGCCCCTCAGCAGGAGTTCACTCATGCAACAAGTGCAGCACAGTCAGTGTCAGTAAAGTTATTCAGAAAGGTCAATTACAAATTACTGTCTCTTTTTCTTGATACTGCATTTTTTTAATTTATTTTCTAAAATGCAAAAGTAAAAACACGAATCAAGCTTTTAGTACGAGCACATGCATGAACATGAAGTTACACACTTTAATTCAACTTTTAAGCTTAGTTTTAAAAAATATGACAAAAACCAGTGTGTGAATGTTAATATAACCACAAAGGCTAATTCAATGTGGTGGAAACAGAAGATCAATGTGATGTGATCTCTACTTCAATGTAGGTGGAAGTGTATGTTTTTATTATTTCACAAGTTACAGCAGTTTCTGGTTTATCTTAAGACTAAAATGAATAAAATGATTTTCCAGCTTCAACATTATTATAACTTTACTTTGGACTTTCTAATTATCGCTCTGTGGCTCCGCGCTGGGCCAAACTGACGCTCTGTGGAAACCAGACGTTAAAAACCAGTTCAGACACTCACGAGAAGAACGGGTCCTCGTCCACGTCCCGGAAGTTACTGTTGAACATCTCCACCTGATCTGAAGCTGTGAACTAAAAGACGGGTTTAAAAGGTTTGAATGGGTTTTAAAAGAAATAGTCCGTGAGCGCCACAGGTGCTGCGGCTCCGCTGCTCCGCTGCTCGGTGCCGTTACTATAGAGGAGGAGGAGGTGGAGGAGGAGGTGGAGGAGGAGGAGCCCGTCTACAGCCGCCCAGACAGACACCACGTGATAAGAATGCGGCCCTCCGGTTGGCGGGTTATTCGCAGCTTCGAACAGGATCTGTCCGCGCGCTGTATGTTGTGGGTGGCTGCCATGGCAACGGCAGTGTAGAAGCGTGCATGCGGCGAGAACCAGACTGAAGAAGTATCTTTTAAAAGATGAGCTCACAGAGATAATGAGAGAATAAGACCCCAGTCGGACTCATTAAGTCAAACTCATGTTTGAACTGCCACTGATTTTATCGCGTTAAGTCCCTTTGAGTACCTTTTAAAAGCGCTAAACAAATAAAATGTATTATTATTATTAAATGCATCATTGTCCTTCTTCATTAGAAACACAAAGAGAGATTTTTATTCTACTCAAAGACCGTATCCTCCATCATTTACACTGAAAGTACATTTAAGGGAAAGTTCACCCAAAAATGAAAATTCACTCATTCACCACTATGCCGATGGAGGGGTGGGTGAAGTGTTTGAGTCCACAAAACACTTTTGGACTTTCAGGGGTAAACAGCGTTGCAGCCAAATCCAAGACAATTGAAGTAAATGGTGATCACTTCTTCAAACGTAAAAAAAAAAGAACGGAATAGAAAATAAAATGCCTCCATACTGCTCGTGTGGTATCATCCAAATGTAAACCCCAACATTCAAATTCGACTCGACGCAAGATGTCGTCACGAGGCTCGAGGTTCACGAACGTGAACTGCTGAGGATATCAACGGACATTTAGGCTTAAAACCCGGTGTAAATGACCTCGTCTTGAGTCGAATTTGAATGTCGGGGCTTACTGACACTTGGATGACACCACACGAGCCATATGGAGGCATTTTATGTTTCTTTCTGTTGTTTTTTTACGTCTGAAGAAGTGGTCGCCATCTACTTCACTTGTATTGGATTTGGCTTCAACGTTGTTTACCCTTTAAACTCCATAATGGTTTTGTGGACTCGAACCCACCCCTCCATCGGCATAGTGGTGAATAGATAATGAGAGAATTTTCATTTTTGGGTGAACTATCCCTTTAAGAGATCTTCTAATAGCAATAGGACGGTGATTTCATATCAGTTGCTGGCTTTTGATTTGAAGCAAATCAGAGGCTGCAAACTGTCCACCTTCAAAACAAGACTTAAAACCCACCTCTTCACAACTGCTTGTAATATGTGATTAATAGTTTGTATCTTGCATCTTTTACTGATGTGCTTTTATTTGCTTTCTCTGTTATTCAACCTATGTAGTGTAACTTGGAGCGTTGGTAAAAGCGCTATATAAATAAAAACACAGGTGCACCCTCTGAGAGGCAGTGTGCATGTGTGGACTTCCTTATGAAACATGCACATAGCTGTGACAGGATCACTTCTCAGAATGTCTCACTTTGCTGACCATGTCGAGACCTTCGAAACTGACATGTGTTGGAGTAATGGACTTAGTGACACACAAAACAAGGCTGAAAATAAACAGGATATTGAAATGTTGTCTAATCTCTTAACTATTATAGCTATAGTATTATTCTTTAATTTCTTATATCAAACTATCAAACTATCAAAAGTAAGACATGAATAAGTGAAAGTACATCTTTTATACATCATTGATTTATTAAAAATAGTAATTTTCTCTTCTCTTTTTTTCTTTTAATTTGGGTTCTGATCACTATATCATTTGTTAAATCGACAATCGTCTGACTTGCAGCTGAAAAAAGAAAACCATACATATGTGGTTTGAAAGGTGCTGAACAGACACATTGAGGAAAAATTTACCTGGACTCCAGAGTGATTTGAAGATATAAGTGTGGGTTTAAGTCTGATGGGACATTCAGCTTCAATTCCTCTAAATTTATTTTAATAAATCTATCTCATCCTAGTATTTCAGAGAATGTTCACACTCTGAATGTCCCTGAACACATCACACTTGGGCCCCAAACATGTAAAATCAGACCTATGCCTGTGTGATTCCTTACATTCCTTTAAAGTTGTCTTTTAGAGCATTATTTTTAATTTCTTTTTATGTGACATGAGGTTTGAAGGCTTCACCTCACAGACAGAAAGACCATGATCACAACAATTAACATCATCATCATAAATAATAGAGAGAAAAACAAATTAAAGTCTGAGTGTGAGAGTCAGGGCTCAGGGTCAGACTGGAGGCTGATCTGGAGCATACTGGTTTCACTGGGGCAGAGCTTTGATGATGGTGCTGACTTCCTCTGTGACAACAGTGACTCTGAACACAAACTGGTTGAAGTTACAAAGGAAAACAAGGTTCAAAGAAAGATGAGTTTCCTCAGTTTTTTTGCAAAGTCCAATGCTGCATATGCCTGCAACCTAGTGGACTAATGTGGTAGTACAATAGAGTGCATCTATGCATGTGTACTAGTTTATGTGTATGTATCTGCATATGCTCCAAAAAGATCTAAATGGAACTCAGTTCTTGTCTTTTTTCCCCTTATGGATGAAAAATGAAGACGTCTGTGGTCTAGCTGCAGTGCACGATGATGGGGCAAGATCGTCCTTAAATTGTGCAAAAAACCCAATATGTTGACATTTTCTTTGCTTTCACTTATAAATATATATATATAGATACAGATAGATGGTGGGTACTACCTACAGCGGTCGGAAGACGTTGCCCATGAAGGGGGCTGTTGAATCGGCTTTTCCGTGTATCGGTGTATCACCCAACATTGGTAAATGACAAGTTAACCAAGACATTTTTCATTCAAAAAAATCTAAGCAAGCTTTATTCACTGAGTTGATTACAAAAGACAAAAATGTACCAAATGCTACATCTACAAAGTAAAACATCATTTCATCTGACTGTAGCAACAAAATGAAGCCAAATGAAGAAGTTTCACTGAATTACATTAACATTAATAAAATAAAAAAACACATCAGGACCAAAGGTTTTTCTTAACTTCTTAAAAAGGTGGGAGAAATTAGTGGAAGGGTGAAGAAATAAGTTTTTAATGTCCTTATAAAATGTATTAAGAAATAGTCAGGGGTTGAGCTATGATTGAAGCCAACACGACTGAGTGAACGTAGATGTGGATTGAACGTTTCCAGGAAGTGGGAAAGTTTCTTCTGGGTTGGCTTGTGTGTTTCAGGTCACAGGACTTCCCATGAGCCTCTCCTGTCGGAGTGAGACCAGTCTGTTGAGCCACAGCTCCTCTGCCTTCTCTTTGTCCATGAATAACTACAGGAGAGCGTAGAGAAGACAAATTAGAGGTACAGAAAAACACAGGGACTACAGGACACCTTCAACATTGGTGTGTGTGTGTGTACGCAGCTCGGAAACAAACAATGGCTCTAACTAGTTGTACAGATTATTTTCCGACATCCGGCTCATTATTCAACTCTGTGATGTTCTATTTGATTAGAATTCATTGACAAAGTATATGACAAAAACTGTTTTAGGTATATATAGAAATTTGTGTAGGACAAACCAGAAATATATTAATAACTTCTAGATTTTGTTCTTTAAAACATAAAAAAATTATGAAAAATCTGTTGGTTCAAAAGCAGCTAAATCACATTGTTACACACATGTTACAACGTGGAATCAAACAATACCTGGTGATTTTACTTGAAAAATGACCTTAGCTATTAGATAGATAGATGGATAGACTTTATTGATCCCAAATTGGGAAATTATTGTGTGACCGCATGTCAATGAGCCATGTTTCCCCCTGAGTCCATGAACCTGACACAGGGCTGTGAGTGCATTGACCCTCACATGACTTCAGTGTGGAGTCACAGCGACGGCCACAGTGAAGTCCGTCGTGTCCTTCATGTCGTCCTAGTATTTTTCTTATCTTCTCACAAATGCACATAAGAAAACCCTTCCGTTCAAACCAATGACGCCTTGGAGTGCGTCAGCGTGGTGATAGCTCAGCTCTACACGTGACTGGTATTCACATCAGTACATCACCAGCAGTGATGATATTGATTGTAAGAGGGCTATAAAACTGCTGCAGCAAGTGTCTGATGAATGAAGGCATCTGTTTATTGGGAAGTAACATAATGACTGTGAGAGTGAGAAGCAAGGCTCCGAGAAATATGGGGGAAATTGGAAGATCGTTCCTGTGTTCACTGTGTGTGTTTGTGCGTTTGTGTGAGGCTGAGAGATAATGTTGACATGCTGGCTGTGTGTATACACTGTACATCTATGCGACGATATGTGTGTATTATTATGCAGATTGCAGAGCGTCCTCCGCCACGTCAATCCCTCATTCCTAACCTATGCTGCTTACAGCGGCACCGCATGTTATCTGTGTGTTAGATTCTACACCAGTGAGTTTTTGTCTGTCGGCCCTGCGCTGGTGTCACGGTGCTAATGAGGCTGTGTGTGTGGGATGACAGTATCTGGGCTGGGCTAATGGGACTCATCTGTTCTAATTGGAAGTGGAGCTGGAGCTGGAGCCGGTGGCGGGGCCCGCCTGGGGCATATTGCTGCCATACATCAGCCTGTCTGAGGATGTGTATGTGTGTGTGCATGCAAGAGTGTGTGTGTGTATATGTAAGAGTGTGGGTGTGTGTGTGTGTGAGGAGGTTATCTGCATACGTCAGGACATAACTTAGTTTCCCAGTGGAGACAGATGACTGGGAAGCCCCAGGGAGCGTTATTAGAGTTTAAAGTTTTCCTTCTCGTTTTTCATCATTGGTCTGCAGGCACGGGAGGTGGTGATGTTAGGAGGCTATAATCTGCCACACTGCAGTATCCTTTACGATACGATGCACAGTATCAGAATGTGAAGGAGTGGGGTATACAGTGGTGGTGTCTGTAGATGCAGCGGTATCTTTAAACAGGAAAAGTTTACAAAGTTTGTTCACCGATCAATAAAAGCAAGCGCCATACTCTGAAGAAAGATAAAATGACGAGAAGCGAGATAAACTTTCAGCTGCACCTGAGGCTTGGAGGGTTGTGATTGGCTCCGAGAGTTTTAAAGAGTGTGTGTGTTATGGAGCTTCAGGACAGCTTGGTGGGATGTCGAAGTAAACAGAGAAATCTAAAGCACACAATAAAAGAGTTGACGGGCGAGAACTTACACTGGGATGGGCGAGTGCGTCACTGTCGTCATATACTATGGACATGGGAAGAGTGATGTCCTGGGGATCTGCACTCAGTGACTCCTGCTTCACCTCAACTGGCTCCGTCTGCACTCACAAAACATTCAATCATTAAAATGAGCACATTCAAGTTAATGTTCAAGTATTTAAATAGGTTTTGAAAAAAGAAATCGGACCTGGGGGTGCACATCAGAGACTGCGCCGACCTGCCTACTTTCTAATCCCTACTCAAATCTCACCTATTCAGAACTGCTTTCAGTGTATGGTCATGTTATAGTGTTTTTCTGCTAAATTCTATGTAGTGTCTGAGTTCCTTGAAAAGGGTTATACAAATAAGATGTATTATTATTATTATTGTTAAAAAAAAAGAAACATGATTAAAAATCAGCATTTAAATGGTTAAAAAAAAGAACAAAAAAGTTGTTAGAATATTTTAGCAGAAGCAACAATAGTTTTAATATGGATTCAATTATCACATAACTTATATGTGCAGAGGAAGATGATATAACATCTAGAATGACACTCAGTAGATCTGCATTGCTATTTTGATCCTCAACAAATTACTCACACTCATAAACATGAGTCCCTGAATTATTCACTATGAAAATGTTGAAAAACTATTTTACAATATCAAACATCCAGTGAAAATTCCTGGATAAGTCCCTTCATCTGGATCCACTCCAAAATTAAATGGGTTTAATGGGTTGGTCCTTGGGTTTTTGAGTAGTTTTTGCGTAAACCTACTTAATAAAAGACCCAGATGAAAACATAAGCTCATTGTCAGAGGTAATAAAGCTCTGTTTTTTCAGTATGTAGCATGTCCATGTTGAAAAAACAAGATGATTACTGTAAAGAGCCAGTGTGCATGCTACAAATGATTGATTTTCTTTTTTACATATGCTTGCTGATTGACCCACAATAGTGAACAGCTATTGAAAGATCTTAGCGCACAAAAATATCTTAGGAACATATTTTGCTTCCCCAAACTGCAGCTTGATTGCAATTACCGAAAAATACACTATTTGTACAAATAGCATGTAGTTTCAAATGGGGCATGGGGAAGAATGCAATATGACATTTGTCCAGGAGATGGCAGTGAAAGAATAAAACTTGAGAAACTTGGGACTCGCTGTATGTCATCCACCTTATAATTTGTGCAAGTGAGTCTACTTTGGCAAAAGCAGCACCTGCGGTACGACAGGCCTGGCTTCAGATGAGTGAAAGTGTATTGGGTCTTCTTCATGTTGGTAATTTCTGAAGCTGTAACGTGTAAATATTAAAATATTCAAACCCTTGGCAGAATCCGCTTTGTGACAGGTTAGCTCAGGTGGGCAGCGATGTTATCCACATTATTTTGTTACAGTTGCAGCCAGAGAGATTTTTCTGAAAAGGACTCTAAGTAAAGATGAAGGCTCCCTGCCCCCCTCATGTCACCATCTGTAGAGTCGACGCTGATGGTGGGGAACATGAGAACGGTTCCTCCTCCATCCCTGGGGGTATGACTTAAAGCTATAATAAGCCCCATATTTGGAAGGATGGCCTGTTCTCCTTGTTGTACTTGATGAAGAAGAAATAACTAAATTAATACTTTGCCAAGTCCATTCATGTTTCAAACACTACTAATACCAGCCCCAGAGCAAATGTTTACTCGGTTGGAAAGATCTATTTAAAATTCATTTGGCAGCAGCAGAAAGGGAGCGTGATATAAAACACACTGGCTAATTAAGTATGGGGATGTGCCAAGTATCAGACAGCATAACTGGTCATTGCAATTCTTGGGAATGATATGCTGAGTATACATTTCTAATGAATTCAGCTTGAAATAGAAACAAATCTTAGAAGATGCACTGAGGCGGATTTTAACAGCTTTACTAGTTTCTCCTCATTAACAGTTGCTTAAAATTCATTCAGTCATCAACTCATACCCGAATGGTTATTAACGCTAAAACCAAATAAACGTTATAATCATATATTGTCAAAAAATAACATGTTCAAATTGGCAAATACAGTATATTCTGTTATTTGGGCGATATTTGATTAAACCAAGTCAGTAACAGATTACCTGAAGACATTAGAGTATGTTAGGTTTGTAGTTCATGTGTAAATCTTTTTAGCTATTCAGCTTCAGATTTGATTTAACAATAAATCCTCCTAAATAAGAACCAATCCTCTGGATATCTTAAGAAATCTGCGACTAATGATGAGGATGACAAACCACAGCTGCTTTAAAAAACTGTGTAAAGTTGAAATGATGAACAATTGAAGCACTTTTGTTTAAAGAAACTGATTAAAATAAAAGCACAACTCTTCCTTTTTGTACTTCACATTATAATTTATGTTGATTTCAAGGAATCATTTGATTATTCTCTTTATCTATATCATGTTATATTGTTGTTATTTTACAGTAAAAATCTAACTTTATACACATGTGAGAACACACTTGACATTTTCCAATACAGGAGATCTGCTGTAGGTGTGAACAATGAAAGCTCCAACCCGACTACATAATTGAATCTAGTAAAGTTTGGGGATCAATGCGGCTTCACACTCGGAGGCCTAGTATACTGCCTGTGTGCAATCTGTAGAGTTAGTCCAGGACAGGACAGATTGACTTTCTCCCGTCCAAGCCGCAGCCACACGGGTGCTGACCTTTGTCAGACTCGCCCACGGCATGTCCCAGCGGCATGTAGGTTTGCTGTCACATGTTGTCACCTATCTTTTCAAAACAGCCATGAGCCGCAGCAAATCTAATTCCTGCTCCTTCAGAGACAGCAGCAACATTTCAATAACGACTTCTGTGTTTTGTCTGCATCTGCACAACCAGGGGGGGGGGAACACAGAGAGACTGAGTGAGAGAAAGAAAGAGAGAGATGGCTGTTGCCTGCTGTGGCTTTTGTGTGGGTGCTGCCGCTTTGGAGGCGGCGAACAGTGGAGTGTCTGATGAAACCGTCTCAGGTTGGAACAAACGGCGCTGAATGGGAATGTTTGATTTGGTCTGGGCGGTCTCTGGACAGACGGCACAGTATTGCAGAGGGGGAAATCCAATAAGAGACGGAGTGAAAAGATGGAGAGAGTGAGGGGCACGCGGAGAAAGGAGAGACAGAACGCACCTTTATATCATCCCTGGATGATTTGAAAGCCTGAGGAACAAAGGAATCACTCTCGATGGCCTCGATGTCCTTTATCCTTCGCACTTGCTCCTCCAGAGAAGTTCCCCCTGAAACACACGTTACACAGACGGGGAGCCATGAACAAAAGCACGCACACACACATGAACACAGGATGCACAGAGGGTCAGCTGCCCCTTGTCATGTTCTGAAAAGCAGCAGATTTCATTTGGACTGGGCTGAGCCGATTGTACCCTCTCCCTCTTTATAATGCTCTTTGACACTTACAACATGAAATATCTGATATTCCCCTATTTTAATCTTGGTCTCCATGAAAAGGACTCTTGTTTAGCCAAGGGCATAGAGTTAGTACTAAAGGTAAGTGGAAAAAATACTAACAAGATAATAGCCAGACAGTGAATTACACTCAGATAATGCATTCTAAGATAATCAAAATATGAACTGCAATGGAATTTCATTACAGAGACGAAATGTGATTAGGTTTCATACAGTTTTCATGTATCAGAAAGTATTTTGCTCTGGCTCGGCCACTCAAACAAAAAGACAGAAAGGGTTTCCAGTAAATTACTCTTGGATATAAACACATCAGGATTCTGCATATCAGATAATAACTCATTTCAAGAATTCAAGAGCAGTCTTCGTAGCGTAGGAGGGCAAAAATAGGTGTGCCAGGAAAGTTAGCAACAAGAAGAAAAAAAAGACAGAGTCTGAATGCTTCCATTATTCTCCGGCTGTCAATCTTTCCACTGATCAGTCAATATTCATCCCTCTCTCCCCCATCCATCCGTCCTCTCCTGCACTCTCCCATCTCTCTATCTGTCAATCTAGCAGACATCCATGTTTCTCTGCTCCGCTGATGTAGGCTGTGTCATGAAAACAAGTACACAAATGGGCATGCATGCACACACACACATGCGTGCGCGCGCGCGCACACACACACACACACACACACACACACACACAAAGAACAGTGGCGTACAAGTACTCCCACATGTACATGTGTTTGCAAACTTACATACTTAACACTCACACTGATGGCTCCCATAAATCTGTATATGCAGATAGTTTACTTTGGAATGCATGTGCGCACGCACACAGACATACATACACGTGCACACACACACAAACTTACTGCTTGCGACTGGAGCTAATAGCAGGAATTAATTCAATCCATTAGCAGCTACAGAAAGGGTGTCATAACAGATCTTCATGGCCTTGGTGTTTAATGAATAAATGAATATTTGTTCCGGCTTTTACAACAAAGCATCACGTGCATGCGCACATATGCGTGCGCGTACACACACACAAACCCTATTATAGCTCATAATAGCACTCAAACAAACTCGCTTTTGATTTAAATGCACTGCAGAATTGGACAACTGAGTGACAAGTGGAATTAAGCCTTCCTATATGACAGACTCTCAGCTTGTCATCCTGTGCAGGCGGGAAGATGTGAGGAGAGCAGAGCGGAGACTCAGACGTTGCTGAGCGGCTCCAAAAATAGTCATTACCTTCACTGGGCTGGTAGATGAAGTCTGAACACTGGCCTAATATCCTCCTGGAGACTGTGGCCTGTCCTTCACACACACACGCACACACACACTATCACCTCCACCCGCTGCACAGCTGCACGCAAGTGTTTGAGTGAAAACTAACGCAGGCTGTGACTGGCGGACAATTAATTCAGCACAATTAATTCACTTTTTCAATTACCCCTTCTCTGCTGTCCTTTGAGCGTGAATGCCCCGCATTAAAAACTACCACACAAACTGCACCACTGACACGTGTACACACACATACACACACAGAGAGAGAGAGAGTGAGTGAGAGAGGGAGAGAGAGAGAGAGAGAGGGAGAGAGAGAGAGAGAGACTATCTTCTAGCATCTCCCTGGCAGGCCCGTTTGTTACTGGGCTGTCCATGCACGCTGCAGGAATCCATTAAGACCTCAGACTTTTTGACAAACACATTATTGGTAGATAAAATGACTTCCATATGCTGTTTGTCAGATGTCAGCAGGAAAAGATATGTATTTCATGAGAAAATCAAAAATAATGGACTTTGAGTGCGGGCCTAGCGAGCTCAGAAGCAGACAAAAATCAATACTCTAGCTGAGCGAGCGCACTCTGCAGCTCGGAGAGGTCAAAGTTGATATTTAATATTGACACATTATCTGGCAAATTAATTTAACAGGTCGACTAAATTGTCACCGCATTAGGAACACTTCTCTGTCAGCGATGAGGAGGAGGATAAAGTGAAATCTGAGATAGAAAACACAGAGACGGGGAGACAGAAAGGAAGAGAAACTAATTTAAGACAATTACACACAGCTCTAAATGTGGTTATTTTCTCTCTCTGTGGTGTTTGTGTGTGGATGTTGCGATGCTCTAACATGATTTAGGAAACAGGATCAAACTCGATCAATAAACTTTTGTTTTGTA